>NC_041744.1:36689084-36991500 GCF_004115215.2 Ornithorhynchus anatinus | reverse complement strand
GTACAGTGCTCTGCACACAGAAAGCGCTCAATAAATGGGCCCAGGCCCAGGCGCTTGCCACTAGACCACACCGCCCTCCTTAGTGATTCCGTAAACCTCCACCCTGTTCTCTCTGGAAAGCCCTTTTCTTCTCTTCCTGAAGCGGTTTTAGTGTTTTTATTCAAGCCACATCCAGAAGAGGCTCCATCCCTCTCAACATGACATCTAATTTTGATAAATGCTTCAGTTTGAGCTCCACATCTTTTCAATAGCAGGAAACCATCCTACAAAGTGATAGTATTTTATTTGATTACCAGGCATTACTCCTCCCAAACATTATATGATGGTCTTAATAAACCACACATGTGGAAATGAAAATAAGTATGCGAGCCGCTCGGTGTATCCATCCCAGTTATAAATCACGAGGTGGGTGATGAAACATCCGCTGGATAAAATATACAGTTCCCGCCCCGTTATTCTCCCCAGGTGAACCTTCAATTCTATCTTAGCTAACAGTCAGGTTAACTTGCGAGGAAACGAGGCCACTTGGAAGTCTGGAGGAGGCTGAGGTCCCTATTTGTGATTTGTTTTAACGTCTGCCTCCTTTCTGGGACTGTAAGCTCCCTGTGGGCAGGAATCCTACCTATCCAGCCCCACGGCGCTTACGTGCATGCAGGCAGCACGGCCCGGTGGATAGAGCACAGAAGATCGGCTCCGCCACTTAATAATGATAATACCTGTGGTATTTGTTAAGCGCTTACTATGTGCAAAGCACTGTTCTAAGCGCTGGGGGACACAAGGTGATCAGGTTGTCCCACGTGGGGCTCACAGTTCTTTTAATCCCCATTTGACAGATGAGGTAACTGAGGCACAGAGAAGTTAAGTGACTTGCCCAAGGTCACACAGCTGACTAGCGGCGGAGCCGGGATTAGAACCCATGACCTCTGACTCCCAAGCCCACGCTCTTTCCACTGAGCCACGCTGCTTCCCTTGTCCGCTGTGTGATCCTGGGCAAGTGACTTCGCTTCTCTGTGCCTCGGTTACCTCGTCTGTAAAATGGAGACTAAGACCGTGGGTCCCAAGTGGGATGTGGACGGCGTCCAACCTGATCGGGTCTACGGCAGCGCTTAGTACAGTGTCCGGTATATCCTAGAGCACTTAGTTGCCATGAAAAATATAGTATTAATTGATCGATTGGAGGCCCCTTCCAGTCCAGCTCAGCTCTGGACCAACCTGCCAGGGAAGCTGTTCTGGGAGCCCCTTTCGGCAGGGCAAAAGTTTACTCCCCTCTGCCCGGACGGAGGGGGCAAGGTTCCAAGATGGCTCCGCCCCAAGCCGTCCCAGGGTTTCCAGGGAAAGAATGAATGCCGGTGTTTTCCTTGAGCAGCTTCCGCTGGCTGTGGGCAAAGCTCATCAGTTCTTTTTTTCCCTGGTATTTGTTAAGCGCTTACTATGTGCCAGGTACTTACTAAGAGCTGAGGTAGTTAGAAGATGGTCAGGTTGGACACCGTTCAAGTCCCACATGGGGCTCGCGGTCTTCGTCTCCCTTTTACAGATGAGGGAACTGAGACCTAGAGAAGTGAAGTGACTTGCCCAAGGTCACACAGCAGACGAGAGGCGGATCCAGGATTAGAACCCAGGTCCTTCTGACTCCCAGGCCCGTGCTTCAACCACTAGGCCACACTGCTCCTAAGGTAGGTGGAGGGTGGTCCAGAGAATAGACTACAGGCCTGGGACTCAGAAGGACCTGGGTTCCAATCCCAGCTCTGCCACTCGTCCGCTGTATGACCCAGGGTGAGTCACTTAACTTCTCAGTGTCTCGGTTCCTTCTTCTGTAAAATGGGGATGAAGACCGTGAATCCCGTGTGGGACAGGGGGACCGTTTCCCATCTTGAATATACCCCAGTACTCAGTGCCTGGCACATATTTAGCACTTTACAAATGCCATTATTGTTATTATTATTTGAAAATCCATTGCCCATCAATCCATTTCACCAGTCGCTCCCCCGCCGGATTCTGTCTGCCGGGCATTGGACTGATGCGTTTTTCTCGATGCGTTCTGTGAGGTGGCCGCACCGGCAGCCTCGGAAGGTTTCCAAATTCCCGGGTCCTTGAACACTGCCCCCGAGCCAGACCACCAAAGTTTTCCCGTGATCCCACCTGGGAAGACTGGTGACCCTCTGTGCTCTCCCAAGCGCTCAGTTCAGTGCTCGGCACACAGTGAGCGCTCACTGACTGACTGATGCGAGGCGAAACCCTCCATCATTCACTCAAGTCAAATCATTCGCTCATCGTTGCACACGTTGAGGCTTTAAACAGAATTTCCCTTTTCCTGGTAGCTCCCTCGGACTTACAGTATCGGGAACTTACAAACGTCCACGAGCTTCCCGAAGAAATCAAAGGAAGGCACCCCGGGGGAGATAACGAACTTCAACGCTTTCTGGGAGCTCAAAGTTCTCCGCGAGCTGAGTCGGCCCCATTGAACCACCGGCGCTTCCTTCCCCGCGATAAGGAATTGAATTGCCGAAGAAGTGAGGTGATCGGAACTGCTCAAGGTAAGAGTCCCCGGGCAGGGAACGTCTTGGGTGTTCTGATTCTTTCACACTCCGGGAGATATACGCCCTTAATGCCTCTGGCTTGCAGGGTGTGGATGTTGCAGTGCAAACCATCACTGCTGGGGCAAAATCTGCCAAGGTGGGATGACCCCTTTGGGATGATCGGGGTCCCCACGGTGCAGTTTGGACCACGGATGCCTCAGGGGCCTTCTCAGACGCAACCACACTCATCTGGGAACCTCCCCGGACGGGACGCTTCCTCTGAGAATGAACGATCCCGAGTAACTCTGGAGGAGGGGGGTCGGGCAATAGTAATAATGTTGGGATTTGTTAAGCGCTTACTATGTGCCGAGCACTGTTCTAAGCGCTGGGGTAGATGCAGGGTGATCAGGTGGGCCCACGTGAGGCTCACAGTTAATCCCCATTTTACAGATGAGGTAACTGAGGCACAGAGAAGTTAAGTGACTTGCCCACGGTCACACAGCTGACGAGCGGCAGAGCTGGCAGTCGAACCCATGACCTCTGACTCCGAAGCCCGGGCTCTTTCCACTGAGCCACGCTGCTTCCCCACGGCTTGATGAGGAAAGGGATCGGCCGACCCTGGGATCGGACCGGGGGTCCTGAAACAGGCCCACTGGGAGAATCAGCCTTCTGTATTCCAAGGGAGCTCAGCTATCGTGGGTTTATTTTTTTAATGGTATTTAAGTACTTACTACGTGCCAAGGACTGTACTTGGGTAGATACAAGCTAATGGGATTGGTCTCAGGGCCTGTCCCACATGGGGCTCACCGTCTTAATCGCCATTTTACAGATGAGGAAACTGTTGCGCAAAGAAGTTAAGTACCCAAGGCCACAAGGCAGACAAGAGGTGGAGTCGGGATTAGAACACAGGTCCTCTCCCTCCCAGGCCTGTGCTCTTTCCACTAGTTCATGCTGCTTCTCTTGAAAATGACACTGCCAATCCACTGGGAGCCAATGGGAAGACAGACCGTGTTTCCGTGTTCATATTGTGGCCACGTGTCACATCTTTGTCCTAGTGGAGAGAGCCGGAGGCCTGGGAGCCACAAGACCCTGGTTTCTAATCCTGGCTCTGCCACTTCTCTGCTGGGTGACCTCGGGCAAGTCACTTAACTTCTTCTGCCTCAGTTACCTCATCTGTCAAATGGGAATTAAGACTGTGAGCCCCACGTGGGACAGGGACTGTGTCCAACCCGATTAGCTTGTATCTATCCCAGCGCTTAGAACCATGCTTGACACATAGTGCTTAACCAGTAACATCGTTATTATTATCATTTGCCCTCAGTGAGGCTTTGAAGGGGGAGAGAATAATTCACACAGCAGATGAATTTCATTCGTTCAGTCGTATTTACTGAGCTCTTACTGTGCGCAGAGCACTGTACTAAATGCTTGGAAAGTACAGTTCATGGCAGAGCCAGGGTTAGAACCCAGGTCTTTCTGACTCTATTCACCAGGCCACACTGATTCTCATCTATTACTACTTCTGTCGCTTCAATAACCCCTCATGGACTGATTTTCAGTGAATCTAAACTCTCCTCCAGCCCCCTAACATTCCTAACATTTTGTCCAGAAACCAACAGTAGAACTTTCACCTATGAATTTATCATTCATTCATTCATTCAATAGTATTTATTGAGCGCTTACTATGTGCAGAGCACTGTACTAAGCGCTTGGAATGAACAAGTGGGCAACAGATAGAGACAGTCCCTGCCCTTTGACGGGCTCACGGTCTAATCGGGGGAGACGAGCAGACGAGAACGACGGCGATAAATAGAGTCGAGGGGAAGAACATCTCGTAAAAACAATGGCAGCTAAATAGAATCAGGGTGATGTACCTCTCATTAAACAAAATAAACGATATAAATAGGGTGGTAAAGATATATACAGTCGAGCGGACGAGTACAGTGCTGAGGGGGTGGGATGGGAGAGGGGGAGGAGGAGAGGGAAGGGAGGAGAAGAGGGTTTGGCTGCGGAGAGGTGAAGGGGGCGTAGAGGGAGCAGATTGTCTTAAGACTTCTGATATTTTCAGTTGCACCACTGCCTGGAGGAAAAAAAAGGCTCCATGCTTATCATTCCTGGAGCGGATCTGGAACTTTCCACGGCCCCTTCCTTCCTTCCTTCCTTCCTTCCTTCCTTCCTTCCTTCCTTCCTTCCTTCCTTCCTTCCTTCCTTCCTTCCTTCCTTCCTTCCTTCCTTCCTTCCTTCCTTCCTTCCTTCCTTCCTTCCTTCCTTCCTTCCTTCCTTCCTTCCTTCCTTCCTTCCTTCGTGCAGAGCACTGTATTAAGCACTTGGAAAGTTCAATTCAGCAATAAAGAGAGAAAATCCCTGCCCTCAACGGGCTGCCAGTTTAATCTTATCTGCCGCCTTCTTGATTTTTGTTGATTTCCCTCTTCCTTCCTCTCCCTCTGTGGCTTGTCGGTGGGAAGTGGGAAGAGAGGCAGCTTGGCCTAGTGGATGACATACGGGTCGGGGAGTCAGAAGAACCTGGTCTCTAATCCTCATTCTGCCACATGTCTGCTAGGTGACCTTGAGCAAGTCACTAAACCTTTCCGTGCCTCAGTTACCTCATCTGTAAAATGGGGATGAGTGTGAGCCCCATGTGTAATAATAATAATAATAATGTCGATATTTGTTAAGCGCTTACTATGGACGGAGCACTGTTCTAAGCGCTGGGGTAGACACGGGGGAATCAGGTTGTCCCACGTGGGGCTCACAGTCTTCATCCCCATTTTACAGATGAGGGAACTGAGGCACAGAGAAGTTAAGTGACTTGCCCACAGTCACACAGCTGACAAGTGGCAGAGCTGGGATTTGAACTCATGACCAAAGCCCGTGCTTTTTCCACTGAGCCACGCTGCTTCTCGACAGGCACCGCGTCCAACCCGATTAACTTGCATCTTCCCCGGCACTTAGAACGGTGCTTAGCACGTAGTAAGTGCTTAACAGTACCATAATTATTATTATTAGTAGTAAGTGCTTAACAAATTCCATTAAAACAAGTCCTAACGTTTCCTTTTTACCTTCCAGTGGAAAGTCCTCAGTCCCCCTCTAGACTGTAAGTTTGCGGTGGGCAGGGAATGTGGCTGTTCATTCGATCGTTCTTATTGAGCACGTACTATGTGCAGAGCACCGTACTGAGCGCTTGGGAGAATACGGTGCGACGATAAGACACATTCCCTGCCCACAGTGAGCTTACAGTATAGAGGGAACGTATAGTATGGAGAGAATATGGGTATATTGTACTCTCCTAATCAGCTAGGACGGTGCTCTGCACACCGTAAGCACTCAATAAATACCACCGAATGAACATCTTGGCTGTATCTTCTCCAGCTCCAGTGATGTCCTCCACCCGGGGAGATTTGCAAAAGCACCGTCCATAGCATTCCCGGAGTGGGACTGCTCAGGGATGCCGCAGCCGTGGGGCTCCGGCTGGGTTTTGCTTCATTTCCCCCCTCCTAGTGACGCCCCGCCGGGGGCCTGCCCCTCCCCCTGCTGCTGCAGCTTGGATCGATGATTAAAAAGAACAGTCCGTCAATAACGACGCGGCCATCTCTCCTGGGTTGTGATGGATAAGTCAGAGTGACCATCCGTCTTCTTGGATTCCTTAATTTTTGATGTCAGCCGGGATCGGGTCCAAACCCGGCTGTGGCGAGGTTCCTGACTGACTCTCCAGACGCGGGGTTTGGGAGGTGAATCCCAACTATCGGCCATCAGAGCCGATCTAGCGGGCCTGGGGAGCACAAGTAGCAGAGTGGCCCGGTAGATGGAGCACGGGCCCGGGAGTCAGAGAGACCTGGGTTCTAATCCCGGCTCCGCCACTCGTCCGTTGGGTGACCCTGGACAAGTCACTTCACTTCTCCGGACCTCAGTACTTCATCTGGAAAATGGGGATTAAGACCGCGAGCCCCACGTGGGATAGGGACTGTGTTCAACCTGATTACGTTGTATCTACCCCAGCGCTTAGAACAGTGCTCGACACAGCGGCGTGGCTTAACGGCAAGAGCGTGGGCTTGGGAGTCAGAGGTCGTTGGTTCTAATCCCGGCTCCTCCACTTGGTCTCTGGGCTTCTCTGGGCCTCGGTAACTCATCCGTAAGATGGGGATGAAGACTGTGAGCCCCACGTGGAACAGCCTGATTACCTTGTATCTACCCCAGTGCTTAGAAGAGTGCTTGGCACGAAGTAAGTGCTGAAGTATTATTACTTAACAAGTACCGTTATCATTATTATTATAGTAAGGGTGTAACACATATTATCACGTTAATATTATCGATATTAATACTAAATACGATTGATTGATGGCCATGGATGGGGTTGACTTCCCCCAGTCCCTCCCCACTGTCGTCTTTCCCTTGCGGCTGGATCACCGACTGCGAGCGCTTCTACACGGGCGGGTGGGAGGCAAGTCGCAGAAGGGGAGATGGGTTGGGGAGGAGGGAGAGGGGGACTCAGTGATGGCCACTGAAGCCCAGGTGAATCAGTCACCTTTAGGTAGGACGGCGGGGGGACCAGAGAAAGACGGCGCGGAGGAGGAGTGAGGGGAGGAAGAAGAATGAGAGAGGGCGGAAGGTCGAAAGGGGCAGGGGATGAGGAACAATACTAAAACCAGCAGAGTGGCCTCAGACGAGTCACTTCACTTTTCTGCGCCTCAGTTATCTCATCTGTAAAAAGGGGATCGAGCCCGTGAGCTCCATGTGGGACAGGGACTGTGTCCAACTCGATTTGCTCGGATCCACTCCAGCCCTCAGCACGGCGCCTGGCCCAGGGTAGGCGCTGAACGAAGACCATCGTTATCGTTATTACTGGAAAGGACACAGGCCCTGGAGCCGGGAGGTCTGGGTTCTGTTTGCCTGCTGGGTGACCTTGGGCAAGTCATAGCATTCTGTGCACAGTAGGGGTCCAGTATAGTCCTCCGCACACAGCTGGTGCTTGGTAGAGTGCTCTGAACGCAGTTGGCGACAAGTACAGTGCTATGCACACAGTGGTTTTTCAGTACAGTATTCTGCCCATAGTAGGTGCTCAGTACACTATTCTGTGCACAGCAGTAGGTGGCCAGCGCAGCACTGTGCACGCAGGAGGTGACCAGTACAACCCTACGCTCACGGTGGCCGTTCAGTATGATATTCCACCCGCAGTAGGTGTCCAGTACGGCACTCTGCACCCAGTGAGTGCTTAGTAGAGTGCTCTGCTCACAACGGATGGCCCGGTAGAGCAAAATGCACACGGCATGTGCTCGGTTCATCCCAAGGCTGATGTGTATGGTTTCCCGGGGATCTTGCTGGACTCCCTCCCGTCGTGATCTATGGAGGCGGGCTATCCCATCCGCAGTTAAATGCTTTCTAGGAGGGGCGAGATGGGACGGTGGGAAAAATCTCTGGCCGGTCTCTGTGGAATAAAAATCAACCAGTGGTACTTTATGAGCGTTAACCATGTGCAGAGCACACTGTACTAAGCACGTGGGAGAGTACACTTGGGAGAATATGCTTCCTGCCCACAAGGAGTTTACAGTCTAGAGGGGGAGACGGACAATTATGTAAAAAATGAAATTATGGATGTGGACAAAAGTGCTGTGGGACCGAGGGAGGAGTAAATAACTGATGTAAATCCAAGCGTAAGGGGATCAAATAGAGCCCGAAAGTCAGTGCCCAGTGGGGGGGAGGGGGAGCGGTGGTGTGGATTGGCTAATTTTCCCGAAATGGTTAGACCAACAGATTCGTGACGGCAAATGCGTTTGAGAAAAGCGCCCGCTCTAAAGAAACGTGCGTTTGTCTGGTTCCCACCAAGTGAACAAGAGCTGGAGCCCCCAGGATCAATATATGCAGGGAGTAAATCCCTCTTTGCGATAGCTATTGTTTGTTCTTGGCCAGATAATCATCCGTCTATTGAATTGGGCAGCATTTTCGGATTCAAAATGGCATGAGGGGGGCCTGAAAAACGAAAAGAGGTGTGGACCAAGTTTGACGGGGTACAGGGTACATCTGCAATATACTTTCGTACCCGTGAGTCTATGCAAAAATCCTGGAAAGAGAGGCCCCTGTGCACTCTCCCTTTCTGAAGCTCTCTCTGCCCCGTCTCATTGTCTTCATTTGTAACTCTGTTTCTCTGCCAGTCTCTCTGTCTCTGTCTCTCTCTTTCTCTATTTGGGTCCCTCATTCTTTCTGCCCTTCTCTGTTTCTGTCTCTCTCTCTCTCTCTCTGTGTCTCTTTCTGCGCCTCTGTCTTGCCTCTCTGACTCTATCTCTTTGTGACTGCTTCTCTCTTCCCCTCTCTATCTTTCTGTCCACCTGTCTCCCTGTCTGTCCCTCTCCTTACCCGTTTCCCTGTCTGGCTCTCTCTGTGCCTCTGTTTTGTCTCTTTGTCTCCGTCTTCTTGTGTCCGCCTGTCTCTTTTCCCTTCTCCGTCTACCTTTCTGTCCGTCTGTCTCCCCGCTTCCCCATAGGTCTCTCTGTGTCTTGATCTTTCTGTGTCTCTGCCTTTCTGCCTCGCTGTCTGTTTTCCTGTCTCCTTGTCTGTCTCTCTGCCCCTCTCTGGCTTTGCTGTGGTATTTAATGAACTCCATTCCCTGTCCAGTTCTGCGGAGAGACTCCTCTGGTGCTCTGAGCGAGGGTCTCTCTGATGGAGCCCCAGGCCTGGGTCCAGGTGGGGCCGGTGGTGTCGTGGCTCCCAGTTGTGGGGCGTTGGGGGGGGGGGGAGAGGTGACCCCCCTCAGAGCCGCCGGGACAGACGGGCAGAACCACTGGGCCACAGACGGCCTCCCGATCGTTGCTCCTGCTCTGTGGAGATGGAGCGAGGTGAAAACACTTAAATATTTATGAGGAGAGAATTTGCTGATTTTACGGAGAAGAGAATGACACGCATTTTGCTGAGGCCAGCAGCTCGGGGGGTGTACGTAGGGAGAGGACGCCCTTGGTCGACCGGCCTTGACTGGATCTCTGAGTGAGACGCTACAGACCCTCGTCACCCTCGCCCCCAGAGGGACCGCCGTCCCCTGGCGGGGGGCGACGAGGTGCGGCGCCCCTCGCCGGGAGGGGGGCGGACAGCCGGGGTCATCCTCCGCGTTGGGGTCCTCCAAGGGCGAGTGTGGGGGGGAACCCTTCCCGAAGAGAGAGCTCCGTGGTTCCTTCCGCGTGTCCAGAAGAATTCCCGGGTGCCGAAGCTCCTGAGCGGAAGGGCTGCAGGCAGGTTGGAGGAGGGGGCGGTGGCGGAAACAATCTGGAATAGGGCTGTCTGACACTGGGGGAGGGGGAGGTGACCAGACCAGTCTGGAGCGGGTCAGCCTGGGACTGGGGGAGAGGTCGGCGGCCGGGCTGGAAAGATCGCTCGTGGCACTTGTGGTTCTGGGAAGTGTCTTTGCCGCCCAGAGAGAACAGATTTACGGTGCATGACGCAAGTTACGACGCCATGTGACAGAAGCCCGTGGAATCTGGCGTGTGTCTCTGGAGGGAGTCCCGACCCCCATCCCCCTTGCAGTCGCCCTCCTGGGACCCCGGAAACAGGCTCGCTGTGTCTGAGCTGCAGGATGTGAGTGGCGGGGGAGAGAGGTGAAGACAGCTAACGTTACAATACGATTGAATGAATGAATGAATGAATGAATGAATGAGTGAAAGAAAGTTAAGAGTTCCGGGGCCTTAGCCAGCCGCCAACCCACCGAGATCTGGTCTGTCATATCCGTCACGTGTGACACAATGGAAAGGATCGTTTGGAACTGGATTGGAGGAGAGAACACTTTATTTTTAATGGTATTTTTAATAGTATTAATATTAATAATAATAATAATAACAATAACAGCATTTATGAAGCTCTTACTATGTGTCAGGCACTGTAGTTGCTAAGTGCTGGGTGGATACAAACAAGTGGGTTGGGCACCATTCCTGTCTCCCATGGGGCTCGCTGTCTTAATCGCTATTTTGCGGATGAGGTGACTGAGGCTCAGAGAAGTGAAGTGATTTGCCCAAGATCTCACAGCAGACAGGTGGCAGAGCCAGGATTAGGACCCACGTCCTTCTGACAGGGATAGATAGAAGCTAATAGGTTGGACCCAGTTGATGGACCACAGGGGGCTCACAGTGTTAATCCTTATTTTATGAACGAGGTAACTGAGGCATAGAGAAGTGAAGCGATCTGTCCAAGGTCACACAGGAGACAAGTGGTGGAGCCGGGATTAGAACCCAGGTCCTTGTGACTCCAGGCAGGGGCCCTTTCCGATAGGCCACACTGTTTCTCGGAGACGCGTGTGGTGCGTATTGGTCTCTGGTGATTATTCTCCCAAGCCTAAGCCAACTATCTCCCAACCCCCCTCCCCACCAGAATCCCAATGGCCACTTCTTCCCCAGCCCCTCCTTAACCCACTTCCAACCTGCCCTCCCTCCCCAAACTGGATCCCAACCCACCCCCTAACCGGTCTCCCCGCACTCTGCCTTCCAACCTGACTCTCCCAATCTCTCCCGTGCTGTGAGAAACAGTGCGGCCTAGTGGAAAGAGCACGGGCCTGGGAGTCGGAGAACTGGGATTTCCATCCTGGTTCTGCCACTGGTCTCCTGTGTCACCTTGGGCAAGTCACTTATCTTTACCTCAGCTGCCTCATCTGTAAAATGGGGATTAATACGGTGAGCCCCACATGGACTGTGTCCAACTTTGTACTTACCCCAGTGTTTAGTACAGTGTCTGGCACACTATAGAAGGACCAAAGAAAGAAAAAAGGTGAGGATCAGGGAGTCGGGGGCTTCGTTTGTTTGACGTGAGGATGGGGGCTGCTAGATGTGGAAACTTGCTTCTTGGCTACTCAGATTAGCCAGGGCTGGAACCAGTTCAGCCGGATCATTTTCTGGACTGTTGTAGACAAAGACATACGTGTCCCAGTTCGGGCAGGTCATCCCAGCAAGGACAGTCTTTGTAGGGGGGTCTAGTCTCGTTGAGATTAGGGAATCTCAGATTGGTCTTCTTAGAAGCAGCAAGGCGTAGTGGATAGAGCCCAAGCCTGGGAGTCGGAAGGTCATGGGTTCTAATCTCGGCTCCGCCTCTTGTCTGCTGTGTGACCGGGGGCAAATCACTTTGCTTCTCTGGGCCTCGGTTACCCCTTCTGGAAAATGGGGATTGAGACTGTGAGGTCCACGTGGGACAGGGACTGTGTCCAACCCGATTTTCTAGTATCTACTCAAGTGTTTACTACAGTGCCTGGCACATACTATGCACTTAACAAATACCGTCATTATTATTATTATGTTATTATTTTCAGTCGTTCAGGCTTCCCATGATGAATTTCAGCATCGATGGAGTCATCATTGAGTGTGAAGGACAACCATATATATATATGTATATATATGTAAATGATTGTACATCCATATCTGGTCGTGGGTTCGAATCCTGCCTCAGCCACTTGTCAGCTGCGTGACTGTGGGCAAGTCACTTCACTTCTCAGTGCCTCAGTAACCTCATCTGTCAAATGGGGATGAGGACTGTGAGCCTCACAGACAACTTGATTACCCTGTATCTACCCCAGCGCTTAGAACAGTGCTCTGCTCATAGCAAGCGCTTAACAAATACCAACATTATTATTATTATTATTATTATTATCTGGTCTAATATAGACCAAAGCCACATCCAGTTTAGGGTCCCGAGCGTTCTGGATCTTGGAATATGGACGACTTATATAATTCCAGGGGACTTTCACTTGAGACTATCTCTTCTGACCCCATTTTCACCATCTCCGTGCCTTCTTCAAACACAAAGGACTTTACATAGAGGAAAAATAACGGACTCACCCTACGCTAGCAACTTTTCCAATCCCAAAGTTGACTGATAGCGTTAATAACGCTACTAAATAATTTCTCAAACCGAACCAAATCATGAGGCCAAATAAAAACCATTTCATGCTACAGAAGATTTCAGATGGCATTCAGGAGGAAAAGAAATAAGAATGTTTTATTATTTTCAACACTCTTTGCTGAAGCGGAACCAACCGATAGCAAAAAACCTCATTTTAAAAAAGAGAAGTCGGCAGCAAAAAATACTACGTCACATCGACATGTGTTTCTAAATCATAAATGCGGAGAATCACTTGACCAGAAAAACCCTTGGCCTCATTAGCTTCCTCAGCCCCTTCAGAGGCCTGAGAAATCAATCAGTGATATTTATCAAGTGCTTATTGTGTGCGAAGCACTGAACTAAATGTTTGGGAGAGTACAATACTACAGAATTGGTAGAGCTTTCTCTTACTACAGAAGCTTACAATCTAGAGGGGGAGACAGGCAGTAAAATAAATTCGGGGGGTGGACATAAGTGCCATGGGGCTGAGGGCGGAGTGAATTTCAAGTGCATAGGAGGTGCAGAAGGGAGAGGAAATAAGAAGTAATGAGGGCTTTGCTGAGGAAGGCATCTTGAAGGAAATGTGCTTTTATTTCTCTATATTATTAATGTCTAGGCTGTAAGCTCATTGCAGGGAGAGAATGTGTCTGTTTACTGTATTATCGTGTTCTCCCAAGTGCTTAGTACGGTGCTCTGCACACGGTAAGTGCTCAGTAAATACGATTGACTGAGTGAGTGAATGGATAAGGCTCTGAAGGCTGGAAGAGTGGTCGTTTGGAGGATGCGGAGGGGGTTGGAGTTCCGGACCAGAGGCGGGACGTGGACGAAGGGCCGGAGGTGAGACAGACAGGATCGAGATACAGTGAGTCGATCGGCCTTGGAGGAGTGAAGGGAGCATGCTGGGGTGTTGTGGGCGATCGGAGAAGTAAGATAGGAGAGGGCAAGATAGCTGAGTGCTTCAAAGCCATCGAAAGTAAGGACTTCCCGTTGATGCAGAAGTGGATGGGCAACAACTGGAGGTTCTCGAGGAGTGGGGGGGTATGGATTAGAACCGTTTTATAGAGAACTGATCCGGACGGCACGGTGACTCTGGATAAACTAGGGGGTCGGCTTCCAGTTTTTCCCATCTGCATCCTGCTGACTTCATCCCACGAGAAACAGTGTGGCCTAGTGGAAAGAGCCTGGGCTCGGGAGTCAGGGGAGCCTAGGTTCTAATCCCGGCTCCACCACTTGTCTGCTGTGTGACCCTGGGCAAGTCATTTGACTTCTCTGTACCTCAGTTACCTCATCTGTAAAATGGGGATTAAGACTGGGAGCCCTATGTGGACTATGTCCCACCCGATTATCTTGTATCTACCCCAGCGTTTAGGCAGTGCCTGGTACACAGCA
This sequence comes from Ornithorhynchus anatinus, assembly GCF_004115215.2. Lineage (NCBI taxonomy): Eukaryota > Metazoa > Chordata > Mammalia > Monotremata > Ornithorhynchidae > Ornithorhynchus > Ornithorhynchus anatinus. The sequence goes on along the minus strand of NC_041744.1, from coordinate 36,977,758 downwards.
AGCACTTAACAAATACCATTATCATTTATTATCATTATTATCATTATTATTGTTGTTATCCCTGGCATAGCCATGCCGTTGGTTCAGCTGAGACAAGGGGCTCATCTGCACGCCTCCCTCTGTATAGGACTAGCTGCTGGGGGGGCGGTGAAGATTTCACGTTCAAGTTACAATACACTGCACTCCTTCCAAGCTACTTGCTTGTTGCCCTCTGGATCCCTGCTGAGAATGTGACTGACGGGGGTGAGAGACTGCCTGCGGAATTGACCCAAGAAACAGATCTTTCCTTCTCCTTTGTAGGCTCTCAATTCCGAAGTCTCAGCCCCGAGGCTCATCCACCAGTACCGAAGCAGGGCTTGGGAGTCAGAGGTTCTAATCCCGCCTCCGCCACTTGCCTGCTGTGCGACCTCGGGAGAGTCGCTTCACTTCTCTGTGCCTCGGTTACCTCATCTGCAAAATGGGGATTGGGTTGCGGCAGCCAGTGGGTGTTTTCCAGGGGGTCTGGTTCCACCCTGATGGAGGGGGCTCTCAGTCTCTGGACCCTTGGGGCCTCAGATTATAGGGGAGGTGAGAGAAGGCTTTATCCCCCTCCCGCCCCCCGTGGGGCTTCCTTCGAGCCTTGGGGAGACTGCATCTCTCCCTCCATTCTCCCCTAAACTGCTGTAGCATCCATTAGAATCACCACCAGCCCGGCTCCCCGAGACAGCGGGGGCTGAGGAAACAGCGGTGGGAGGCCGGGACCACCGCCGATTAACCTTCAAGGGGACGGTTCTCAGGAACACAGCTCTTGGGAGCTCGGGCGTTTTCGCAGAAAGCTCAAGGAAGAGCAAATTATGCAAATTCGGGCTGTTTATTCAGGTATTCGATTTAAATGGATCTTGCCTTTATCCCTCTGTGCAAATCCTGGAATCAACATTTCAATTCCCGACTCTGTGGAGTTCACCTCTGAACAGTGTCATCTTGGTACGCTGGACAGGCCGCTCTCTGGATATTCCATTGTCCAAAACTCCAGGCCCCTCCTCCCCGCTCAACCTCTGAGGAAAGGGATGGAGGAGAGGGTGGGAAGAGGGTCTGGGGACAGTCGATGTGCTCATTTGCATCTAAATACCCGGATTGCTCTTCCAGCTCACAGCTACGGTGGACGTTGAAGAGCAGAGCCGGGTCATGGATCTTGGAAAGTCACTGAACATTTTCTTCTGGAGAAAATGTGGAATTCGGCTTTTTCTGTCTGCTTGTAAGAAACCCGACCGTTCCTCCAAGACCCGATGAAGATGCAGGGAAATTCCCAGACTGCTACTCGGAATTAGCCTGAATTTGACCCAGATCGCGCAGGACCTTGGTTGCCCCTCTGGCACCTTGAGCTGTGTGACCTTGGGCAAATCACTTCACTTCTCTGGGCCTCAGTTTGCTGTTGCTGGAGGGGGGAAGAAGAGGCAGGAAGGGGAGCACCAGGCAGATGCTCAGCGAGCACTTCAGAGCAGGAGGTTTGTTTTTTTTTTTCCATTGGCTCCCTCCCTGAAGAGCAACCGGGCCAATCGGTGAGTGTCCGATCAGCGCGGTCTCAGCCCGGTGGCCGGAAACACCCAAAATAGCAGACTCCTCAGCTGACCAGAAGCCCATTTTGCTCCAAGCAAGAAACCCCATCCGCCCGACCTCCAGCAAACATACCCATTGGCCATCCCTGTAGATTGTAAACTCACTGTGCGTGTGCCTGTTACATTGTTGTTCTCTTTCATTCAGTCCTTCGATCGTATTTACTGAGCACTTACTGCACGCAGACCACTGTATTACGCGCTTGGGAGAGTACAATACAACAATAAACAGACACGTTCCCTGCCCACAACAAACCAAGTACTTAGTACGGTGCACAGGAAATGCTCAATAAATGCATCTGACTGACTAGGATCAGGTACTTGCAAACTTGCTTCTGTTCGAATAAAACAAGATTTCCTCGGTTTGGCCACTAAAACTCACGGACTTGGAAGATTTGGTTTCTTTTATGGTGCTTGGTAAGCGCTCACTGTGTACCAGGCTCTGAACTAAGCCCTGGGGTGGACGTAACCTAATCAGGTTGGACACAGTCCAAGTCCAACATCGGGTTCACAGACTTATATCCCCATTTTACAGATGACGAACCCGAGGCCCAGAGAAGTTAAGCGACTTGCTCAAGGACGCACTGCAAACGCGTGGCTGGAGCCGGGATTAGAACCCAGATCCTTCTGACTGCTGGACCTGCTATCCGTTAGGCCATGCTGCTTCAGTGATTTCCATTTATTTATTTTTTGAGTGGACAACATGGCATAGTGGAAGAGCACAGGACAGGAGGTAGGGAAGTCAGCCAGGGCTCTGATCCTGTCTCCACCACTTATCTGCTGTGTGACATTGGCAAATCAATTCACTTCTCTGGGCCCCAAATCCTCTTCTGTAAAATAAGGACTAAGCAACTGTTCTCTCTCTCTCTCAGAGAGTGTGAGACAAGGACCCCGCCCAATCTGATGATATTGTGTTTGCCCCAGTCCTTAACACAGACCTTGGCACAGAGTAAGCGCTTAATAAATACCTCAACTGTGGTATTATTAAGTGAATCTCTGTCCTCTGACCACGTGTACCTCTCCTCTGCAACCATTCCCTCACCATCCCCACCTTTCCCCTCCGACATTTCTTTCTCCTCTTGAGAAAAAGCGCTAATTTTCCTTTGCTATTTTAAGAACAAATTATAGAATATTTATAGACAATCCTAATGCACTTTACTAGAAAAGCATCTTCAGCATTAATGTATTCTTCTGGGGACTCATTTACTGCTATTACTCTGACACACAAAGAGGTCTGGAAAGAGTATACGGATGCTATCGCTCCCCTGAAGCACGTTTCTATCGGCTGCGCGGCCCCATCCCATCTTGAAGCCACAACATTTAAGAGGGTTCTTAGCCTCTATATTTCAAAGGATCGTCACCAGAGAAGCAGCGTGGCTTGGTGGATAGAGCACGGGCCTGGGTGGCAGGAGGACCCGGTTTCTAATCCCGGCTCCAGACGCTTGTCTGCTGTGTGACCTTGGGGAAGTCGCTTCACTTCTCTGGGCCTCAGTTCCCTCATCTGGAAAATGGGGATCAAGAATCCCATGAGGGATTTGGACCGTGACCAACCCAATTAGCTTGTATCTACCCCAGTGCTTAGTAAAGTGTCTGGCACAAAATAAATGCTTAAGCAATACCCTAACAAACAGTCGCTAACGCCTTCATAATTATTACACTCACATTATCTATTTCTTACCCTAGTACTTTTGTGTCTATGAATCAAAATGAGAAGTTAACATAAAAACATTTCCGGAAAATGAAAAGTGGCCCAAGTTGGCGAGCATATACTTTTTTTTCCCCCACATTCTGGATCTTTGTCAAATTTTATGGGGCTTCTCTCTTTAATTTAAACTATTCTCGTCCACAGGGAATTTCCTACACGGACTCTGGCTCATGTCTCCAGTTCAGCGGAAGCGTGCCATAAAGATCCGTATTACCAGATTGCCCTTCAGATTCAGGAGGTGACTTTATAAACTCAGGATGCAGGTCAGAAAGAGGAGAAGAATTGTCCGAGGGTTCAAAGATGTGGCTACCCGCGGAGAGATTGCATCCGGGGTTGTGGGTTACAGTGAGAATTTCTTACGCAGTTACGCACTTTGTCCATTAAAACGCATTGCACAGGCACACTCCTTAATCAATCAATCCATCAGTGGGATTTTATTGAGCGATCACTATGGGTAGAGCACTGTACTGAGCACTTGGGAGAGTCCGATACAGAGAGCTAGTGGACAAGATCCCCCCCATAACAAGCTTCCAGTCCAGAGGGAAGTTATGATTCCACAATTACTCAGATGGCATGGAAGCCCTGAGGTGGCAGTTGGGGGGGGATAATAACCCGAGGAGAGAAGAAATGACTTGGTGGAGGTCTCTTGCACCCTTTCAGGATGGCACCTGGGGAGTTTCCAGTACTCTACCAGTCGCGGCTACGGGAGTGAGAGTCGAGCAGAGGGCAGTGGCTAGCGAGTGGAAGGCAATCTGCTACAGGTCAAAATTCACCTGTCCTGGGCAGCGGCAGTATGGGAGTCATTCATTCGTTCACTCATTCAATCGTACTTATTGAGCGCTTACTGTGTGCAGAGCACTGTACTAAATGCTTGGGAAGTACAGTTCTGCAATAAAGAGAGACAATCCCCGTCCACACCGAGCTTACAGTCTGGAAGTGGGGAGGCAGACATCAAAACAATTAAACAGGCATCAATAGAAATAGAATTATAGATATGTACACATATGCACAAGTGCTGTGGGGTGGGGAGGGGGGATGGAGCAAAGGGAGAGAGTTGGGGTGATGGGGAGAGGAGGGGGGGCTGAGGAAAAGGGGAACTTAGTCTGGGAAGGCTTCTTGGAGGAGGTGAGCTTTTGATAGGGCTTTGAAGGGGGAACGTGTGATTGGAGGATTTGAAGAGGGAGGGCTTTCCAGGCCAGAGGTAGGACCCGGGCCAGAGGTCGACGGCGGGACGGGCGAGAACGAGGTATAGTGAGAAGGTTCTCACCAGAGGAGCGGAGCGTGCGGGCCGAGATGTAGGAGAGAGGGGAGGTGACGTAAGAAGGGGAAAGGTGAGTCGAGGCTGGAGACTCAAGTTTACTGTGCGGAAGAAGGCAGTGGTAAGCCACTTCTGTATTTTTACCACGAAAACTCTCAAGGATCCACTCCCAGAACGAAGGTAGATGGAGGAGGGCTGTTCTGTGGGAGGTGTGTTCACAGAGTCGTTGTGGGTCAGAGGAGACTCGACAGCATAAGACACGACAAGGTCTTGTAGGATGTGGGATTTCAGAAGGGCTTTGTAGATATGAAGAGCTCTGGTCTGCTGAATTTAAATTGCAGTCTTCTCTAGACTGGAAGTTCCTTGAGGAAAGGGATCTTGTCTATAAGTTCTGTTTTATTGTATTCTCTCAAGTGCTCAGTTCAGTAAAGCCTTCAGTAAATACCAATGATTAATAGATTGGTCGACTGATTGTGAGACGGGAAACCCGGGGCTATGGATCACTCAGGGATTGTTTGCCCTGGAAACGCTACCAGAGGCGGAAACCAACAAGTCCCTCTCAGCCTAGAAAGAAGACACAAGTGACAGGAAGTTAGTTTTATTTTAATGGTATTTGTTAAGTGCAGGGCACTCTACTCAGCACTGAGGTAGATTACAAGCCAATCAGGTAAGACGCAGTCCGCGTATCACGTGGGATTTACGGTCTCCTTAATCCGCATTTTACAGATGAGGTAACTGAAGCACTGAAAAGTGAGGTAACTCGCCCAAGGTCCCACAGCAGACAAGGGGCGGGGGCAGTACTGGAATCCAGGTTCTCCGACTCCCAGGCCGGTGCTCTTTCCACTCGGCCATTGCTGTATTTTTTAGCCCCAGACGGTAGGGTGGAAATTGACTCCGAGAAAGAGACAAAGAGGGACCCCAGAATAAAGGAAGGCTTATTTAAGAGCGGCAGTAAAGCCAGGTGGAGTAAGAGACCCTGAGAAATATCCGAAGGCGGAAAAGTAGTCACAGAGTTCCCCAGTGGTCCCTAAATAACGAGAACTGGGGAATCAATGCGGACAAGGACCGAGCCCTGCTCTAAATCCATATTTGGCCTCTGATGTTGGGAAGCAGGGGGGCTGGCTGGTCTGCTGGGCACTTCGGGGAATAGTGGGAGATGATAGTCGTATCTGGGAAGCTCACAGATATGGGGACACGGAGGCCTGAGGAGGCTGTCGGTCAGCCAGTAGTATTTATTGAGCGCTTACTATGTGTGTGGAGGACCATATTAAGAGATTGGGGAATATAATACAATAAACAGAACCATTCCCTGCTCACGGTGAACTTACAGTCTAGATGGGGAGAGGCTGGTGTGTCTAGCCCCAGCTGAAGGAGCTAGGGTAAGCGAGCGTGGGAGACCCGAGGCCAGAATGAAGGTCTGGTTGGGCCCACCAGAGAGAAATAAATCCCAGACCAAAGTTCACCTCCTCTTCTCCCAGCAGCTTCTGCTCCTGCCCCCATTAGACTGGGATGATTCCGAGGCCAGCCGTGGCTGCAGCAGGGATGAAAGGTGGAAGGAGAAAAAAGGAAACCTAATGAAAGATGAAAGTAATGTTGTCATGATGACTCCAGGGAATGGGGAGAAAGGGGTGGTTGACCCTTCATTCCAGCTGTCCAGAAGCAGTCTCTTGAGGGCCCTAACACTGGGGTTACCGACAAACTCGTAGGTGACCGTTACTCTCCCCTTTTCCAAAGCTTTAATGAAGGCACACCTCCTCTAAGAGGCCTTCCCTGACTAAGCCCTCCTTTCCTCTTCTCCCAGCCCCTTCTGCATCATCCTGACTTGCTCCCTTTATTCGCCTCTCCGTCCAGCCACACAGCACTTACGTACCTAGCTGTAATTTTTTCCTTTCGATTAATGTCTGTCTCTCCCTTTAGACTATAAGTTTGTTGTAGGCAGGGGATGTGTCAGTTTATTATTGTACTGTACTCTCCCCAGCACTTAGTAATAGTTAATAATAATAATAATCATGGTACTTATTAAGTGCTTACAATGTGCCAAACACTGTTCTAAGCTTAGTACAGTGTTCTGCACACAGTAAGCGCTCACTAGGTACAATTGACTGACTTACTGACTGGCTGAATGACTGAAGGCTGAAAAATAGCCCTTATCCCTTCAGTTTTCTATGTGCTCCTCTGCCTCCCAATTTCTAACTGTGGGTGTCCCTCAAGGCTCAGTTCTGGGTCCCCTTCGACTTTCCATCCACACCCACTCCCTTGGAGAACTCATTCATTCCCACAGCTTCAACTACCAGCTCTACGCGGTCGATTCCCAACCTACATTTCCAGCTCTGACTTCTTTCTGTCTCTGAGTCTCACATTTCCTCCTGCCTTCAGGACAACCCTATTTGGATGTCCCTCCGACACCTCAAACCTCGTCCTCCCCTTGTCTTTCCCATCACCGTAGACAACACACTAACCATCCCCATCCCTCAAGCCCATAAGCCTGGCATTATCTCTGATTCATCTGTCTTATTCAATCCACGCATTCAATCTGTCACTAAATCTTCTCAGTTCTACGTTCCCAATATCGTTAAAATCCTCTCCATCCAAACTGCCGCCGTATTGATCCAAACACTCTTTCTATTTTGCCTTCTTGCTGACCTCCCTGCCTCCTATCTCTCCCTACTCCAATCTATGCTTCACTCTGCTGTTCAGATAACTTTTCCAACAAAACCATTCATTCCATGTGTCCCCGCTCCTCGAGGACCTCCAGTGGTTTCCCATCCATCTCCATGTCAAAGAGCAATTTCTTACCAACCGCTTTAAAGCACTTGATCAGCTCACCCCCTCCTATCTCACCGATTTCCTACAAGAACCTGTCCTCACACTTCGATCCACTAATGTGGAGGCTGGAGCCTCCTCCCCCTCCCATCCTTTAACTGTTGGAGTTCCTCAAGGGTCAGTTCTTGGCCCTCTTCTGTTCTCCATTTACACTCACTCCCTCGGTAAACTCATCCGCTCTCACGGCCTTGACTACCATCTCTACGCAGATGACACTCAGATCTACATCTCCGCCCCTGTCCTCTCACCCTCCCTTCAGGCTCACATCTCCTCCCGCCTCCGGGACGTCTCCACCTGGATGTCGGCCCGCCACCTAAAACTCAACATGAGCAAGACTGAGCTCCTCATCTTCCCTCCCAAGCCCGGTCCGCTCCCAGACTTCTCCATCACCGTGGATGGCACGACCATCCTTCCCGTCCCGCAGGCCCGCAATCTCGGTGTCATCCTTGACTCGTCCCTCTCGTTCACCCCACACATCCTATCCGTTACCGAGACCTGCCGGTTTCACCTCTACAATATCGCCAAGATCCGCCCTTTCCTCTCCACCCAGACGGCTACCTTACTATTACGGGCTCTCGTTATATCCCGGCTAGACTACTGTGTCGGCCTTCTCTCTGACCTCCCTTCCTCCTCTCTCGCCCCGCTCCGGTCTATTCTTCACTCCGCTGCCCGGCTCATCTTCCCGCAGAAACGATCTGGGCCTGTCACTCCCCTTCTTAAACAACTCCAGTGGTTGCCTATCGACCTCCGCTCCAAACAAAAACTCCTCACTCTAGGCTTCGAGGCTCTCCATCACCTTGCCCCTTCCTACCTCTCCTCCCTTCTCTCTTTCTACCGCCCACCCCGCACGCTCCGCTCCTCCGCCGCCCACCTCCTCGCCGTCCCTCGGTCTCGCCTATCCCGCCGTCGACCCCCGGGTCACGTCCTCCTGCGGTCCCGGAACGCCCTCCCTCCTCACCTCCGCCAAACTGATTCTCTTTCCCTCTTCAAAACCTTACTTAAAAATCACCTCCTCCTAGAGGCGTTCCCAGACTGAGCTCCTCTTCCCCCTCTACTCCCTCTGCCATCCCCCCTTTACCTCTCCGCAGCTAAAGCCTCATTTTCCCCTTTTCCCTCTGCTCCTCCACCTCTCCCTTCCCATCCCCACAGCACTGTACTCGTCCGCTCAACTATATATTTTCGTTACCCTATTTATTTTGTTAATGAATTGTACATCGCCTTGATTCTATTTATTTGCCATCGGTTTTTACGAGATGTTCTTCCCCTTGACGCTGTTTAGTGCCATTGTTCTTGTCTGTCCGTCTCCCCCGATTAGACTGTAAGCCCGTCAAACGGCAGGGACCGTCTCTATCTGTTGCCGACTTGTTCATCCCAAGCGCTTAGTACAGTGCTCTGCACATAGTAAGCGCTCAATAAATACTATTGAATGAATGAATGAATAATACCAACCTAGTCTCTCTACCTAGATCTGGCCTATTTCACCACCGACCTCCTTCCCGCATTCATTCATTCAACTGTATTTATTGAACACTTACTGTGTGCAGAGCACTGTACTCAGCGCTTAGGAAAGTACAATACACGAATAAAGAGAGACAATTCCCACTCATATCCTTCTTCTGGCCTGGAACTCCCTCCCCCTTTATATCTGGCAGACCGCCATCCTTCCTGCCTTCAAAACTTTGTTAAAATCACATCTCCTCCAATAGGCCTACCTTGACTAAGCCCTCTTTTCTCTTACTTCCTCTCCCTTCTGAGTCGCTTAAGCACTTAGATTCATACCCTTGAAGCCCTTGATATTCCCCCCATCCTCAGCCCTCATGTCCATATCCACAATTTCTTTTAATGTCCATCTTTCCCTCGAGACCGTAAGCTCCCTGTGGGCAGGGAATGTGTCTACTAACTCTGTTATATTGTACTCTCCCAAGAGCTTACTACAGTTATAAGGCACACAGTGAGCACACGATAAATACCGTTGATTGATGGAGTGACAGAATGCTGCTGCTGGGAACTGGAGATGAAAGCAAAAAAATCCCCAGGGCCCCAAAAGCCACCCATCCTCACTCGGCGTTTGTAGATTCATTTCAACTTCTTTTCTAAATTGTTTAAAGATGAACCACCATGACTAAACTGAATATATTGTTCACACTTACCAAAATACATTAACTTTTGTTAATTAAATTTGCTTAATCAACCCTAACAATGCTACATGCTGTTACTCTTCTGAAAGTGAGCACCATACAAATTGCACAAAGTGCTGGAGATGTAAAACTAGAGGAGGGATTCTTTTTTTTCTGTTGTTTTTGGTGACCAGCTGTTTATTCTAATTTGTGTAAAAGAATTATTCATTTTTATCGTTCCATCATTTGCCCCGTAAACAAAGAGCTGGTTCACATGTCACCCTGGTAACTTAGGTCCCGGGAGGAGAATCAGAGAAAAACAATTGCATTCAATTGCCAACTCTTCATGTTTGCAGGGGTTCTGCTTCAGAGAGGCTGGGGTTCCTAGCCATATTGTTTGATAATTGCGGCCCCGACCCATTTCCTTCTTGGTCCCTCTTGAAGCTGCTGTTTCTAGCACTAGGAGATTTTGTTTTTGGAAGTTGAGCTGATAAATAATTCTCCCAGCCTGAAGGAGGGGTCCAGAGAGTGGGAGGGGTGTTGGATGGGAACATTCTGATTCCAACTGACTTTCAGTGGCCCGAATTTCTAAGTGCCCAGGTGGACTTGGGGGTAGGGCCAGGGAATGGAGTTTGGCCCAGATGAAGCTTGGGACCAATCAGGGGGATTTATTGAACGGCTGCTCCGTACTAGGCGTTTAGAGTTAGTAGACATGCACTCTGCTCTCAAGGAGCTGACAATCTAGCAGGAAAGACAGACGTAAAATAAATTACAGGTAGGAGGAAGCATTCTCTGAGTACCTGTTTGAATAATAATAATGACTACGGCATCGATTGAGCACTTACGATGGGCTAAGCACTGAGTTATGAGATCACAGGATACGTAATCTCTCTTTTCTCCATTCCACAGGTAAGCTAAAAGTCAGAGAGGTTAAATGGCTTGTCAGAGGCCAAAGGGTCAGAGCTGGGGCTCGAACCTAGGTCATTCCCCTGGTCATTTCCTTAGGTCACAGTCTGCCACAGGTCCTGGCTGAGACTGGGGTGAGGGTTGTCCTGCTGGAGGACCGAAGAGGTCATAGAAAGCAGAGTTCCAGTCCATTTTCCGTCAGTCCAGAGGTTGGCCGAGCCGTTGCCCTCGCTGCCACAGTGCGCTGCTGCTACGGATGCAAGGAGCGAGAGCGGACTGCGCCCATCAACCCATCAGTCAATCAATCAGTGTGTGCAGAGCACTGTCTTGAGCACTAGGAAGAGTAAAATAGAGTTAGTAGTGTACGTGTTCCCTGCCTTCAAGGAGCTCACCGTCTAGTCAGTCGGTCGATCGTATTTATAGAGCGCTCACTGTGTGACGAGCACTGTACTAAGCGCTGGGGAAAGTAGAGTGTAACAGTATAACAAACACATGCAGGTAAGTTTTCAGACCTCAGCAAGTTGGCCCCGGGGACAAACATCCACTGAAGGTAGGCGGATTGATACTGTTAACCCATGTGGGACAGGGACTGTGTCCCGTCTGATGATCTTCTCATCTCTCCCAGTGTTGAGCTCAGTGCTTCACACATTCTCTAACTACCTAACTAACTCTAAGGTGGAGTCTAGGCTTTGAAAGGTGGATTCTTCCCAGAGGATTTCCTGGGCTGGGCCCGAGTTTCTCTGGAAGTCTCCACTCTCCGAGCCAACTCACCCATGTGTTATTAATAACGACGATGATAATAATAATGACAACTGTGGTATTTGTTGAGCACTTACCAGGCCCTGTACTGGGTGCTGGAGTGGGTACAAGCAAGTAGGGTGGGGAACAGTCCCTGTCCCACGTGGGGCTCTGTCTCAACCCTCATTTTACAGATGAGGTAACAGAGGCACAGGGAAGTGAAGTGACTTGCCCTAGGTCACACAGCAGATGTGGTGGAGGCGGAACTAGAATCCATGACCTTCTGACTCCCAGGCCTGTGCTCTGTCCACTGCGCTACACTGCTTCTCTCCCAACGCTTCTCTCCCAGTGCCGATTACAATAGTCGGCCTGCAGTAGGTTCTTCATAAATATTATTACCATATCTTCTATTACTGCAACTCCACTGGCTTTGAATGTGATGATGATTTGATTACAATAAAAATAAAAACGATAATCGTGATAATGGTAAAATAAGTCCTTTATTAAGCACTTACTCTATGCTAAGTACTGTGTAAGCACATGGGTAAACACAATGTTAAGAGATGGAAACGGGTCCTTTTACTTTCTGGGCCTCACAGTCTATTTCATTTCCATTTTACAGATGAGGGTACCGAGGCCCAGAGAGGTTAAGTGACTTTCTCAAGGTCACGCAGCAGACCCGTGGCCAGTGGGGAATAGAAACCTGAGTTTCCCATCTCTCGGGTCTCTGGTCTCTCAGGTGGCTCTCCACGCCTGGGGGTGGGAGGCCCATTCTGACATCGGAGGTGGAGATGGGAAAAATCGGATATCAAGGTTATTTCACTTGGAACATAAGGTCTGGGCCCTCATCGGCTCTACTGGGACACTGGGAAAAGTGGAATAATGATAGCTGAAGAGCAGCATGGCCTAATAGAAAGATCCTGTGCCTGGGAGCCGAAGAATCTGGCTTCTAATACTGACTCTGCCACATGCCTGCTGTGTGACCTAGGACAAGTCAATTAACTTCTCTGGGCCTCAGTTACCTCATCTGAAAATGGGGATTCACTTCTCGTTCTCCCGCCTACTTAGACTGGGGGTCCCATGAAGGACAGGGACTGGGTCCAACCTAATTATTTTACACCTTCCCCAGCGCTTAGAACAGTGGCTGACACATAGTAAGTGCTGAACAAATATCACAGTTATGTGTTGTGAGAGTGTCCACGTGTGTGTCTGTATTTGAGCAAAAATTCACTTTTTTAATGGTACTTGTTAAACGTTTACTATGTGCCAGACACCGTATTAAGTTTTGCGCCATCAAGTTGTCTCCGACCCATAGCGACGCCATGGACACGTCTCTCCCAGAACACCCCACCTCCAGCTGAAATGGTTCCGGTAGTGGATCCCTAAGGTTATCTTGGTAAAAATCCTGAAGTGGTTTACCACTGCTTCTTTCCGTGCAGTAAACTTGAGTCTCCACCCTGGACTTTCTCCCATGCCGCTTCTGCCCAGCACAGGGGAGTTTTGACTTGTAGCAGACGGCCTTCCGCTCGCTAGCCACTGCCCAAGGTAAGAATGGAATGGGTAGGCCTCTGCTTGACTCTCCCTCCTGTAGTCGAGACTGGTAGAGGACTGGAAACTCCCCAGGTGCCACCCTGAGAGGGGAAGTACTGGGGTAGATACAAGCTAATAATAATAACGATGATGGGATTTGTTAAGTGCTTACTCTGTGCCAAGCGTTGTTCTAAGCCCTGGGGGAGACACAAGGTGATCAGATTGTCCCATGTGGGGCTCACAGTCTTCATCCCCATTTTACTGATGAGGGAACTGAGGCACAGAGAAGTGAAGTGACTTGCCCGAGGTCCCACAGCGGACAAGTAGCAGAGCTGGAATTAGAACCTATATCCTTCTGACTTGCAGGCCCAAGCCAAAGGCAACACTGCTTCTCCTTTGGGTATACGTGCGTTGGGAGGGGTTTTTCAGGGGTCCCGGGGGCTTTAGGAGGGTCTCTTGAATCCTCTTTCTGGGAGCAAAGGGGCAGTTTCCTGGAAGCACTGTGGGAGGACAATTTAATGGTGAAGTCTGAAATTTCAAGAGAAGGGAGAGTCTCTTCAAAAGGGAGCTGGGCCAAGACTCCCTGCCAATTTCCCCAGGTAACTAGCCCCTCTAGAAGAGACCCAGTTCTACCTTGGAATGGATGTTGCACTGCCCCCTGACCGTACACCGTCAAAATCAGCCACGGAACATCTCATCCGGGGAACAAGAAGGCCAAGGAGAGCATCGGCAAAGGTCTCTCTCCTTGGCTTCTTCTTCCGCTGGGCCTCCCTGCGGGTTCTGTGTGTGCCTTGCAGTGGAGCACCGTGCCTGTCCGCAGAGAGCCGTGCCTTGCGATGAGAAGCAGCGTGCCTTCGTAGATAGAGTGCGGGCCTGGGAGTCGGAAGGAAGGTTTTAAGCATAAACACCAGACGATCACTCTCCCCACCCTCAAAACCTTATTGAAGGCACATCTCCTCCAAGAGGGCTTCCCAGCTAAGCCCTCATTCCACTTCTCCCACTTCCCTCTACGTCGCCCTAGCACTGGGAGCTGCCCCCGCTTGCCCCTTATGTCCGTATCCGTCATTTATTTATTTCTATTAACGACCGACTCCCCCTCTAGACTGTAAGATCTTTGTGGGCAGGGAAGGTGTCTACCGACTCTGTCACGTTGTACTCTCCCAAGAACTTGGTACAGCGCAGATTAAGCACTCAATAAATATGACTGATCGGTTGATTGATTGAATTTCCCAATTTCGGGCTTCCCAAGGTGCTTTCCAAAGCCGTAGGCTTCCTTCTGTGGTGGTGGGTTCCGCCCATTCGGAACCGAGTGACCGTCTGAGGAGGCGGCCCCGAGCCTCACCCTCCAGGCTCTGGAGGCCACAATCAATCAATCAATCAATCAATCAAGGGTATTTATTGAGTGTTTACTATGTGCAGAGCACTTGGGCGAGTACAATCCAACTAAATTAGCCGACATGTTCCCTCACCCATAACGACACTCCACCTCAAAAGTTAACCCCGGGAGACCTAACAGATCCGACTCTGCCGCACATCAGCCCTCCGGTCCGGACGCATTCCGGACGGGGAGAAGTCGACCGGACTGAGCCAGCTTCCCTGCCCTTCTTTCCCAGCGGTGCATTTGAGTCCTGGAAACCGACAGCCCTGAAATTGCCGTAATGAGGGATTAGAGCGAGCCAAAGCAGAAACACAAAGCCGTTGTCAGCATGTGGCAGGTTTCTTCCTCCTGCTGAACACAGCACATTCCCCAGCCCAGCTGCGAGTCCTGGGCAGCTTGCTCAACGAACCTGGGAGGACCGGCGGGGGGAGGGGGAGGCTGGGGCTGGGGCTGTCGGGACCCCCCGATTCTCCCCTCAGTCCAACACCCCCTATCCAGAATCCCCTCTGTCCATCACAGGCCGGAGGGGAGGGATGGAGCACAGAGAGGACCTTTTCCTTCCACCCTGTCACCATGGGGACCAAAGAAACATCTCCCGGGAGACCCTGAGCGCGGGAAATCCAGCCGGGAAACGGGTGGGCCAAGAAGAGCCATCCCAGGGGCAATTTCTGGATTTGCCTGCAGTCGCTTATTGTCTGTTTCTACGTATCTATAGTTTCCGCTGGATTGGACTCTCCCGAGCACTTAGTACGGTGTTCTGCACGGAGTAAGCGCTCAATAAGTACCGTCAATTGATTGATCACCATCTTGGTCCCAGCCTTTTGGGTCATTTTTTAAATCGACCAATCACAAATCAGTCCGCGGTATTTACTGAGCGCTTACTTTATGCAGACTACTGTACAAAGCACATGGGAGAGTAGAATGCAACAGTAGGGAGACACAGTCCCTGCCCACAGTGAGTGTACAGTCTGGAAGTGGGGAATAATTGTGGTATTCATTAAGGGCTTACTAGGTACCAAACATTGTGCTAAACGCTGAGGTAAACACAGTCAGATAAGACCCAGTGTCCAACCCATATGGGTTATATCTGTCCTTGTGTCTTCAGTGCCCTTTCGCCCCTGTATTCTTGGGGTCCAGGACTGGCAGAGAATGTGTCTGTTTATTATTTCACTGTACACTCCCAATCGCTTAGAACAGTGTTTTGCACATAGTAAACGGCTCGATAAATACTATCGACTGAATGAGTGAAGTGTTTACCTGCCACCTGGGGATTTTTCCCAGCGCTCGGTCCATTGGTCTGTACCCAGTCGGTGTTTAAGTAACGCTCTCATCGCTCCTACCGCCGATCCTGGTCTTCCTACCGGAAATTGTTCGGGATTAACGGGGGGTAGATATGGTACCCAGGACCACCACCCCACAATTTCCCTTCCTGTTTCCCTGGTCTTGTCTGGCACAGCTCCGGGTGACCCGGCTCCCGAGTGCTGCCCAGCTCTGAGCTGGACGAGGAGATGCATGCGACATCGTACGTGCTCTGCCGGACGGCCGCCTAAAGGACAGTGTTACAGATGTCATTTTCTAGAAGTCTGTGAATCCCAGTCAGTCACGTATTTATTGAGCAATTATGGTGTGCAGAGCACTATAGTAAGCGCTTGGGAGAATACAGTCGAACAATAAACAGACACCGTACCTGCTCACAGCGAGTTGACAGTCTAGAGAGGGAGACATTAAAAGAAAGAAATAAATTACACTATGCTACATGTTCACCTGTTTCAGAGCTTCAGAATTCATCTCCCACATCACTGTGAGTTTGAAGAGTGGGGGACGTTTGGCCACGAGACCAAAAACCCAGGAATAAAAGGGCCCGGTTCTGTATCCGAATAGGAATCGAACTGAGGCCCAGCCTGCTGAAAACTTGATGGTCAGGAACGGGGCCGGAAGAAATGCGGCCTAGCCTGTAAACTCCTTGAGGGAAGGGACCATTTCTACCAAGTGTAGGATATTTCCCTAAGCGCTTAGTACAGTGATCTCTACCGATTGATTGTTTTATTGATTGTTTGAGAAGGGGTCGGGCTGCCCTAGCGTTGATTCTGAGAGATTTCCATGTTCACAAGAGGCAGGGCTTCTCCTGAGACATATTTCCCGGGGGCGGTTGAAGTTCTGGGGTCCAGAGGGGAAATCCATCTAGGCAGAGGGGATTGGTGAGCTGGGCAGGGCACAGTGGGTTGACTGGGACAACAAATGCCACAGGGGAATTAACCTGCGCGTGGTCTGGCTTGGGAGAGGCCGGGAGCAGGTGGGAGCCAGGGTGATGGAGAGCTTTGTTGGGGAACTACTTAGGGTCCTCACAAGCTAAACAGAGACCTGGTGCCAATTTCTTTTTCCCTAAGTGTCCCTGTTGGCAGATTTTATTTCAGGTTCTAAGGTCTCAGTGTCCTTTGAATATTTTATACTCCCCTAAATTAGACCTCTCTGAGAGTAACATCAGAAAAATAACTATGGCATTTATTTAGAGCTTTCTAGGGCTGAGGAAAATACAAGGTTCTGAGATCAAATCTAGTCCTTGTCCTATACAAGACTCAAGGCCTACTGTATTTACTCGCATAAATGCCCCACTTTCACAGAATTTTGGCAACCCCCAAACAGGGATTAGGTTATTACGTGAGGAACTGAGTTTAGCAGTGGGTGGAGAAAGATGCAAAGGAGTAAAAAGAAAAAAAAAAGAGGAGGAGAGGAGGGGAGAAGGTGGGGAAAGGGAAGAGAGCACTTAAAAAACACGGTCTAGTTGTTAGAGGACCTGGGCTCTAATCCTGGCTCTGTCTGCTGGGTGACCTTTGGCAAGTGACTTAACTTCTCTGCGTCTCAGTTCCGTCATCTGCCAAATGGGGGATTTAAGACCTGTTTTCTCTCATTTTTTGACTGAGAGGCCCCTGCAGGACTTGATTATGTTGAATCTCCCCACAGTTTAGTGCAATGATTGGCACATAGAAAGCTCTTAACAAATGCTATTATTATCATTATTATTATTATTATCATTATTAACAAGACAGCTTCTCTCACTTTTACTGCTCTCTCCCATGTGTCATGTATGATATGAATTATGGTGGTCCCCTTCCCCCAACCTTCCATTTTTTCTCTTTTTTCCCCAGAGGAAGAAAAAGAAGAAACTTTCCAAACTCCCAGCAAGAGCCTGCCTCTGCTACATTACTGTGTTCAAGACCCTTCTCCTCTTTCATTTAATCAGTGGCAACTACTGTGCCCTTACTATGTGCAGAGCACTGTTCTAAGCACTTGGGAGAGTACAATCCAGCGGAATTAGCGGACACATTCCCGGTTCATAATAAGCTTACAGTCCTCCCTGTTATCACCGCTTACAGGAATTTGGAAGGAAAACTATTGTATTTCCACCTCAAAACCCCCAGGTGATGAAAGCAGTGATAATAATAATTGTTAAATATTTGTTAAAAGCTTACTGTGTGCCAAGCACTGTGCTAAACACCAAGATATATATATATAGGTAAATACAGTCCCTGGCCCTGTATCATAATAATGATAGTAATTATGGTATTTAAGTGCTTACTATGTGCCAGGCACTGTACTAGGTGCTGGGTTGATACAAGCAAATCGGGTTGGACGCTGCCTCTGTCCCACATGGGGCTCACAGTCGTAATCCTCATTTACAGATGAGGCACAGAGAAGGGAAGTGACTTGCTCAAGACTGCACAGCACAGTGACAAAGCTGGGGTTAGAACCCATGGCCTACTGATTTCCAGGCCCTCGGTCTCTCCTTTACGCCAAGCTGCTTCCCACGGGCCCATGCTCACAGTCTAAGGCCTCTACAGTACTTATGTACTGATCCATAATTCATTAAAGCGCTCAATAAATAGGACTGATTGATTCAGCTAACGGGGAGGGAGAACAGGTATTCCCTATTTTACAGATGAGGAAGCTTGAGGCCCGCCCAGAGAGACTAAGAAACTTGCCCAAGGTCACACAACTGGAAGGGGGTGGATCCGGGATTAGAACCCGGATGCCCGGATGTTACGTCCACTCGTCCTTGGTGTGATGAGGGAGATGAAGGCCGGGCCTTGTTATGGATTATTCCGGGTTGCCCTGAGGGCCCGGGGAAGGAGGGGGCGATGGGCAGGGCCGGGGTCAGGGGTCATTCATTTGGAGTCCAAGGGTTGGTTCAGGCGCTGGGTCTCCCACCATGTGGGACCTTCTGTAACTTCAGATGATTTCCCCTCCCTGACATCTGCGGGTCTGACATTTATCTCCGGGATTCTGGCAGGCACCGCAAGGGAGGGTGGCAAAAACCCTCCCGCTGACGTGATCTCTGTTAGTTGCTCGACTGAGGGAGAGGAAGAGCAGTGTGTCCTAATGGAGAGCACATGGGTTCTAATCCCGGCTCTGCCATTTTTCTGCTGTGTGACCTTGGAGTCACTTGACTTCTCGCTACCTTGATTACCTCATCTGTAAAATGGGGATTCATTTCCTGTTCTTTCTTCCGTTTAGAGGGCGAGCCCTGTGTGGGACAGGGGTTGTGTCTGGCCTGAAGACCTGTAGTCTGACCTCAGCTCTGCTACATCATACTTTCCCAAGCACTTAAGAAAGTGCTCTGCACACAGTAAGTGCTTAATATATAAGACTGATTGCCGATCTTGTGGCTACTCCATTGCTTAGGCCAATGTTGGACAGAGAGTAAGTGTTTTACACAGATGCTGATAATAACAATGAGTAATAATAATAATAATAATAAACCTTTCAGGATCCATTTAATTTTTGAGATTCCATGATTTCTGGCAGAATTTTCCTGGAGGCCCAGGGTGGTGGTATTGTCAACAGGCTTTTAAAAAATTTGCTTGCTTGTTTGTTTTTTTAAATGGCATTTCTTAAGCACTTAGTATGTGTCAGGCACTGTAGTAGGAACAAGTTAATTGGGTTGGACACAGTCCCCGTCTCACATCGGGCTCAAAGTCTTAATCCCCATTTTACAGATGAGGGAACTCAGACACAGAGAAATGAAGTGACTTGCCCAAGGTCACACAGCAGACAAATGGCGGAGCAGGGATTAGAACCTCGTCCTTCTCACACCCAGGCTTTTGCTCTTTCCACTAGGTGAGACTCCTTTTCAAAACTAGTGGATAGGACTTGGGCCTGGGAGTCAGAAAGACTTGGGTTCTAATCCCGGATCCTCCCCTTGTCGGCTGTGTGACCTTACACAAGTTACTTTGCTTCTCTGTGCCTCAGTTACCTCATCTAATAATGTTGGTATTTGTTAAGTGCTTACTATGTGCAGAGCACTGTTCTAAGCCCTGGGGTAGATACAAGGTGGTCCCACGTGGGGCTCACAGTTAATCCCCATTTTACAGATGAGGTAACTGAGGCACCGAGAAGTTAACTGACTTACCCACAGTCACACAGCTGCCAAGTGGCAGAGCCGGGATTCGAACCCATGACCTCCGACTCCCAAGCCCGTGCTCTTTCCACGGAGCCACGCTGCTATCTGTAAAAGGGGGATTAAGACTGTGAGCCCCTTGTGGGACGTGGCTTGTGTCTGACCTGATGTATCTACCCGGCCGCTTAGTAAAGTGCCTGGCATATAGTAAACACTTAACAAATATCATTAAATAATAAAAATCATAATCACTGTGGCATCTGTTAACTGCTTAATATGTGCCAAGCAGTGCTCTAAGCACTGGGGAAATATGATGCAATCAGATGACACTCAGTTTCTGATCCACCCGGGGCTCATGGTAGAGTGGGGAGGGAGAATCGGTCTTGAATCCCCAATTTACAAATGTCAACCCAGCAAGCAAATAGAAGAGCTGGGATTGGAACCCAGGTCTCCTGACTCCCAGGCACCTTCTCTAAACTTCAAGCCCACTGTGGGCAAGGAATGTGTCCACCAACTCTTTTCGATCAATCATATTTACTGAGTACTTCCTGGGTACAGAACACTCTGCTAAGCTCTTGGATGAGGACAGTTTACCAATACGACAGAGCTGGCGGACGTAGTCCCTGCCCACAGCGAACTTAAAACTCTCCCAAGAGTTTAATACAGTGTTCTGCACACGGTAAAGGTGTCAGATCAATAACTACCACTGATCCTGTCTGAGTCTTAGGCTGAGGCTGGGCAGTGAGAAGGAAAGAGCCTGAAAGTTTGGGAATTCCAGTAGCTGGATTTGCAGTGCAAGATGGGGCCCAATTTAGAATTTCAATGATCAATAATAACAATCATATTTGTTAAGCACTTACTAAATGCCAAGCACTACTCTAAGCGGTGGGGTAGGTACAAGTCAATTAGGTCGGACAGAGTCCCTGTCCCACGTGGGGCTCAAAGTCTTCATCCCCATTTTCCAGACGAGGGAACCGAGGCAAAGTGAAGTGACTTGTCCAAGGTCACACGGCCGACAAGTGGCAGAGCCGGGATTAGAACCCAGGTCCTTCTGATTCCCAGGCCTGGATTCTAGCCACTGAGCCACAGTTCTCTGTGCCGGGGAAACCCCAGACAAAAGAGGGCTGCCATGACTTAATTCAAGTTGCTTTCGTGAACTCTGTCTACCTGTGTGCGTGACTTCATCCAGACCGCCAGGGCTCTGCGCTTCCAAACGCATTTCTGGGTTGTGCTGTCTGATTCTAGCAACTCCCTCTTCGCCGGATCAATGACCCAGCCTAACTAGTTTCCTTCCCCGCGTCTCGCCTGGCTGGCTGCCTTCCTGGCACTGCTGAGGGATGGAAATTCCCGAGCCCAAACACAACCGAGCCCTTTTGGAATCACACCCGGCCCCAGCAGGGCCTTCTCCCGGAGCCCGGGATGTCGGAGCTACGTGGGGAACGTGAGTTTCGCCTTGCATCGGTGTCTCTCACCCGAGACTCATCCAAAAGACGGCACTCGTGAGGAGGTGGAATCTGGTCGAGTCTTGTGTGGATTATCGTCACCACTCCCTCCTGTGGGAGGCTGACCAGCTCTGAGCTCTGCAAGGTGATTGACACAGAAACCCTCAAAGTCCCCCAGGGCAAAGGGGAACGTGACATCTCCATAACCCCCACGTCTCCCCTTTACCCCCCATCGCGACCTGATCCCGTTCCTCTCTCCCAGATCAGACTTCACGGCTGGGGGTCATCAGTTGAACCCCATCACCAGTCTCCCCTCTTTTTCCTTTCTCCCTAGGACAGAGGTAAGAAGGGGCAGCTCTGGTTCACATGAGGTGTGTGATATATGTGTTTTTGTATGTCTAGTGGATAGAGCAGGGGCCTGGGAGTCAGAAGGTCATGGGTTCTAATCCCAGCTCCGTCACTTGTCTGCTGGGTGACCTTGGTCAAGTCACTTCACTTCTCTGGGCCTCGGTTCCCTCACCTGGAAAATGGGGATTGAGACTGTGAGCCCCACGTGGGACAGGGACTGTGTCCAACCCGATTTGTCGTATCCACCTCAATTCTTAGTACACCGCCTGGCACATCGTAAGTTCTTAACAAATACCGCGGTTATTATTATTATTGTTATTATTCTTTGTGTGTGTGTGTGTGTTTGTGTGTGTGTGTAGGAGCCTTAGGGCATTCCTGAGGGCTAAGTCAAAGTTAAAAGTGCAGGGAAGGGAGGGGAGGACAAGGAGACGCTCACTCCCTTAATTGTGGTTATTAAGCATTTATTATGTGCCAAGTACTGTATTAAGCCCTAAGGTAGATCAATCAATAAATCTTTTTGCTAATACTGTATGCAGAGCACAATTCTAAGTGTTTAGGGAAGTACACTTCAACAGAGTTGGTAGACACGTTCCCTGCCTACACTGGGCTTTTTAATCTAGAGGGGTACAAGATAAGTCAGGTCGGTCCCACGTGAGACTCACAGTCCATATAGGAGGGAGACTAGGTCTTGGATTCCCATTTCACAGATGAGGAAACTGAGGCTGTAGTGACTTTCCCAAGGTCACCCAGCAGGCAAGTGGTGGAGGGGGGATTAGAACCCAGGTCCTTCTGACTCCCAGGCCTGTGGTCTTTGCAGCAGTCCCCTCTGCTTCCTCGTGATACTCATCTGCTCCCATGGCAACCGTAACTACCTCTACTTGAGAAGCAGCATCCTCTAGGAGATAGAGCACGGGCCTGGGAGGCAGAAGGACCCGGGTTCTGATCCCGGCTCTGCCCCAACTGTGTGACCCTGGCCAAGTCATTCTGCTTCTCTGTGCCTCCGTTACCTTATCTGCAAAGTGAGGATGAAGACTGTGAGCCCCATGTGGAACAGGGACTGTGTCCAACTTGATTACCTTAGTACTATCAAACCCCAGTGCTCAGTACAGTGCCTGGCACGTAGGAAGCACTTAACGAATACCAGAATTATTCTAATTAGGTGAATGACTGTCAATTCTACCTCCCACGCTCTGATCTTCCTTTCTTGGTAATCTCACGGCTTCTCCGGCCCTCAGATCAGCTCTACCTGGATATCCCATGAACACCTCAAGCTTAACGTGACTATAGTTGAACTCCTCATCTTTCCTTCCAAATCCTATCCTCCCCATGACGTTCTCATCACCGTCGACGGCTCCACCACCCTCCCTGTCTCACAAGGCCGTAACCTTGGCATCATCCTCGGCTCGCCTCTCATTCAAGCCACATATTTCTCCAGTCACCAAATCCCGCTGGATCTACCTTCACGGCAGCTCTAGAATCCGCCCTCTCTACCCTATCCCAACCTCGACCATACTGACCCGAGCCCTCTCCCTTCTCCGGTCTATACTGGTACTAAAACTTTTCCCACTTCTCCAAAATCTCCAGTGGTTGCCCATTCTTTTCTAAGTCAAAAACTCAGCTGGAGGCTTTAAAACAATCAGCTCTCTCCCTGCTACTTAGTCTTATTCCCTCTCTCACTACACCCCTGCTTGCACGCTTCATACCTCTCTAACCAACCTACTCAATTATGCTTCATTCTGTCTTGTTGACAAACTATTATTCCTTTTCCCAGTGTTACTGAGGCACTTCCTAATGATTGGTCTGACAACTCAGGGAAATGGTCCCTGAGTACATGGGAACTTATTTTTCTGCTTCCTAGAAATGATGACAAAGAGGAAGGAAAAGGGAAGAAGCTGCAGGGGGAGAGATTCAGGTTGGTCTAGAGAAGGAATTTTTCTGATAGGGAGGGTCACTGGGAGCTGAAATGGGATTTTTTTATGGTATTTAAGTGCTTCCTCTTTGTCAAGGATTGTTCTAAGCGCTGCGATAGAAGCTAATTGAGGCTGGACACAGTCCCTGTCCCACGTGGGGTTCACGTTCTGAGTAGGAGGCAGAACACATATTGAATCTCCATTTTACAGATGAGAAAACCGAGACACGGAGAAGTTAAGCGACTTGACCAGGGATTAATGTAGGCATGGAGAAAGAGAAGGACAGTGAGAAAGGGATCCAAATGGTTAAAAATAATTGGAAGTGTGACTTGGGGGGTGGAAAATGATCGCTATTAGAATCTGGAGCGGGTGGTAGAGGAGGATGATATGGGTTTAGAAAGAAGGGAAAGAAGGGGATGAGGGAGGAGGGCCGAAGGCGGCATTGGGAGTAAGAAGGAAGTCGACACCACCTCCTTTCCTAGTGAGTCTGAGTGGGAGAAGATGAGGCCCCCTCTGGAAAGAGCAGCAGGGGGGACCGCAGCATCCGTGGAGAGCCAGGTTTCAGTGATGGTGAGGAAGAGGAGTGACTGGGTCAGGAACAAGTTAAGGATGAAGGGAAGCTTCCCCACGATGGAGCCAGGGTTCCACAGGCCACACTTGGTTGAGGCTATGTGTGTGTGTGGTGGGGGGACTCTTGGGGAGGGGACAGTGAGAGGGGTGGAGAGGGGTTGTGTGGAGGAGGGAAGGACTGGGGTGGCCTGGCTGGAGGCCCGGGATTAAAGGGTCTTGGTGGGGTCTGTGAAGTTTAAGTGAAGTAAATTAAAAGACAGCAATAGCTACGGTGATACCCTGAGGAGATGGTTGAATTGTCTTTGGGTCCTTGAGAGTGAAGAGACCAGTGTTGGAGAAAACGGCTGGGTTGGTTTGACTGCAAAAAGAAATGGGCTGGATTGGTCGGAACCCACGGACCCGTTGATGAATAGAGGTATTCCCTGCCCATTGTCCTATCTGTCCTCTTCTCACTGGCCCAAAGCTCCGACGTCTCTTTGGATGCCATCTGAAGTGACCATAACCGACCACGTACCCAAGCCTGACTACCTAAGGGAAATTCAGAAGGCGCGACACCCCTTTTGCCTCGTGGTTTGGGGAGGAGCCAGGCCACTGGACTCTCGGCTTCCGATAAAGAGGGCCCTTTGCCACGCTGCTCATAAACCCAGCCAAGCGGCGAGCTGAGTTTCGAATCGTTCGAGTTAGCGCTGCCTCAGCCAGATGCGGGCCTCAGCTGTGTCGGTTTCGAGTCCTCGCTTCGCAGAACTGGTAGCTCTCTCTGGGTGTGGCAGTTAAGTAACTGTTCAAATCGGTTATGGAAGGCTGAGGTGTGGAGCTGTGGGGCTTTTGAAGAAAGGTGAATTTATGGCCCTTCTAACGTTCGATCCTTGGACTTTCTGGGGTCATTTAGATGTACGATAGGGCTCAGGAATTCAGGGGCAAGAGTCTAAAGAGAACTGAACAACTAAAGGCTAAATACACTGCATCCTGAGTTCGTTGTGGGCAGGGACCCTGTGTCTACCCAACTGCTGTATTCAGTCAATCAATCAGTGACATTTATTGAGCGCTTACTATGTACAGAGCACTTCACTAAGCGCTTGGGAGAGTACAATATGACAGAATTAGCATCGTATTCTCTCAAGTGTTTAGTACAGTACTCTGCTCACAATAAGAGCTCGATAAATACCACTGATAAACAGCAACCCAGAGGGGAAACAAGGTCAGTAGCTTGTTTGTAATAGACACATTGCAGAGTTCAGCGCATCTCTTGGTCTTAACGATCTGCACCGTATTTAAGATGAAAACGTAACATTCGTATAAATCCTGAATGGGACCTCTTGTCCTTGGGCCCCATGGATTCATTCCCATCCCTGTTCTTGCTGTCCAATCTATTAGGTCCTTTTGATTTGACAGTGTTTTTAAGGCATGTGTGCTTAAAGCATGGGCCTGGGAGTCAGGAGGTCATGGGTTCTAATCCCGACTCTGCCACTTGTCTACTTTGGCCAAGTCGCTTCCCTTCTCCGGGCCTCGTTTACCTCATCTGTAAAAGGGGGATTGAGACGGTGAGCCCCACATGGCCGGTGTCCAACTCGATTTGCTTGTGTCCACCCCAGGGCTTAATATAGTGCCTGGCACAAAGTAAGCACTTAACAAATGCCATAATTATTATTATTATTTTCTCTTGGATCTACCGCTTTTAATTCTGCGACTGGAGCCCCATGGAGGACCGGAATCATATCCTATCTGCTTCTGTGGTATAGACCCAGTGCTCAGTACGGTGTTTGGCACACAAGTGTTGAACAAATATCACCATTAATCCATCAGTGGTATTTATTGAGTGCTTATTATGTGCAAAACACTGGAATAAGCACTCGGGAGAGCACACTGTAATGGAGTCGGTAGACATGTTTCCTGCCCACAGTGAGTTTATCGTTGTTTCCAATCAGCTGCCAAATCAGCCCCAGAAGGTTTCTATGAACCGCGGCACTCCCTACTACCCTGACACACTATGGTTTTCCACTGGTCAGAGCCAGGGTCCAGTGGCTGCCACTGGATGACTTGGATAACTCTGGGTGATTTTATCCTCCTCCAAAATTTCTCATCAAGAAATCCAGCTCCGGCCCTGACTCAGCTGGCAGAATTGCAATCTTGCCCCAACCCTGGCCTACCGTTGCCCTCTCTTCTTTCCTTTCCTTCCCTCTCTGCCACCTCCTTCCAGGCAGTCTTCCCGGGACACATTATTATTATTATTATTATTATCGGTAGCAGCAGAAGTAGTAATAGCATTAATGGGCCTGGGAGTCAGAAGGACCTGGGTTCTAATCCCAGCTCCACCTTTTGCCTGGGGCAAGTAACACTATTATTACTAATACTAATAATTAGCAGTGTGGCCCAGTGGAAAGAAAACAGGCCTGGATGTCAGAGGAGTTGGGTTCTAATCCCAGCTCTGTCACTTGTCTGTTGTGTGACCTTGGGCAAGTCACTTGAATCCTTTTTGTATCAGTTACCTCATCTGTACAATGAGGATGCAGCATGGCATAGTGGATAGACCACGGGCCTGGGAGTCAGAAGGTCATGGATTCTAATCCAAGCTCCACCGCTTGTCTGCTGTAGGGCCGTGGGTGAGTCACTTCACTTCTCTGTGCCTCAGTTACCTCATCTGTAAAATGAGGATTGAGATTGTGAGTCCCACGTGGGACAGGAACTATGTCCAATCTATTTTGCTTCTATCCACCCCAGTGCTTACTACAGTGACTGGCCCATAGTAAGCACTTAATAAATACCCAAATTATTATTATTAAAATGGGGATTAAGACGTGCACCTCATGTGGGATAGGGACTGTGTCCGACCCAGTTATCCGAGACTGTGAGCACCACGTGGGACAGAGACCGTGTCCAAACCGATTTGCTTGTATCCACCTCAGAGCTTAGTAGAGTGCCTGGCACAGAGTCAGCACTTAACCAATGTCACAGTTATTATTATCATTATAGTTGTACTGATGCAGGGCTTATTTGGTGCCAAGCTCTTAGGTAGGTACAGGTTAATCAGATCAGATACAGTCCTTTCCACAGGGGGTTCCCAATCTAAGACACAGCAAGAGCAGGTATCTTAACCCCATCTTATATAGGAGGAAATTGAGGCATAGAACGGTTGTGTGAGTTCATTCATTCAATAGTATTTATTGAGCGCTTACTATGTGCAGAGCACTGTACTAAGCGCTTGGAATGTACAAATTGGTAACAGATAGGGACGGTCCCTGCCCTTTGACGGGCTTACAGTGTGAGTTGCTCAAGATCACGCAGCAGGCCAATGACTCCCAGGCCCACGTTCTATCCAGAAGGCCAGTCTGCTTCCCTTGACAAACCACACTTTGGGCATTAGGTTATTCTGTGTTTACTACTTTTTAATTCCTTCTTTCTCCGCTCTTGACCCTGTGGGGATTTCTTTTCCTTATCTTTTGAAAAGGAGGGGCCTACTCCAAAGCTTTGTGAAAAATCCAGCCAAATGATATCCATCGGGTCCTTTCTCTGTTGGTCCTGTCTTTGTGTTCTAATGGAAAAAAACAACTTTGCGGATCAGATGGATTTTCCCTTTCTAGAATTGCCGTCTCGATTCCACGAAGAAAAGCCTGGCCCGTTAGCCTGCCTACCTGCCCTTAATTAAATTCTCCATTGACTTTTCCAGGACTGGTCCACGGTTGACCGGAGAGCAGCTCCTGCGATCTCCTTTGGAAGCCCGGCCCCTTCATGCTGGGAAGGAATTTCCAGGCCCGCAGTCTCATTGCAGGGGTCCTCTAATAATAATAATAATGATTATGGTACTTGTTAAGCTCTTATTATGTGCCCTGCACTGTTCTACGCTCTGGGGTGGATACAAGTTCATCAGGCTGGACACAGTCCCTGTCCCACATGGGCCTCATATTCTTAATCCCAACTTTACAGATGAGGAAACGGAGGCACAGAGAAGCAAAGTGACTTGCCCAAGGTCACATAGCAAATGAGTGGAGGAGCTGGGATTAGAACACAGGTCCTTCTGACTCCCAGGCCTGTGCTCTATCCACTAAGCCACACATCTTCACTACCTCACCTCCTCACCTCCTCCAATGCTCACCTCCTCCAAGAGGCCTTCCCAGACTGAGCTCCCCCCTTTTTCCCTCTGCTCCCTCTACCCCCCCTTCACCCCTCCGCAGCTAAACCCTCTTCTCCCCCCTTTCCCTCTGCTCCTCCCCCTCTCCCGTCCCGTCCCCTAAGGACTGTACTCGTCCGCTCGACTGTATATATCTTCATCACCCTATTTATTTTGTTTATTTTGTTTAATGAGATGTACATCACCCTGATTCTATTTATTTGCCATTGTTTTTACGAGATGTTCTTCCCCTCGACTCTATTTATCGCCACCGTTCTCGTCTGCCCGTCTCCCCCGATTAGACCGTAAGCCCGTCAAAGGGCAGGGACCGTCTCTATCTGTTGCCGACTTGTACGTTCCAAGCGCTTAGTCCAGTGCTCTGCACATAGTAAGTGCTCAATAAATGCTATTGAATGAATGAATGAATGAATACCTTTGAAGATGCTGGTCCGTGGCCTCAGCCCGAGGAGCCAGGGGGCCTGCGAGGGCAAATGCGGCCATGGTGGACTAGGCAGGGCTGAGGCTAGCAGGTGGGCGGTCCTGGATTGGAACAGCCAGGGTGGCTACTCTCACCCAGCCCCGTGTCCGGCGAGGCTCAGGGCGATGGAGACGAGGAGGAGGAGGAGACCCTCCACCTTTTGTTGTACCCTGTTTTTTAAAAATGGTATTTAAGCGCTCGCTATATGCCAAGCACTGTACTAAGCACTGGAGTAGGTACAAGTTAATCAGGTTAGACCCAGTCCCTGTCCCACATGGGGCTCACAGTCTTAATCTCCATTTGACAGATGAGGTAACTGAGGCACAGAGAAATAAAGTGACTTGTCCACAGTCTATAGAAGAGGGAGAATGGGTATTAAGCCCCATTTCATAGATAATAATAATAATGATGGTGTTTGTTAAGCGCTTACTATGTGTCAAGCACTTTTCTAAGCACTGGGGTAGATACAAGATATCAAGTTGGACACAATTATCAAGTTGGACACAATCCCTGTCCTACATGAGTCTTATTCCTCATTTTACAAATGAGGTAACTGAGGCATAGAGAAGTGAAGTGACCTGCACAAGGTCACACAGCAGACAAGTGGCAGAGCTGGGATTAAAACCCACGTCCTCTGACTCCTAAACCCACGCTCTTGCCACTAGGCCATGCTGCCTCACCAGCTCTTAACAGAGCAAGCGCTCAATAAATACGACTGAATGAATGAAGACGCCGGCCCGTGGCCTAGCCCGACATATAGGAACGGGCCCAGAGAAGAGCGGTGACTTGCCCAAGATCACACAGCAGGCAGGTAGTGGAGCTGGGATTAGAACCCAGGTTCCTTGCTTCCCTTTTGCTTTCCTTCCTCTTTCTGTCTTTCCACCTTTTCTTCCCATTTCTCCATTCCCGCTCTTCCTCCTCTCCACCCACCTTCTTCCTCCTCTGTCCCCTCCAAGCCCTCTCCAATGCCCGGCCTCTCAAAGCCCCGCCCCCCAAGTCGGTCCGCACAGTCAAAATGTAAACGCGGTGCCACTGTATGCTTACAATCCCACTCTATGGGCACAACTGTCTGTGGGCGAAGAGGGTAGGCAGAGTCAGAGAGGAAAGTGTCACTTGTAAAAATTAGCCACCTGTGCTTCCAGTCTAAGGGAGGGCAGAGGTATCGAATCCCCTCTTTGCATATGGAGAAACTGAGGCATACAGCAGTTCAGTGACTCATCCAAGGTCACACAGCAGAGCCGGAATTAGAACCCAGGTCCCCTGACTCTCAGCCCTGTGCTCTTTCCTCAAAGACGCAGTCTTAGTGATCTACGAACTTATTTCTATGACTACTTCCAACAGGGTCATCCCCCTGCTGCCAAACTTTTCCAGTGCCTCTTATCCAGGGGTTTTGTGGCAGCCTTGAGGTGGGTCTTTCTACTTCTGGGTCCTCAGTGAGGCTTCCCGGCGGCCAGTAGATTAGAATCTCCCGGAGAGCAGGGGTCATAGCTACTAACTCACCCTCTCCCAGACACTTAGCGTAAGGCTTTGCACTGAGTAATCATTCGATTCATTCATTCAGTAGTATTTATTGAGCGCTTACTGTGTGCAGAGCGCTGTTCTAAGTGCTCGGAAAGTACGATTCAGCGATAAAGAGAGACAATCCCTGCCCACAGTGGGCTTACTGGAAGGGGGGAGACAGACATCGACAAGTAAACACGCATCAAAATAGCATCAATATAAATAGAATTATAGATATATAATACATTCAACAAACAGCGATTTATTCATTAACCAGTGCACCCATGGACATTAGTTACTTAATGGTACTTATGAAGCTCTTGGTATCTGACAAACACTGCGCTAAGCACTGGGATGCTACACAGATAGCAGCTCAGATACAGTCCCTGTGTTTTTTTCATGGTATTTGTTAAGCGCTTACTATGTGCCAGGCTCTATACTAAGCGCTGGGGTTGACACAGACTAACCAGGTTGGACACAGTCCTTGTCTCACATGGAGCTCACAGTCCTAATCCCCATTTTACAGATGACAGAACAGGCACAGAGAAATTAAGTGACTTGCCCAGGGCTACACAGCAGATGAGTGGTGGAGCCAGAATTAGAACCCAGGTCCTCTCATTTCCAGGCCCATGCCTTATTCATTCATTCAATAGTATTTATTGAGTGCTTACTATGTGCAGAGCACTGTACTAAGCGCTTGGAATGAACAAGTCGGCAACAGATAGAGACGGTCCCTTCCGTTTGACGGGCTTACAGTCTAATCATCCACTAGTGCATTCAACCTAGGGAATAGACCGAGAAAATCACCTGCGTAAAGAAGCAGTGTAGTCTAATGGATAGAGTCCGGGACCGGAGCTGGGTTCTAATTCTGGCCCCGCCACTATTCGGTTTTGTGACCTTTCACTCCTCTGGGGCCTCAGTTCCCTCATCTCTAAAGTGGGGATTAAGACCGTGAGTCCTTTGTGGGACACGTAGGACTGTGTCCAACCTGATTAGCTTGTACCTACCTCAGACATTAGTACCGGGCCTGGCGTCTAGTAAGCGCTTAGTAGATACCATAAAAAACAACAACAACAAAAAAAATCCCACAACGAATCTTCACGTTGAGACAACCATATCAAGTCGGTCTTGGACCCGGGGCTCATTTTCAAGTTCCTCTTTCCCTGCCCTGCCACTTAGAACCAATCAAATCCAATCAATTATATTTATTGAGTGCTTACTGTGGGCAAAGCACTGTACTAAGCGCTCGGGAGAGGACAATATAACAATAAACAGACACATTCCCCGTCCACACGAGCAAGAGACCACGGACTCACCCGGCACTGAGTTCTCCCAGCCAACGCACGGGTTAAATCATCCGCGTCCCATCTGCTCATGTCACAGACCTTCCGCTCCTTCTCAGGGTTTCAAAAGGAACCTCTGATTTTCCCAGATTGTGTTTGAATTGGGCTGTCGGGCTGCGGTTTTCCAACTTGCATTCAACATCTCCTCCTGGAGTTTAGCTCTGAGAGCCCCGAGAAGTCACCCTCTGTGATGACAGAGCGGGCACTTAGTGGAACTCATAATGCTAATAATTGGAAATCCAAGCCTGCCGTGACAACCAGTGGCCCCACTCAAGTCTGTCACTCACTTCTTTTATCACTAATTCCAGGGGACAGTTCCGTGCAGGAAGGGGAGGGAAAACCATGCAGGAGCCCCCAAGTTCCAGGCTGTGGTAAATGTGATATCTAATATCTAGTAAATGAGTATGCAGTCTCCAAAGGAAAGCAAGTAATGAGAGAGCATATGCTCTCTGACTGGCAGCAGGGTATTAAAAGGAAAATGCGAGAGGGAAACGGAAGGCGCTTCGGCGTGGTTAAGGCCGCTTCCCGCTTTCGCATCCGTCCTCATTCCCCCAAGCAGTAGGGTCTAGCGGGAAGCAGCGGGGCTCAGCGGCAAGAGCCCGGGCCTGGGGGTCAGAGGTCGTGGGTTCTAATCCCGGCTCCACCCCTTGGCAGCTGTGTGACTTTGGGCAAGTTACTTCACTTCTCTGTGCCTCCTTTACCTCATCTGTGAAATGGGGATGAAGACTGTGAACTCCATGCGGGACAACTTGATCACCTTGTATCCACCCCAGCTCTTAGAAGAGTGCTTGGCACCTAGTAAGCGCTTATCAAATACCGTCATTATCATTATTAATGAAAAGAGCCCGAGTCTAGGAATCAAAGCACCCGGGTTCTAATCCCCGCCCTGCCACTTGCCTGTTGTGAGACCTTGGGCGAGTCATTTCACTTCTCTAGGCCCCAGTTTCCTCAACTGTAAAATGGGGATTCGTTACCTCGTCTCCCTCTTACTTATACTGGGAGTCCCGTGAAGGACAGGGACTGTGTCCAACCTGAGCATCTTGTATCTACTCCAGCAGGCAGAACGGTGCTTGGCATAATGAGTGCTTAACAAATACCATAAAAAAAAGTCAACAGATCATTATTCCTCAAGGCGCGCTCCCCATATCTAAGATGTCCTTGGCTCTCTGGACTAATCTCTTCTACAGTTTGCTTTGATCTGTCATTTAGGCGGCTAATCTAAGTCCAGTGAGGTACGCACTTCATCACTTTGGGCAGGAAGATCTGGCAACCTAAACAAACTCTTTGGGATCATTGTTTCCTCTGGTCCGAAGCTCGACGTTCCCCGTGCTCTTGGCTCTGCGTCCTTGGAGATGACCAGGTCGTGGGCTCCTTCCCTCCTGGCACCAGAGTGACCTGCTTCACGGTTACCCCGCTCCAGTCAGACAGTCCCACACCCTCGAACCAGCCATCTTGGATCGCATCTCTTTTCCAGCCGTGGAACTCGGTGCTGGCCCCAAGAACGAAACCTGATGGAAATGACTCACTCTGCATCAAACAGAAACTCCTTACCATCGGCCCTCAATCACCTTGCCCCCTCCTACCTCGTCTCGCTACCCTCCTACTACAACTCGGCCTGTACGCTTCGCTCTTCTAATGCCAACCTACTCACTGCACCTCAGTCTCGTCTATCTCACTGGCGACCTCTTGCCCACATCCTGCCTCTGGCCCGGAACGCCCTCCCTCTTCATATCTGACAGTGACTCTCCCCCTCTTCGAAGCCTTATTGAAGACGCATCGAGAGGCCTTCCCTGACTAAGCCCTCATTTCCTTTTCTTCCACTCCCTTCTGCATCGCCCTGACTTGCTCCCTTTATTCATTCCCTGGTCCCAGCCCCACAGCACTCGAGTATTTATTTATTTAAATGTCTGCTTCCCCCTCTAGATGGTAAGCTCGTTGCGGGAGGGGAATGCGTCCGGTATATTGATACACTGTACTCTACCAAGGGCTTAGTACAGCGCTCTGCACATCGTAAGCCTCAGTAAATACCAGTGATTAATTGACTGAATGCGTTTTGCTTCAGCTCGATTGGTTTACAAGGGACTCAGTGTTGCTGGGAAAACTTCAACTGTGTTTGCCGTAGGTTGGTTTGTGTGATCCTTGCGTGGCCTGAACCAAAAGTGATATTGAGAGTGGAAGATTTCAGGTAGGCAATGGCCAACAACGGAGGGGAAGAAAATTCCAATTTGGAGGATTCAAAGGGCCGTTTCGATCAAACAGTGGTATTTGTTGAGAGCTTACTGTGTGTAGAGCATTGGACTAAATTTTCGAGCCAGTTCGATTGGATTAGCAGACATGATCGCTGCCCTTTAGGAGCTTTGCTCTTGCTGGGGGAACAGGCACTCAAATCAATCACTAGTCGGGGAAACGACCCTATGTAGGGATATGTACGAAAGTGCTGTGAGGGTGGGGGCGGGGTGAGTGACAAAAGCATAGAGAGGGAGAATAAAGTGGGGATTTGAAAGGTTATTCAGAGAAGGCTTCCTGGAGGAGATGCAATCTTAGCAAGGCTTCGAAGATGGGGAGGATGGAGGTCCGTCGGATACGAAGGGGGAGGGAGCTCCGGGAGCGAGGGGGTGAGAGAGGCAAGATCGAGGAAGAAGCAGAGTGGTCTAGTGGATAGAGCACGGGCCTGGGAATCGGAAGGATCTGGCTTCTAATCCTGGCTCTGCCACGTGTCTGCTTCGTGATCTTGGGCATGTCACTTCACTCAGCGTGGCTCAGTGGAAAGAGCACGGGCTTTGGAGTCAGAGGTCATGAGTTCGAATCCCAGCTCTGCCACTTGTCAGCTGTGTGACTGTGGGCAAGTCACTTAACTTCTCTGTGCCTCAGTGACCTCATCTGTAAAATGGGGATGAAGACCGTGAGCCCCACGTGGGACAACCCGATTTCCCTGTGTCTACCCCAGCGCTTAGAACAGTGCTCTGCACATAGTACGCGCTTAACAAATACCAACATGATTATTATTACTCCTCTGTGCCACAGTCGCCTCATCTGTAAAATGGGGATTAAGACTGTAAGCCCCGTGTGGGACAGGGACTGTGTGATCTGCTTGTATGAACCCTAGCACTTAGATCGATGCCTGGTAAATAGTAAGCACTTCATAAATGCCACAATTATTATCGAGGTGCAGCGAGCAGGAGGAGGTTAGAGGATCTCAAGGTGTGGGTGGGTTAGTAGTGAGAGAGGAGTGAGGAAGGTGCCCCCTCCTAACTCACCTCGCTACTCTCCTACTACGACTCAGCCCGCACACTTCACTCCTCTGATGCTAACCTCACCGTGCCTCCATTTCTCTATCTTGCCGTCGACCCCTCGCCCACGTCCTGCCTCTGGCCTGCGACGCCCGCCCTCCTCAAAACTGACAATGACTCTGCCCCACTTCACAGCCTACTGAGGGCCCATCTCCTCCAAAAAGCCTTCCCTGACTAACCCCCCTTTCCTCTTCTCCCACTCCCTTCTGTGTCGCCCTGACTCGCTGTTTCTGTTCATCCCCTCTCCCAGCCCCACGGCGCTTGTGTGCTTATCTGTAATTTATTTATATTAATGTCTGTCTCCCCACCTCTAGACCGTAAGCTCGTCGTGGGCGGGGAATGTGTCTGTTTATTCTTGTACTGGACTCTCCCAAGCACTTAGTACAGTGCTCTGCCCACTGCTCAATAAATACGATGAAATGAACGACAGATAGGGGAAAGAGAGCTGGTTGAGTATCTTTAGGCTCCTGAATTTTCCAGCAACTGGCCACTCGCAAAGCTCTGCCTTATGACTCCATCTAGTAATTCAGCTTTGTTAAAAACGCCTCACGGAGTCGCAATTGCTTTCTGAAGCCTCTGGGGCCCAAAGGTTAAACAGTAACTCCTGGGTGCCTAAGTTTCTGCCATACTTACCTGATTCGTTTTCATTCCAGCAAGTATCCTTGTCAGTAGGGTTTATGACTCTTGTTCGTCATGCTTCTGCTGTAAAGAGAGACCATATAAGATGTCATAGGTCTGTAAGCCCGTCAAACGGCAGGCACCGTCTCTATCTGTTGCCGACTTGTTCATTCCAAGCGCTTAGTACGGTGCTCTGCGCATAGTAAGCGCTCAATAAATAAATACTATTGAATAAGTCCAGTACTTCAGAGAAATGTGTCTATTCCAGTTTCATAGAGCACCACAGACATCGTGCCATCCCGAATTTATAGATTACTTTTATCCATAATAATTATGGTATTTATTAAGCGCTTACTATGTGTGCTTACAGTTCTAAGCACTCTGAATCTAGACTTTAAGCTCCTCCAGGATAGGGAACGTGACTACCGAGTCTCTCCCAACTGCTTAGTACAGTACCCTTACTTGTTGGATTATCTTCCCCGTTCAGTTATAAGCTGTCTGAGGACAGGGAAAGTGGATGTTACTTCTGTTATATTCTCCTGGTAGCCAAGTGGTTCATGTTTATTCATTCATTCAATTGCATTTATTGAGCACTTATTGTTTCAGAGCACTGAACTAAGCGCTTGGAAAGTACAGTTCAGCAATAAAGAGAGACAATCCCTGCCCACACCAGTCCTTGATACATAAAGATTATTGGTTCATTCAGTAACTTCCTTAGTGTATTTATTTTGTTCCCATGGTCTAATGGTGAGCTCTGCTAGGAAATTCATACATCAGAAATGTGGCTTTCTCTCTTCCTGCACTGGAGGGAAACCTCATAATAATAATAACAACCGTTTTTTGCATTTTTTGACATGGCAAACACTGGGCTGAGCACTGGGGTAGGTAAATAATTATGCTATTTGTTAAGCACGTACTACGTGCCAGGCACTGTTCTAAGCACAAGCAAATCAGGTTGGACACAGTCTCTGTCCCACTGGGGCTCACAGTTTCAATCCCCATTTTGCAGATGAGGTAATTGAGCCACAGAGAAGAGACTTGCTCAAGGTCACACAGCAGACAAGTGGTGGAGCCCTAATGAAAACCCACAGCCTTCTGACTCCCAGACCGGTGCTCTATCCGCTACGCCACGGTGCTTCTCTGATAAGGTATTGTCAAGTCCGACACAGTGCCGGGTCCTCATAGAGTTTGCAGCCTAAAGGTGAGGGAGAAGAGGCACTGACTCTCCATTTTAAAGATGAGGAAGATGAGGCACAGAGAAGTTAAGTGATTTGCCCCGGATCACTCGGCAAGCAAATAGCAGAGCGGAGACTGGAACCCAGGACCCCTGGCCCCGGGCCAGTACTCTTTCCACTTGGCCGCATTACTTCCTCCCATCGACAAGGATCTGCATGAGCCAAATGGCACTGAGAGCTGCCACCAGATTCCGCTACCATGACGAAGTCCCATGATGCACTGATAGACAGAGAATGACACAAGTAAATCCAAAAATCTAAATTTCCTTAACAAAATTAATAGACAGAGTTCGAGGGCAAAGGGAAATCAAGCTTCCTTTCATTTCCCCTACCTGTTCTCCCCTCTGAGTCACTTATAAACTTGGGTCTGAACCCACTAAGCACTTCATATTCACCCCCACCACTTTGTCCATATCCTTACGCTCTGCCATTTCTCTTCTCCGTAACTTAATATCTGGCTCCTCTTCTAGACTCTAAGTTCCTTGAGAGCAGGGCTCATGTCTCCCACTCTATTATACTGAATCAATAATAATTATGGTATTTGTTAAGCGCTTATTATGTGCCAAGCACTGTTCTCTTAGTACAGTCCTCTGCACACAGTAAATGCTCAATAAAAACCAATGATTAATGGATTATATTAAAAGTCAACCAAGTCACAGTATGTTGAAGGTCTACAAAGCTCACTCTTTGGGTGTGAGATCTGTACTTACCAGCCTCGCCCGTGAGCATTAAATGTTCATATAGGATTGATTCCCCCTATCAGCTCGTTATGGGTAGGGAATGTGCCTGCTAAATCTGTTATACTGTACCCTCTCAAGCGTGCTCTGCACACAGTAAGCGCTCAGTAAATACCACTGATTGATACTGTATGGTCCCAAGCACTTAGTACAGTGCTCTCCGCAAAGTGAGCGCCTAACAGATATCACTGATTGGTGGGTCGGGCTCCAAGATTTCAGTGAGCTCGCCAGCGATAGGGTATTACTCATTACTACACAGTTTCACTCTTTTCCACTATTTCACTCTCCATATTTTGTGAATGGAAAGCCAACATGATGCTTCAGTAACAGAATCCTGATATCTCCTAGGGTTGAAATGAAGAAAACAGATCCTGGGGAATTTCAATTTAGATTTCGGCATGGCGGAGGGCTCTGTTCATCTCCGGCTACTCTCTCCCTCCCATCTTGGGTCCGATTCCTGTCTGGGGGGCATTTTAGGCAGGCGTGAATCCCCAATCACATGCCGTAGGTTGTTCTAGAACAGGGCTGGAGGTCAACTCTCCCCCTCTTACCTAACCTATAACATCGCTCCTCTGTTTATTTTAGTTTTTTCATATGGTATTTAAGTGCTTACTATGTGCCAGGCACTGTTCTAAGCTCTGGGGGTAGATCCAAGAGTAATCAGGTTGGACAGAGTCCCCGTCCCACGAGGAGCTCCCAATCTTCATCTCCATTTTACAGATGAGGTCACTGAGGCACAGAGAAGTGACGTGACTTGCCCAAAGTCACACGGTCGACCAGTGGCGAAGCTGGGATTGGAACCCGTGACCTCTGACTCCCAAGCCCGGGCTTTTTCCACTGAGCCACGCTGCATTCATTCATTCATTCATCCACATTTATTGAGCACTTACTGTGTGCCGAGCACTGTGCTAAGCACTTGGAAAGTGCGGTTCACTGCATCCCCCCTCTTACTGCGTCACCCATATTCCTGAGTACTAAGGTCCTCACCCTCCCTATGTGCCCATAATTTATTTTAGTTCCTATCTCCTCCGTTAGGTTATAAGATTCTTGTGATCGGTGTAGTTTATCATACTCTCCCGAGCCCTTAGTAAAGGTTCTCTGCCCACGGTGAGCGCTCAATAAATATTACCGAGTAATCGATTGATTAATTGATTGATTAACAAGTCACTTTCTGAATTACTCCAGACCTGTTCTGGAGCAGGTGATAAATAGTTCAGTCTATGAATCGGAAGGCTTTATTGATACCCCTTCACACCCAAGTCCCGGCTTGATCTAAACCGAATTTCCCTGAAGGTTAATACAGCAGGACAGACTCAATTTGGTCTATGTGAAACCACGCTCCTCTGCAGTTTATTATGCACTACTCAAGTATTACTTTACTGTGACGGAGAGTCTTCATTCGGGTGGGAGACCAGAGTCTTCCGTTCTTTCCGATTTCAGTAATTTGCTGCTTCGGTTGCACTAAGGAGGTTGGGCGGCAAACTGATCTCTCATTCGCCATCCACCTGGATAATTCCAGGAGGGCAAGCGTAATTTTTTTCCTCCATCTTTCATTCGAAAGGGGCTCTTGGGCAAAGGGCCAGGGGAGCTGGGGGTGTGGAGGAATAATTAGCTTTTGGTTCGGTGATAATTGTCTCTCGTAATAACTTGAGGAAACAAGAAATTGGAGGGGCTTGGGACCAGTTAAATAACGGGGCCTTTTGCCCCGTGTTTCGGGGAAAAAGGGACAGTCCAATTCTCCTCGTCATGGAGCGATGATCGGTTTTGCAACGGTGGGAAGATACCAACTCCAGAAGGTGATCTGCTTGATGAGCTGCCGGGCTTGTGTGACAGACTCAGAAATCTTCCTGCAGAAGGCTTGACCCTGAATAAATCGGATTCCATTTGGGGGCTACTGGATTTCCTGTCAGCGGCGGTGAGCCTGGCTTGCCATCCTCAGAAGCAGCGTGACCTAGTGGATAGAGCAAGGGCCTGGGAGTCAGAAGGACTTGGGTTCTAATCCTGGCTCCGCCACTTGTGTGACCTTGGACAAATCAATGAACTTCTTTGGGTCTCTGTTACCTCATCTGTAAAATAGGGATTAAAAGTGTGAGCCCCACGGTTCATTCATTCATTCAATAGTATTTATCGAGGGCTTACTGTGTGCAGATCACTGTACTAAGTGCTTGAGACAGTAATAATAATAATAATGATAACAATAATGTTGGTATTTGTTAAGTGCTTACTCTGTGCAGAGCACTGTTCTAAGCGCTGGGGTAGATACAGGGTAATCAGGTTGTCCCACATGAGGCTCACAGTTAAGCCCCATTTTACAGATGAGGTTACTGAGGCCCAGAGAAGTGAAGTGACCTTCCCACAGTCACACAGCTCACAAGTGGCAGCGCCGGGATTCAAACCCTTGACCTCTGACTTGCAAGCCTCTGACTTTCCACTGAGCCACACTGCTTCTTTACAATACAATATATTGAGTACAATATAACAATAAACAGAGTCTCTGCTCCCAAAGAGCCTATGGGAGACGTGTACTGTGTCCAATCTGATTAGGTTGTATCTACCCCAGCCCTTAGTACATGCCTGACTCATAGTAAACACTTAAAAAGAACATAAAAAAAATCATGCCGGGAACTCTAGAAGCGCCGACGGCAGGTGAGGGGAACAAGACCAATTGTTAGTGAACAGTTTTGAGGCTCCTGAAAGATTGTCAGTTTTCACAGTTCAAGGATAGCTGGGACGCAAACCTGGAGGTGGGTTTTATTGGAATACAGTTCCAAGTGGGAGGTAAGCTCTGCTTGACACCTTTTTTTCTTCTGTTTTTCTAAAATGATATTTGTTAAGGGCCAGGCACTGTACTAAGCACTGGGGTAGATACAAAATTATCAGGTTGGACCCAATCCATGTCCCACATGGAGCTCACAGATGAGGTATCCTTACAGATGAGGGACCGAAGCACAGAGAAGTGAAGTGACTTGCCCAAGGACACCCAGCAGACAAGTGGCAGAGCTGGGATTAGAACCCAGGTCCTTCTGACTCCCACCCTGTGCTCTAATAGGCCATGCTGTGAGAAGACATTGCTAGCCTCACCCATCTCTCACCAGTAGTTTCACTCCACTGTTGTCAAAGAGTGGATGTCAAGGTGGGTTTCGCTTTTCAGCGTGGCTCAGTGGAAAGAGCCCGGGCTTGGGAGTCGGAGGTCATGGGTTCGAATGCCGGCTCTGCCACTTGGCAGCTGTGTGACTGTGGGCAAGTCACTTCACTTCTCTGGGCCTCAGTTACCTCATCTGTAAAATGGGGATTAA
Organism: Ornithorhynchus anatinus; assembly: GCF_004115215.2. Taxonomy (NCBI): domain Eukaryota; kingdom Metazoa; phylum Chordata; class Mammalia; order Monotremata; family Ornithorhynchidae; genus Ornithorhynchus; species Ornithorhynchus anatinus. The sequence continues at coordinate 36,937,444 of NC_041744.1, read as the reverse complement.
CTATGAGCCTCACATGGGACAACCTGATTACCTTATTTACCCCAGCGCTTAGAACAGCGCTCTGCACATAGTAAGCGCTTAACAAATGCCAACATTATTATTATTATTATTTTCCTGGTGTATATGAAAGGGAAAACTAGATGGGAGAGCCACAGATTCCCCCAGGGAAGGTGAAAATCTTTGTTTCAAGCCTCCCATTCCCTTTGCTCCCAGCATCCTGGGTCCCGCTGACCAAACCTTCCAACCCATCAGCTCTGAGGCGAGTTAACCCACAGGAGCAGAGTGCGAATTGCCCAGGCTGCTGGGAAATGTGTTCACTGGGAAAGAGCCCAGGCCCTGGGAACCAGGTCCATTTGCCTGCTGGGTGACCGTGGGCAAGTCACTTAACTTTTCTGTGTCTCAGTTTCCTGTAACTCCTCTTTAGATTTCAAATAATAATAATAATAACTGTAGTATTTGTTAAGAGCAGTAAGTCCTGGGGTGGACTTAGTCTCTGTCCCACATGGGGCTTGCAGTCTCAATCCCCATTTTACAGATGAGGTAACTGAGACCCAGAGAAGTGAAGCTACTTGCCCAAGGTCACACAAGTGGCAGAGCGAGGATTAGAACCCAACGTGGGATAGAAACTGTATCTGGCCTGATTATTTTGTTTCTACCTCAGCATTTAGTACAGGGGATGTGAAGGCCCTGGCGAGGCAGGTGAGAGCGGCACTGGAGGTGGACAAAGATGGCCCCCGGTGACTCCGGATTAGTGGCTCTGCCGAGGTGGGGATCCACTCCCACCCAACCTCCTTAGTCCTCAGTTCGTGCTGCTCTGGTCTGTTTTCTAAAACATCCATTCAGCGCCCAGCTCCCCTCTGCTCAAGATCCTCCAACGATTACCCATCCGTCGCGACGTCAAGCGGAAATTATTTTCCAACGGTTTTAAGACACTCAGTCAGCTCTTCCCCTCCTAACCTGACCTCGCTTCTCTCCCACTAAAACCCAGACCACTCAAGTGGCTCCTCTAGTACCAGCCTACCTAGTATACTTCGGTCTTCTCTCTCCGTCCTCCCCAAGCTCACATCCTCCCGCTTGCTCGGACCCCCTTCCATCTCACAGACCACCGCTCTCCCCATCTCCAAAGTCCTTTTAAAATCCCATCTCCTCCAGGAAGCCTTCTCTGACTAACCCCCCTGCTATCTCACTTACGCATTTTAGTCCTCACCTACTATGCACTTATACACATATCCTTTACTCAGTCTCTTCCTCTACTATATTGTATGCTATTGCTTCTCTCTCCCCCTCTAGATTGTAAGTTCATTCATTCAATCGTATTTATTCAGCACATATTTTGTGCAGAGCACTGTACCGAGCACTTGGGAAGTACCATTCAACAACAAATACGGACAATCCCCGCTCACAAAAGGCTCCCTGAGGGCTTACGTTATGCTCCACTGTACTCCCCCAAATGCTCAGTATAGAGCTCTGTTTGCGGTAAGAATTCAATAAATAACATGAAGCGATTGACTGAAAGAGGTAAACCAGGACTCACATTGTCCCTTGGTATTTGTAAAACGCTTACTGTTTGTCAAGCACTGTGGTAGATACAAGACAATCAGGTTATTAATAATAATAACAATAATAATGGTATCTGTTAAGCACTTTTTATGTACCAAGTACTATTCTAAGCACTGGGGTAGATGCAAGGTAATCGGGTTAGACACAGTCCCTGTCTCACATGTGGCTCACAGTCTTAAGCCCCATTTTGCAGAGGAGGTAACTGAGGCACAGAGAAGTGAAGTGACTTGTCCAAGGTCACCCCAGCAGACAAGTGAGGGAGCTGGGTTTAGAACTCAGGTCATCTGAGTCTCAGGCCTGTGCTCTTCCCACTAGGCCACATTCCTTCACCTCTTTTCTCAGGGCTCATTGAGGTTTCTGCCTTTCTCCCCATTTTGGGAGTCATTGCTCGATAATCTCCTTGGCCTCTTGTTAGCTGGTGGTGTTGCCTCTCGGAACGATTCGGGGAAAACTTTCCTCGGCTCCGTCCATACCGTATCTATTCTCTAGGTATCAAGAGAATTCCCTGTTCCTGATTATCTCTGCCCAGCACAGGCATTACATTCATTCCAAAAAAAAAATAGAATTACATTAGTGTAGCAAGGACCTTCTCAGGGCCCCAGAGGTCAGAGCAAATCTGAATTTAAATGAATCACTTAATGGGAAAACAATTCAGAGAATGATGTTGATAGTTTTCTAAAACACGCGAACCCGTGTAACTCTTGGATGAAATAGATTGAGCTATTGCTTATTCGGATCAACGTTCATACGGTGATTCTGATTGCTAATCCCAGAGTTGAGTATTAATCCGTTTAGGCGGTTGGTAATTAGTGAAGGGGCCGCTGGGTATTTGAAGAGAGATGGGCAGGCTTTGGATTTCGCTAATGCTGAGGCCAAGGATGGGAGAGGAGGCTGACAGAGAAGAGGGGCCTAAGGGAGAGAAGCTGAGAGAAGAGAGGTGGTCAGGAGTGTGTTACTGCACATGCTAAACGATAATAATAATGATAATACTGACAATAAGTGCACTGTATTAAGCACTGGGGAAGATACAAGATCCACTCCAGTACTCTACCAGTCTCGACTACGGGAGGGAGAATCAAGCAGAGGCCTACCCATTCCATTCCCAGCTTGGGCAGTGGCTAGCGAGTGGAAGGCAATCGGCTACAAGTCAAAACTCACTCAGTGGTAAACCACTTCCATTGTTTTACCAAGAAAACTCTCTGGCTACACTACCAGCACGGTTGCAGATGGAAAGCGGGGCGTTCTGGGAGAGATGTGTCCTTGGGTCGCTATGGGTCGGAAACGACTCGACGGCGTAAGACAAGAGATACAAGCTAACTAGTTCAGACACGGCTGGGAGAAGAGAAGCGGTCGGGGGTGTGACTGCCCACGCTAAATAATGATAACGATAATACTGATATTAAGCACATACTGTGGGCTAAGAGCTGTATTAAGCACTTGTATAGCTACAAGATAACCAGGTCAGACACAGTCACGGTCCCACCCAGGGTTCACGGTCCAGTAGGATGGAGAAAAGATATTTTATCCCCATTGTACTGATGAGGTAACTGAGGCACAGAGAAATGAAGCAACTTGCCCAAGGTCTCCCAACAAGCAGGTTGCAGAGTCAGGAGTAGAACCCAGGTCTCCCGACTTTCAGACCCTAGTCCTTCCACTAGGCAAGCCTGCTTTTCAGTGAAAAATAATTGTGGTATTTGGTAATCACTTACATTCTGCTAAGCAATGGGGTAGAGTCCATACCGTCCCTATCCCACATGAGGCTCTCAGCCTAAATGGGAGAATGGATATCAATGCCCTACTTACAGATGAGAAAACTGAGGCCCAGAGTAGGTCTCACAGCAGACAAGTGGCAGGGTTGGCATTAGAAACCTGGTCTTCTGACTCCCAGGCTCGTGCTCTTAGCTAAAGGCCACGTGGAGTCGGTGAAAAGGGACATAATTCAATGCAAAGCCTAATCATTCATTCAGTAGCATTAACTGAGAACTTCTTGTGTGCAGAACACTGTGCCAAGTGCTTGGGAGAGCACGATTTAACAGAGTTGGTAGACACCTTCCCTGCCTACGACGAGCTCCCAGTCTAGATTCTAGATGATCTGAGTTTTGACGCTAGTGGTATAATGTTGGCTCTGGTGATTCAGCTAGAATCTTTAGAAGATGAAAGAAGGCTACTTGTGCCTGAATTGAGAGCAGAGATCTTCAATCAATCAATCAATCAGTGGTATTTATTGACTGTGTACTATGTGCAGAGAGCTGTATTAAGTGCTTGAGAACAGAATCATCTTGGATTAACAAGATCCATTTCCACCCATTTCAGACAGATTTTTCAGGGCTTTTTAAAAAATGCAGCTGAGATAATACACTTCTGTTAATTTAATTTCTTTCACTGATGAGCTGGAGAGGAAGGGGGCGAGAGAGGAGTTGGGAATTAGAGAATTACAAAAACAAGCATCAGTTTTCCTCTGGCTTTGACCGTCTCTGGGTCTTCGTGGCCAACGCTCCCTTAACTGGTTTCTTTTCTGTTTCCGATGGAGACGAATGGTCCTGCAAATCTATACCCACTACGTGCTCGAGCCAACTCCTGGCCCATTTCAAGGACAATGCGGTGTGCAGAGAACACCTCATTCCCCACGATCGGGGGTGAAACCATGTGCTCCTTTGGCAGTCTGCAGGAATTAGCTCTTGTCCAAATGCCCTGAGCGTGGAGGAGGAGGATTGCGGAAAAAAGAGACTTCCGTAATTGGATTCTTGGGTGTGTGAGGACTTGGCTTTCTCGGCATAGATCTGTGGGAGCCAGGCTGCGTCCCTTCCCAGTCGAGGGGCCCCAGGGCATGACGAGACACCAGGTTGTTGTTCATCAATCCCTGAGGGCAGAGATTGTGTCTATTATCAATAATAATAACAATATTAATAACAACACTATTGTATCGTACGCTTTCAAACGTTACAGCACAGTGCTCGGGCAAACAATAAAGTGATCGATGAGTTCCACTGATGGATGGGTTGACTATTCCCATGGCTTCAACAGCTCTCATGGCCACCATCCCACACTCTAATCCTGCTCCTGTTCTCCCCAGACCCCATTCTAGAGCTATTCTTTTCCATTTTATTGATTAAACAACAACGATAACGCTTGTGGTATATGTGAAGCGTGTACTAAGAGCAGTGGTGGTACAAGCAAATCGGGTTGGACACAGTCCTTGTCCTGTGTGGGGCTCCCAGTCTCAATCCGCATTTTCCAGATGAGGGAACTGAGGCCCAGAGAATTGAAATGACTTGCCCAAGATCCCACAGCAGATAAGTAGAGGAGAGGGGATTAGAACCCATGACCTTCTGACTCCCAGGCTCGTGCTCTATCCACTATGCCATTCTGCTTCCGCTGCACTTCCTCTAGGGTTGGATCCTGCTCCTGCCACCTGCTATGCCAGTTGTTTCTGGGGATAGTGGTCCCCAGTTTGGAATTTTAAAGCTGGTGTGGGGAGGAGCTGAGGGCAGGGTGTGAGAATAAACTAAGGAGAAGGGGCAGAGCTACTTCCCTGGTGAATTTGTCAAAGCAAAGATCTAAACTCCAGTCCCTTTTTAAGAGAAAGGGATTTCCGGCAGCCCGTGGGCAAGCCTGATTGCATCCAGAAGAGGCCCGGCCGCACTGGAGCTAGAGAAAATAACTATATAAAAGAATTTCAAAAATGGAGACAAAAGCAGGAGCAACGTGGGGGGGGGTTGGGAGAAAAAGGGGGAGTTTGGAGAAGGGGGAGGGGATCCAGGAAGCGAGTCAGGGTGGAAGAGGCTGGATGTATGAGTAGGCAGGGGCTAGCTTTTCACAACTTGATGCAAAAGAGGGTCTTGCGCCTAGATTCCGGGGTCTCCGGCAAAGAGAAATTTGCTGTCTGAGCTGTAGCTAACTGCTGTGAATGCTTTGAGCACAGAAGTCCAGATTAATTACCAGTAAATTGAGGGGGAAACGCTTCCCTTCCTGTATATCTTAAGCCGTCCAGTGGAAATGGAAGCCCGTTCTCCCTGCGTGGGGCGATGGGAATGGAGCAGTGGAGCGGTAGAGTGGAAGGAGAAGCCCTCACGAGCCTATCTTGGCTTCAAGGCCCTGGATGGAGATCAGTCAAGCAATCCGTGGTATTTATTGAATGTTTAGTGTGTGCAGATACTCTACTAAGCACTTAGGAGAGTACCAAACAACAGACGATATGAGGCTGGGTCAGTCACAGAGGTACAAAAAACATATGATCACCCACTTCCTTGAGAAGCCTCTGAGAACCACATCTACCCTGTTTCCTGGGTGGGTCTGACCTGATAATGATAATAATAACAATAATAATGATGGTAAATTGTGGTATTTGTTAAGCTCTTACTATATGCCAAGCACTGTACTAAGTGTTAGGGTAAATACAAGATAATCAGGTCCTGCATGGGGCTCACAGTTTAAGTAGGAGGGAGGAGGAGTTAATCGCCATTTTACAATTGAGGAAAGTGAGGCACGGAGAAGTTAAGTGACTTGCCCTCGGTCACACAACAAGCTGCGTGGCTGTGCAGGCCAGAGAGGAGCAGCGTTGCCTTGTGGGTAGAGCACGGGTCTGGAAGTCGGAAAGACAATTCTAATCCCGACTGAGCCACTCCGCCGTGTGATTTTTGAGCGAGTCACTTCACTTCTCTGGGCCTTAGACACCTCATCTGTAAAATGGGGATCAAGATTTGGGATTACAACCCAGATCTTCTGACTCCCAGGCCCCTGCTCTTCCACTAGGCCATGTCACTTTCAGAAAAGAACCACAAAAAGTTACCCCTCAGCAATCCCCGATCCTCCTCATGTCCCCCACACCCACCTGAGTTCATCAATCTACTTTCTTCTCTCCCATTCCTCTGCCCTGGTTCTCCCTGTCTTCTTCCTTCTCTTTGCCTCCTGCCATTGTCTGTATTCCTCTCCGCTTTCCCACTCCTTGCTCCTTCACACCACCTCAAAGAGAGGTGTGAAATTGATACTAAAAACCAGAAGCACCATCGGTGGGATTTCCCTTCATTAAAATCTCCTCCCCGGTCCAGGTCCTCACATCTGTAAAGCTCGCCGGTTCTTTGGCCCCCAAATTGTCCGCAAACAATCGCTTAAATGTGGCCCCCCCAGGAGTCAGAGCACCTGAGTTCTATTCCCGTCTCCACCAGTTTCCTGCTGAGAGACCTTGGACAAGTCACTTCACTTCTCTGTGCCTCAGTTACCGTATCTGTAAAATAGGGGTTAAGACTGTGATCCCCACATGGAACAGGGACTCGCGACGTAACCGCTTTTTACTTTGCTCTTCTATTACAGGGTGGGAGGAAAGCAAGACAGCAGCGAGGGGATGGTGGATTGAGTGGCCACACTTGTGTATCCTTGCGTCTGTGGATTGTTGACCACGAGATTAATGGCCTGCCCGTGTTCTGTATGGGGCGTACACACCTGCCCCAAATCCACCAAAACAGTTCCTCCCCCAGGATGCGAGTCCTCACGGCTTTAGGTAGCCCGGTTACAGACCGGTCCCATTGAATAATAGAGAAGCAACACAGTCTAGTGGATAGAACAAAGGCCTGGGAGCTAGGAGGATCTGGGTTCTAGTTCCGCCCCGCCACTTGTCTGCTGCGAGACCTTGGAGAATTCCTTCTCAGCGACCTCAATCTGTAAAATGGGAATTACGATTCTGAGCCCCATTTGGGACATGGACTGTGTCCAATCCAATTAGCGCTTAGAAAAGTGTCTGGCCCATAGTAAGAGCTCAACAAATAATAATAATGTTGGTATTTGTTAAGCGCTTACTATGTGCAGGGCACTGTTCTAAGCGCTGGGGTAGATACGGGGTCATCAGGTTGTCCCACGTCAGGCTCCCAGTTAATCCCCATTTTACAGATGAAGGAACTGAGGCCCAGAGAAGTGAAGTGCCTCGCCCACAGTCACACAGCTGACAAGTGGCAGAGCCGGGATTCGAACTCATGACCTCTGACTCCCAAGCCCGGGCTCTTTCCACTGATACCATAAGGAAAATAAAGTTTGTGGGTTTGGGACAGTCTGCAGGGCTGGGTGGGCACCATTCGGTGGTCCGTAAGTCTGGGTTAGATCCAGGTGCCACACGGAGTAAGGGGAGGCAGAGGGGAAAGAGCCAAGCTGGAAGAGTCCAAACTCTGCCACCGGCTTGCTGTGTGACCGCGGGCAAGTTAATTAATGTTAATGTTGGTATTTGTTAAGCGCTTACTATGTGCCAAGCACTGTTCTAAGCGCTGGGGTAGACACAGGAGAATCAGGATGTCCCACGTGGGGCTCACAGTCTTAATCCCCATTTTACAGATGAGGGAACTGAGGCACAGAGAAGTTAAGTGACTTGCCCACAGTCACACAGCTGACAAGTGGCAGAGCTGGGATTCGAACTAAGTTAACTTCTCTGTACCTCTGGTTCCTCATCTGCAAAATGGAGGTAACAGCACTCGCCTTTCCACTAACCTCACAGGGTTGCTGGGAGGACAGAAATGAACGGAGTAATTTGAGAGTATTTTGGGAATGAAAACACTCCGCAACAGCCAAGTTACCTCATCTGTAAAATGGGGATTGAGACTATAAGCCTCACATGGGACAGGGACTGTGTGCCACACGATTTGTTTGGATCTACTGCAGAGCTTAGTACAGTGCCTGGCACACAGTGAGCACTTAACAAATACCGTAATTATTATTATTAATTCCTGAGCATGTCTCTATCGGGGTCCAGTGCTCTCTGGGCACTAACGCTTCACTTGAGATCCTCCCGATTTCATGAAATTCCTGGGAGTGGGACCACACAGGGCTTGAAGCCAATACATACCAGACTCAGTCCGGCGCTTTAAGGACACTTTAAGGAGCAGAGCTGTAGGACATCCTCTATCAAGTAGTCCCGGCTACTTGCCCATCGCCACTGGTCTGCTATGCGACTCGGGTAAGTCGCTTTCCTTTGGGTCGGTTCCCTCATCTGCAAAATGGGGAGTAAGACTGTGAACCCCATGTGATAAGGGCTGTGTCTATCCTGATTTTCTTGGATCTACCCCGGTGCTGAGTACAGTGCCTGGCATATATAATAAGTGCTTAACAAATGCCATAAAAAAAGAATTGGATCTTCTTAACCCCCAGCCGAGCACAACTTGTCCACTGTGTTTCCTGGAACCATCCCCGGCCTTGGAAGAGTCAGAATAGGAAAGGAAGGAGGATAAAGCATGGCCTAGTGGATAGAGCACGGACCTGAGAGTAAGAAGGTCTTGGGTTCTAATCCTGACTCTGTTACTTGTCTACTGTGTGACCTTGGACAAGTCACTTCACTTTTCTGTGCCTCAGTTCCCTCATCTGTAAAATGGGGATTAAGACTGCGAGTCCTACATGGGACAGGGACTGTGATCCGACCCTATCATCTCACATCTACGCCAGTGCTTAGAACAGTGCCTGGAACACAGTAAGCACTTCACAATTACCATAATTATTAAAGAAAAAAAGGGGAAAGGGCAGAGGTTAAGAAGTCTTCCCATCCCAAAGTTTAGCACGTTTCAATAATGTTGAAAAGAGTATGTTTCCAACATTCAGGCTTTCCCGCCCCCTCGATACTGTCTGAACAGTCGTGGTGGCTTTTATGCTCGCAATCATTATTAATAATTACTAATGATAATCGTGCTGCTTGTCAAGTGTTTACTACGTGCCAAGAACTGTGCTAAGCCCTGGGCAAGATACCTACAGTTTGTTGTGTCACGGGTGCCGCTTGTTGATGCAGCAATAAGATGACTAAGAAGGACACTGAGAAAAATACCAACCTCAACATGGAGTGCCTCTTTTTCACCGGGAAACATGCCACCGTTCCTGACTTGGTTAAAACTTTGAGGATGAAAGGGGCAAAACCTTTTGTCAAGTGGTCCCGGGTCCTTACTGCTTTCCATCAGTTGGAGCAATCTTCTGATTTCTATCTCTTCGCTTTCCTGTAAAAAGAAGAACATTTCAGTTCTAAACCCAGGGAAAATGAAGGCAATTACCGTAAGAGTCTTAATCGCTCTGGATTTGGAGTGTGCTTTCATAATAATGAGAGAGAGAGAAAGAGAAAGGGAGGGAGGGGGGCATTACACTTCCAGAAGCCTTTTGGGATTGGGATTTTTCTTGGAGGGAAACCAGGGAGACGGGCTCTCTTGCAGGCGGGAGCTTGTAAGGGGTCTAGGTACCCAGAATGTGAGAAAACCCCTCCCTCCTACCCCTCTCACACACCCAACCACTTTCCAAGGAAACACGTGTGAGCTTGGAAGGACTCCGGGCGGATCGGCAGGTGGCTTTGCCTGGCGCTGCGAACACTTTCCTCAGAAGTGTTTGGAAGCAAGGAACTTCTTCGCTGCTTTCTGTAGTCTTTAATTCTGCTTCAACTGTGCTTGAAAACTTCAAAATGGGCTTCCAACTGTCTCTATTATCTGGCCTCGGGCCTCAGTGGAGCTCTGGGAAAAGCATGCTTTAGTTCATTAAAGGCATCATCCACACTCAATAACCGTAGGCCAGGGATCGCGCACCCTCACTTGCCGGGCCCCCACTTCCGTTCCCGGTCCCCGTTCCTCACCCCATCCTGCGTCTGGCCCCGACTGGGGGAGGCGGGCCGAGGAAGGCTTCGGTCTGGGACTGTGCCACGTCAGTGACGTGAGAGAAACGCCAGGACCGTAGGCTGTTGTAGAGCCCCTGCCAAGCTGGGTTCGGTCAATGGGGCGGATGGAGAGGCAGCCAGAGGGCCACGAGAGGGTCAGGTGGTCAGTTCTGCATTGCCCAGTGGCTGTTGGAGCCCCTCTGAGGCGTCCTCGACCTGAACAGCTTCCTTTGAATCAGGTGGGTGCGAACGAAAACAGTTCCAGGTGTTGTAAGCCCGTCACTGGGCAGAGATGGTCTCTATCTGTTGCCGAATTGTACATTCCAAACGCTTAGTACAGTGCTCTGCACATAGTAAGCACTCAATAAATACTATGGAATGAATGAAGCTTATTGAAGGCCCATCTCCTCCAAGAGGCCCTCCCTGACTAAGCCCTCTTTTCCTCTTTTCCCACTTCCTTCGGTTTCACCCTGACTTGCTCCCTTTATTCATTCTGCTCTCAGCCCTATAGCACTTATATTTAGATCTGTAGTTTATTTATATTAACTTCTGTCTCCTCTCTAGACCGTAAACTCGTTGTGGTCAGGGACTGTGTTCGATTAATTTTATATTGTACTCTCCCAAGTGTTTAGTCCACAGAGTAGCTCTCAATCAATATGGTTGATTGATTGACTGACTAACAACTGCAGAGTCAGGTGCTCTTTTCTCTGTTGCCTTTTTTTTTAACGGTATTTGCTACGCACTTACTATGTGTCGAACGCTGTTCTAAGTGCTGGGGTAGGTACAAGTTAGTTTGGACACAGTCCCCGTCCCGCATGGAGCTCACAGCCTAAGTAGAAGGGAGAACAGGCATCTCCGTTTTACAGCTGAGGAAACTGAGGCACAGAGCTGGTAAATAGCTTGCCCAAGATCACACATCAAGCACTTGGCAGAGGCGGGGTTAGAACCCAGGTCCTTCTGACTGCCAGGCCCGGGCTCTTTCTACTAGGCCACAGTGTTCTCTTGTCTCTTTACATAGGAAGCTTTTGTTCAAAGAGTGGTATTATTAATATTCGCGATATTTGGTAAGTGCTTACTAGGTGACAAGCACTGTGGTGGATACAATTAATTAGGTTGGACACAGTCCCTGTCCCACATGGGCTCACATTCTAAGAGAACCGATATTAAATCCCCATTATACAGACAAGGAATCTGAAGCACTGAGAAACTAAGTGAATTTCCCACAGCAGGCCAGTATCCGAGGCAGGATTAGAACCCAGGTCCTCTGATTCCCAGACCCCCTGCTCTTTCCACCGGTTGACACTGCTTCTCCAGTCTTGATAGCAGGGTTCCCCTCAGCATGGCCTAGTGGAAAGAGCATGGGACTGGAAGTCAGAGGACCTGGGTTCTATTCCCAGCTCTGCCACTTGCCTGCCGTGCGTGACCTTGGGGGAGTCACTTTGGTTCTCTGTGCCTCAGTTTCCTCATGTGTAAAATGGGGATTAAGCCTGTGAGCCCAGTGTGGGACAGGGACTGTGTCCAACCTGATTATCTCGTATCTACCCCTCTGCTTAGTACAGTGCCTGGCTCATAGTAAGCGCTTAACAAATACCACTAATTAGGTCTCTCCTCAACATGGGACTCGCTGTTGGCTGACAAAGTCAGGGCAGCTAGAGATGTAGGGGGAAGTGCCAGGTTTTTGCAGGGAGCCAGAATGTGAGAGGCAGCGAAGACCTCAGGCTAGAGGAGCTCAGAGAATTATGTCCCTGGCAGAGGAGACAGAAGCTCTCTCGGAGCGGGGTTGGGAGCTTCGGAAGCCCGTATGTACGCCTGCAGAAATCCAGGGCCCGCATTATTCCCGGAGTGCCAGACTCTCATCCTGCCAGCCCCGCGTGAAGGAAGACACAGGTTGGAGCTGGCACCTCTTGGCATACTCTGCGCACACGGAGCCACCGTTTCCCGCGACGTCGCAGTCACGTTCTGGCCGGCGGAAAGAGCTTCCTTAATTCTCGAACGGTGGTCAACCCATAACACAGAGTGAAAACGCACGCTGAGGGAGGAATGACAGTAAAGAGAGCAATTTTATTATTAATAATAATGATGGCATTTGTTATGCACTTGCTACGTGCCAAGCACTGTGCAAAGCGCTGGGGTTGATTCAAGGTAATCAGGTTGCCCCACGTGGGGCTCACGGACTTAATCCCCATTTGCCAGGTGAGGTAACTGAGGCCCAGTGAAGTGACTTGCCCAAAGTCACACAGCTGATAAGTGGCGGAGCCGGGATTAAAACCCACAACCTCTGACTCCCAAGCCCGGGCTCTTGCCACTAGGCCACGCTGCTTCCCACGAGGCCATGCTGGTTCCCACTGTGCTCTGCGCACAGTAAGCGCTCAATAAATGTGACCGAATTGAATGAATGAGAAAACAAGAAAAAAGTGGGTCAGCCACGGCCCCTGGGTCTCACAGGCTCACAAACTGAGAATAAAGGAGGGGAGAGGGGGCCAAATAAGGAAGGAAGAAAAAACAAACATCCCAAAACAGGATAAAAGATCAGAACTACGGTCCATCCAGGTGGGTCCCTGTGGCTGCAGGAGCAGAGTTTGGGACGTCATCCCCGGTCTCGGAGGCAGCCCCAGTCCTCCCGACATCCTGAGAACAGAGGAGTCCCCACTGCTGTCGATTCTCACCCTCCTGACCTGAGAAGAAGGAAGGATGGGAGTCCTGGAAAGACTGCTAGGGGTAGTGTGGAGGGAGGGGTGGCCTAGTGGTTGAAGCCCGGACCTGGGAATCAGAAGGACCTGGGTTCTAATCCTGGCTCTGCTACTTGCCTGCTGGGTGAACTTGGACAATTCACTTGGCTTCTTTGGGCCTCAGTTACCTCATCTGTAAAATGGGGATTAAGACTGTGAGACCTAAGTGGCGTAAGGACCGTGTCCAACCTGATCAACTTGTATCTATTCCAGTACTTAGTACAGTGCCTGGCACTTACCAATAAACACCATGAAAAAAGCAATCAATCACTGGTATTAATTGAGCACATACCATGCTCAGAACACTGTACTAAATGCTTGGCACCGTCCAATAGTATAGGTTGACACGATCACTGCCCTCAAGGAACTTCTAGTGAAATCCCTGACCTTTTTCCCAAAGGCTCTTTCTCTCCTCCCCAGACAGGCCTCCACCCCGGGCCTCGACATTTTCGGCAGCAGATGCTGTGCTCAATATTTATGAGGGTCAAAAGTCCTCTTCTCCAAGACTTGGAGACGCTCCGAGACACGAATTCCCGAATTCCCAGAGGAAGTGCCATTATTCTTGGAAAGCCAAGAGGAGGCTGGTCTGCCTATGACCCAAGAGGAGGGAAAGTTCGCTGCCTGTATAGAGGCACAGAGCAGACGAGATGGATACAACCACGTCCGTGACATTCAGGACACTGGGAAGATGCCGGAGCACTGGACCATGACAGCCCTGGCTAGAATAGGAAAGTGACATGAGAAAGTATTTCTCCCTAACCGACTCTCTCTCTCTCCCTCTCTCTCTTTTCGATTATTTTTTTTTCATGGTATCTGGTAAGAGTTTATTGTGTGCCAAGCCTTATATTAAGAGCTGGGGTAGGTATAAGCTATTCAGGTTGGACACAGACCTTGACTCACAGTCTTAATCCCCAATTTACAGATGAGGGAAGCGAGGCACCAAGAAGTGAAGTGAAGAGAGAGACGGGAGGAAGGGAGATCAGAGAGAAGGCTGACACAGTAATCCAGCCGGGATATTACAAGAACCTGTAACAGTAAAGGGAGGTAAACAGTAAAGGTCCTTCTGATTCTTAGGCCTGGGCTTTTTCCACAAGGCCATGCTGCTTCCCCTCTCTTTGCTTGAGCTTTAGACCTCCAGGAGGAATCCCACTCCCTGGAAATCCCATTGTTTGAAGACCCCCAAGCCCTGGAGGCCTCATTGGCTAGAAACCAAGTCCCCTGCAAGCCCCACCTCCAGGGGCAGAGGACCTGAGGTTCCATCAGTTGATCATGTGCTATTCTGACATGTTCCTGCTACCGCTATCTGGTCCTTCCTGGGAACATACACAGAGTAACCATGGGTAGAGTTGTCTCTCTCTCGCTGTCTCTCTCTCTCTCCCTTTCTCTTTCCCTCCCTTTTCTCTATCTCTTTCTCTGTCCCCTCTTTCTCCCTCCCTCCCTCCCTGTCTCTCTCACTCTTTTCCTCCCTTTTCTCTATCTCTTCTGCTTTCTCCCTCCCCTCTTTCTCCCTCCCTCCCTGTACCTCTCTCCCTCTTTCTTTGCACCATGTTCTGCTTCTCTTTGTGCCACCCTTTTTCTCCTTCCCTTTTTCTCTCTGTGCCTCTTTGCCTCTTCCTCTCATTCTGTATCTCTCTCTCCCTCTTTTATCTTTCTCTCTGTACACCTCTCTCTCACCTCTCTGTATCCGTATGTCTCAGAAACCATCTGAATGAATACCCTTGGGTCTTCAGCAGTTAGTGTAGAGGTCATTCTGCTTCTGTAAATGAGAAGCAGTGTAGCCTAGTGGAAAGAGTCAGTTGGCCAGTCAGTCAATTGTATTTACTGAGCACTTACTGTGCGCAGAGCACTGTACTGAGCACCGGGGAGAGTACAATATAATAACAGACACATTTCCTGCCCACAGCGAGCTTACAGTCTAGATGGGCAGACAGATATTAATAGAAATGAATAAAATTACAGATAGGTACATAAGTGCTGTGGGGCTGAGAGCGGGGTGAAGAAAGGGAGCAAATCAGGATGAAGTAGAAGGGAGTGGGAGAAGAGGAAAGAAGGGGGTAGTCAGGGAGGATGTCTTGGAGGAGATGTGCCTTCAATAAGTCTCTGCCATGGGGGAGAGTAATCGCCCGTTTTATATGAAGAGGAAGGTAAGCATTAGAGGAGTGAAGTGTGTGGGCTGGATTGTAGTAGGAGAGTAGCCAAGTGAGGTAGGAGGGGGAAAAAAAAACAGGCCTGCGAGTCAGAGGAGCTGGGTTCTAGTTCTGAGTCCTCCATTTGCCTACTGTGTGACCTTGAGCAATCAATTCTCTGGGCCTCAGTTTCCTCACCTGGAAAATGGGGATTCAATACCTGGGTTCTCCCTCTATAGACCCATTCCCTGCCCACGGCAAGCTTACGGGGAGGCTGGAGAGAACCAGCTGGGTGGAGTGGTCACCTCTGGGTCTTGCACTCTCCCAACCCACTTATCACTCCTCCCCTTCCAGGCTGGCCCTGCCCTCAAGGACGACATCCTCACGAATATTTATCAGGCAGAGGCACAGCGTCTTCTAACCCCCAACCAGCCCCCCTAGCCAAACCGGGATTTCATTCTCCCCGTGGCGACGGCTACCGCAAGCTATGAGCTCGGAGAAGAATCTTTTCCCCGTGAGTTGCGCTTTAATCAGCTCTGGCTTCTGCTCCTCGGGAAACCAGCTGCTGTTCGAATCTTCTCAGCCAGGCCACGGGGCAGCCGACCTAAAACGCTCTGTAGAGCGACGGGAATTAAACAGCTGAGGGGCCTCTCCAGGCACAGCGTGTGGCAGGTATGAATTAGACCTGATGGAGGGTTTGGTCACTGCTCAGACCATACTTTTTCTGTGGGAAGTTCGGTCAGCTCCCCTGTGCACAGGAAAACTTGGTCCAGTCCTTCAGGATCAACTTCTTTAATGACTGTTGAGTGCTTACTATGTGCCATTCCCTGTACTAAACACTGGGTAAATTAAAACATAATCTGGCTAGCCCTTGTCTCTCGCGGAGCTGACCGTTTTAGGAGGATAGAGCGTGTATTGAATCACCCGTTTCGCAGCCGATGAAACTGAGGCATAGAGAATTAGGTGACTTGCCCAAGGTCACACAGTTGGTGAGCCACAGAGCAGGGATCAGAACCCTGATCCCCCGACTCCCGGCTCTGGCCTTGTCCCATCAGGCCATGCTACTTCCTATGGGAGACAGGGATTATGTCTGACCTGATTATCTTCCATCTAGCCCGGTGCTCAGGTTAGCACGGTGTCTGTCGTCCCTCCTATTTAGATGCATTATGGGCAGGGAATGTGTCTGTTTACTGTTGTATTATACTCTCCCAAACACTTAGTACAGTGCTGTGCCCCCAGTAAGTACTCAATAAAGACGGTGGAATGAAATGAAGGACGGTGAGCTCCATATGGGACCTGATTATTTTCTATCCATCCCACTGCTCAGCACAGTGCTTTTTTATGGTTAAGCACTTACTATTTGTCAGGCGTTATACTAAGCCTGGGGTAGATACAAGCTTAACAGTCTGGAAACAATCCCTGACCCACATGGGGCCCACAGCCTTTATTCCCCATTTTACAGATGGGGCAACTGAGGCACAGAGAAGTGAAGTGGCTTGCCTAGGGTCACACGGCAGACGGCAGTGGTGGGGAATACCACATGGGACAACGACCGGTTCCATCCTGATTTGCTTGTATCCACCCAAGTGCTTAACACAGTGCCTAGAACACAGTAAATGCTTAACAAATACCACAATTATTATTACTATTATTATTGCTAACCAAGTTCTTCTGACTCCCAGGCTCGGGCTCTATCCACTCAACATCGCTTCTCAGTGGGCTTTGCACATAGTAAGCTCTTAGCAAATACCAAAATTTTAATAAGTGCTCAGTGAATACTACTATCCTCATTACTGCCCTTCTCTAGGGAATCGGCAGAGCTTAGTGGATAGAGTACAGGCCTGGGAGTCAATCCCGGCTCTGCCACTTGTCTGCTGTGTGACCTTGGACAAGTCACTTAACTTCTCTCTGTCTCAGTTACCTCATCTGACAGGTTGGGAACAGTCCCTGTCCCACATAGAGCTCACGGTCTCAATCCCCATTTTACAAATAAGATAATCAAGGCACAGAGAAATGAAGCAACTTGTCCGAGGTCACACGGCAGACAGGTGGCAGAGCCGGGATTAGAACCCATGACCTTCTGACTCCCAGGCCCGTGTTCTATCCGTTACGCCAAAGTAACACAGCAGACGAGTGGTGGAGCTGAGATTAGAATCCATTTCGTTCCGACTCCCAGTCCCATGCTCTATCCACTAGACCACACTGCTTCTCTAGCACCCTCTCTACCCTGGCACCAAGGAGCGACAGGATGAATGTCCGACTGGCTTGGGATACTCGTTGGAAATCATCGAGTCACAGCTCTGTCTGAGAGACTCCACTTCCTTACTTTTGGGGAAGGGGTGGAGAATCCAGGCTGCACATTCACCGTATCCTGACCATTTACTGAACACCTACTGTGTTCAGAGTGTTGTACTGGGCACCTATCATGTTTGGAGCACTGTGCTAGGCCTTCAGGATCCTTTAATACAAGCAAAACTCCTCCCTTGAGGAATTTCCTAGCCGATGGAGAAAACAAATGGACGTGAGTTGCCAAATACATCAGGTTAAAGAGAAAGAGCAAAGGTACAGATGATTAGATCAGAAAGAAGTAATTGGATAGGAGATGAATAAACAGACATGGGGATAAGTAGTAAGGGGGCTTTTAGAGACTTTGAAATAGAGAAACAGCGTGGCCTAGTGGAAAAAGGCCAGGCCTGGGCCTGAGTTCTAATCCCCCCTCTGCCACCCGTCTGCCGTGTGGCCTTGGGAAAGTCACTTCGCTTCTCCGAGACTCAGTTTCTTCATTTGGAAAATGGGGATTCAATGCGTGGTCCCCCTCTAAATAGACTGTAGCCTCACTGCGGAGCAGGGACCGTGTCTAACCTGATTATCTCGTATCTACCCCAGTTCTTAGACTAGTGCTTGGCTCATGGCAAAGTGCTCAACAAATATGATGATGATAATAATAATATCCATTCATTCTTTTAATCGTATTTCTTGAGCATTTACTGTATGGAGAGCATTGTATTAAGCGCTTGGGAGAGCACAATATAACAATAAACAGACCAATTCCCTGCCCATAATAAGCTTTGATAATAACAGTAATAAGGAGAGGCATGACCGGGTGGATTGAGATGGGTTCTGTTGGAAGAGGGGGTTTTAAGGAAGCTTTGGAGAGAGACACCGTGGGGCACAGTGAAAAGCGGGGGGGATTCCACGTAATGGGGGAGGGGGACGTTGTCTCGCTCCGTCATGGGGCAGCAGGAGAGGATCCGTTTTCTCCTGTGTGTGGTGACCGAGAGGTCCAGGGAGTCTCACCTTGTCGGGGCCCCTGGATGGGCCAAAGGATCTGGAAGAATAGGATTCCTTCCTCCTTCCCGTGGTGGGACACCGAGGGCCCTGCCCTGCGTCAGGGCCCCACACCACATTTGCCTCGGACGTGCCACTGCCATGCCACCGGCATGCCGCAGACAAGCCACAGGTGTCAGAGGCACACAACAGACGTGCTACCGCCCAGGAACAGACACGCCGCAGGCTCTCCGCGGACATACCACCGGAGTTGCAACACGGTGAGGCTTCATGGATTGAGCACGGGCCTGGGAGTCAGAAGCAAGTGGGTTCTAGTCCCGACTCCGCCCCGTCTCCGCTGTGTGACCTCGAGCGAGTCACTTCTCTGGGCCTCAGTTACCTCATCTGTAAAATGGGGATCAAGAGTGTGAGCCTCTTGTGGGACAGGGACTGTGTCCAGCCGATTAACGTATACCTACCCTAGCACTTGGAACAATGCTAGGCACATAGTAAGCGCCTGGGATTATCATGCCACAGGCACGGAAGCCCCGGACACCAGAAGCACACAACACACAAGTCCCGGGCACGCAACAGACGTGCCAAAGGCAGACCACGCCGCAAACACCACAGTAATACCACAGGCGCCGCAGGCATGTCACACACACCACACACAACAATCACGTCACAGGCACCTCACAGCACATCGCAGACATGCCACAGACGCACGCCGGACGCTAAACAGACATGCCAAATATGCCCCATATGAATTAATCATCAATTCGATCATTCACTCGTATTTATTAGGTGCTTGCTGTGTGCAGAACACTGAACTAAGCGCTTGGGAAAGGACACATCGCAGACAGGCCACAGACGTGCCATAGGAACACCTGTGTGAAAAGGGCTGTTGTGGCCAGCCTGGAGGGATAGACTAGCCACCCCTGCAGTTCAGGAGGCTAAAGCCTCCTCCTTGTCAGGCGGAAGGAGAGGATTCTGGGACAAACGGATGGACCGGAGTCGGGAGACCGAGTCGTCGGCCCCCCGTCCAACGGCTTCCATCTGTTCCTATCAACTGCGCGACCGGGAGTTTATTTAGAGACAATTATCCATGGTAACGAGCCTCATCGGCCCCTCTCAGGGGTTAGTCATTCTTCAAGAACGACGCAGGGAAAATTCAAAACCAGGAGACGCCGCGGCGGAATCCTCCGGCCTCATTGTCCATTGTGAAAGCAATCGGAGGCACCGGCGGCGAGGGGAGGGGGAGTCCCGGAATGCCTGCTGTCCTTCTGTGATTGGCCGGGGACGACGGGTGGGGGTCTGCTTCTCCCCTTAGCACCGAGCTGTCGGGGGTTCACGCAGCTCAGGCCCCCGTTGGAGACCGGGGGGTGTTTATGGGGGTGTCTGCTGCTGTCGGTCACAGAAAGGATTCCCGGCACGGAGCTGACCTGGTCATTCCTGTGGCTGGTCCGGGCTGAGCGGCCACTATTTTGCCTGAGTTTTTGCCATTTCTGGGCAATCTGGCCGATCTCAGCCCTTGAGGGGCGGGCCGTCGAGAAGGCTTTTAGGGTCTCCAACCTGGCGGGGTGGGATCGGAGGGGGACTTCTGGTTTCGAATTGGTCAGAAGGCATATCTGGAGATAAATCTTGGGCCTGAACGTCTGAAAGAGGGGCTTAGTCTGGGAAGGTCTCTTGGAGGAGATGTGCCTTCAATAAGGCTTTGAAGGGGAAGAGAATAGCCGCTCCCTGCCGATTCTATTAATGCCTGTTTACTTGTTTTGATGTGTATAGCTCTATAATTCTATTTCTTTATATCGATGCTACTGATGCCTGTTTACTTGTTTTGATGTCTCTCTCCCCTGGCGTAGTGGATAGAGCCCGGGTCTGGGAGTCAGAAGGTCATGGGTTCTAATCCCGGCTACACAGTCGGGCAAGTCACTTTACTTCTCAGTGTCTCAGTTACCTCACCTGGAAAATGGGGATTGAGACTGTGAGCCCCACGTGGGACGGCGACTGCGTCCAAACCAATTTGCTTGTATCCACCCCAGCGCTCAGTACGGTGCCTGGCCCATAATAAGCGCTTAACAAATACCGTAATTATTAATTATTATTATTACCATCACCTAATCAGTGCTACGACTATTATTATCATTACTTCTACCCTATACCTTTTTCGGATACGCCCTCAGTTTAACCAGAGCGTCAACGTGTTTCAATACCTGATGCTCCTTCCCCAGCTCCCTCTGAGAACGGACACCGTGTCGGGACTCGGCCGTAGGAGCTGTGGAAGGGGGACATTGAGAACTGAAGATCAGCATCCCAGGCAGAAAGGCCTCTAGTGCCAAACCTGAGACGGAAAGCAGAGCGCGGTGGAATGAGCAGGTAGCAGAGACAGAAAGCCAAACTCCCCACAAAGTCTCCATAGGCTGAAATTAAGTTTCAAAACATCTGGGTACTGAAAGAAAGAATCTCTCCCAACGGGAGGAGGCGTAGCCTGGTGCAGAAAGTACGGGCCTGAAAGCCAATCCCGGCTCCACCACTTGTCAGCTGTGCGACCTAGGGCACATCACTTCACTTCTCTGTGTCTCAGTTCCCTCATCTGTAAAATAGGGATTAAGACCATGAACCCTATGTGTGACAGAGACTGTGTTCAACCCTGATTAGCTTGTTCCTAACCTAGCACGTAACGGAGTGCCTGGCACACAGTAAGTGTTTAACAAATACCAACCCACCCCCCAAAAACAACAACAACCGAAAAAAAACAACCACCTATCCTCCAAGTCTAAGCTTTGTGCCGAGCTGGAAACTGCCTGGCAATCTCTGGAAACTGAAACTGGATTGTCCTTCAGCATAAAGTCCCAGGCCCTGCCCATCTACGGTGGTGGGATACGTTCCAAGGACTGGGGAATTCTCTGTCCTCTCCTTCCACTTTTAGAGAAGCAGCTTGGCCTAGCGGAAATCACACAGGACCAGGGCTCAGATCTGGGTTCTAATCCTGTCTTGCCACTCGTCTGCCGTCGGACCTTGGGCGAATCAATTCGCTTCTCGGTGCCTCACTCTCCTCATCTGTAAGATGAGGATTCAGTATCTGTTGTCCCTCCCCAGTGACTGACAGCGTGGTGTTGGACCACGACCTTGTCTAATCTGATCGTCTCAGATCTACCCAGCACTTGAGAAACACTTGGAAAGCGAATGGGTCTGGGAGGCCGGGATTCTGGGTTCTAATCCTCGCTCTGCCAATTGCTTGTTATGGAACCTTAGACATGTCACCTAACGTCTCTGTGCCTCATTTTCCTCATCTGTAAAGTGGGGATAAAATCCTCCTCACTCCAATTTATTCTGTGAGCTCCATGTGGGACCGGGACTGGGTCTAACCTGATAAACTTGTTTCTGTGCCATCACTTGGAATAGTTCTTGACACATAGAAAGTGCTTCTCAAATACCATTGAAAAAAACTTCATCGTTACCGCAATTAGTTATTATTATCCCAACCTCTCCCCACCCCTCCCTGACTTTTCCTACTCCTTCCTGCTCTCTCCAGCATCAGGAACTGACAGGGAGAGGAGGGAAGGGAAAAAGCGAAGTAAGGCACAAGGAATCTCGGTACTCCTGGGTTCCTGATTCTGGGGCTGGGGGAGGCAGACACACGAGCAGCTCTTGTTACGCCAAAGACCCAAAGGCTCATTGCGTCTAACCAAGAAGCGGCATGGTCTAAAGCTATCATGAGACCTTGGGCAAGTCACTTTACCTCGGAGAAGCAGCGTGGTCTAGTGGATAGAACATAGGCCTGGAGTCAGAAGGAATAGTCCCGGCTCTCCCACTTGTCTGCTATGTGACTTTGGGCAAGTCACTTAACTTCTCTTTGTCTCAGTTCCCTCATCTGTAAAATGGGGATAAAGACTGTGAGCCCCATGCGGGTGTCCAACCCGACACTTATATCTACCCCGGCACTTAGTGCAGTGCCCGGCACATAGTAAGTGCTTAGCAAACATCATAAAAAACCTCTCTCTGTGCCTCAGTTCCCTCAACTGTACGATATACCTGCTTCTCTCTACCTTTCTTGCTTGTTTTCCTAAGGTTTGTCTTACGCTGTGAGATTACCAGGAGGTTTCCAGCTCAGACAGTGGGAGAGATTCTTTCATTCAGCATCCAGATGTCTCGAAAATTAGTTTCAGGCTACAAAGACTTTGCGGGAAAGCCCAAGAATTTGGCTTTCTCTTTCTGCTACCTGCCCATTTCACCCCTGTCTGTTTTCTGTCTCTCTTTAGCTCTTTCTCTGACAGGTTCTCTGTTTTTTTCTTGGTTGCACTGTGTGTTTTCCCTCATCTCTGCTCCTGTCACTCGAGCTTTCTCTTCACACCTGCCGAGTGACATTTGCCCTCCTCTCCCCCCAGCCCCACTCAGAGTCAGGGCACACACGCTCAGCTGACGGAGTGACAGAACCTTGTGGAAATTAGTGAGAAGCACTGAGCTGGACTGATAAGAAATGTAGAACATTATGTAAAAACTATCCCAGTGGCCAACACATGATCCTCACGGAGCAGCACCTGAACGTGTGAGCTGGTGGACAAAAGGTAGACAGTTCTGAGTCAGGAATCGATCGACGAATGTTATTTTTTGAGCACTTACAATCAGCAGAGCATTCTACCGAGCGCTTGGGAGAGTACAACGGAATTAGCGGACACGTTCCCCGCGTACAAGAATCTGAAAATGCTGTCCAACCTGATTAGCTTGCACGTACCCTCAGCGCTTTACAGCACCGCTCGGCACAGAGTGAGCGCTTAACGAACACCAACATCATCGTCGTCAGATCTGAGTCGCCGATACTCGGAGAATGGAACCAGCTTTGGAGCTACGATAGCCAGTCCTTCCACACCCCAAATTCATGGCACGGTATTTCAGAGGAATAATCTCAGCTGTAAGTGTGGGTTGCCTCTTTATAGAAACATGTAATTTTCCTGAAGGCTCCCCCTGCGGTGATTCGCTTCCAGTAATAAGTATAGGTCTCTGCCTTCTATTGTCCTATTTCGGGCTCTGCTTCGGGCAGTCAGAAGGGGAAATCCCTTCCGGGCCTCTCTGAGGGGATGCGGCCTAGTAGAGAGAAGCAGTGTGGCCTAGTGGAGAGAGGCCGGGACCGGGATTCAGAAGGACTCTGGTTCTAATCCCGCCGCTCGTCCGCTGTGTGACCTCGGGCAAGGCACTTCCCTTCTCAGAGCCTCAGTTTCCTCATCTGTAAGTCTGGGTTAAGACTGTAAGCCCTGCATGGACTGTGTCCAACTTGATGAGCTTGTACTTCCTACCCCAGTGCTTAGTACAGTTCCTGGCGCATAATAAATGCTTAAGAAATATCATAAAAAAAGAGAGGCCTGGGGGCCCCAGGTTCAGTGTCTTCCAGAGCAGCGGCGTGGCTCAGTGAAAAGAGCAGGTGCTTGGGAGTCAGAGGTCATGGGTTCTAATCCCAGCTTTGCCGCGTTTCAGCTGTGTGACTCTGGGCAAGTCATTTCACTTCTCTGTGCCTCTGTTACTTCATCTGTAAAATGGGGATTAAGACTGTGAGCCCCATGTGGGACAATCTGATTACCCTGTATTACCCTGTATTACCCTGTAAGCTCTTAGAACAGTGCTTGGCACATAGTAAGCACTTAACAAATACCATCATTATTATTATTATTGTTATTATTCCTACTGGTGATGAGGGGTGGGTGGTGGGGCTGCTTCTGACTGAATTAAGTTTGGCTTTCATGTCTGCCTTGGCTAAAGCCCTGGGGAACTAGAACTTCATCAGGCAGACACCACTGTCTGAATAACGGATCAGGTATACGTGAAGGGGGTTTGTAAATACAGGTGCCATTCTTCCCCGTGACTTTCTCATCACTGAAGACAACACCACCATCCTCCCTGTCTCACAGGAATGTAACCTTGGCATTATCCTCTACTCACCTCTCTCATACAGCCCACATATTCGATCTATTACTAAATGCTGTCAGCTCCACGCTCACAACATCACTAAAATCCATCCTTTCCTGTCCATCCTAACTGCCTCTTATGCTGAATGAAGTACTTACCCATTCTGTTTTGACTAATGCATCAGCTTCCTTGCTGACCTCCCTGCCTCCTGTCTCCCCCCAATTCAGTCCATACTTCACACTGCTGCATGGATCATTTTCCCAAAAATAGTTCAGTGCACATCTCCCCACACCACAAGAACCTCCAGTGTTTGCCCATCCACCTCTGCATCAAACAGAAACCCCTTATAGTCATCTTTAAAGCAGTCAATCACCTTGCCCCTGCACCTTACCACACTGATCTCCTACTACAGCACAGCACACTCCCCTCATCTAGTACCAGCTTACTCACTGTACCCAGATCTCTTCTATTTCACTGCTGACCCCTTTCCCACATCCTCCCTTTGGCCTGGAATTCCCTCCCCCTTCCTGTTCTCCAGACCACCTCCCTCCCCACCTTCAAAGCCTTATTTTAAGGTCACATCTCCTCCAAGGAGCCTTCCCTGATTAAGCCCTCTTGTCTCCGACTCCCTCTCCCTTACAGTGCTCTTGGACCTATATCATGTAAGCACTTGATAGTTGCCTTTCCCTCAGCCCCACAGCACCTATGTACATACCCGTTATTTATTATTTTATATTAACGTGTGTCTCCCCCTCTAGACTCTAAGTTCACTGTGAGCAGGGAACGTGCCTACCAATTCTGTCGCATTGTAAGGATCCCTCAGAAAATATTTCCTCTCGTGATTTGGGAGACGGCAAGTTGCTCTTTTTTGGTATATGAAAATGGGTGCACTGTGGTTGAGACTTATCTCTTGGTTCAAGACCTGAATTCGAGAGAAGTTTTGGTGGAATGAAGATGATATTTTGTA
The DNA here is from genome assembly GCF_004115215.2 of Ornithorhynchus anatinus. Classification (NCBI taxonomy): domain Eukaryota; kingdom Metazoa; phylum Chordata; class Mammalia; order Monotremata; family Ornithorhynchidae; genus Ornithorhynchus; species Ornithorhynchus anatinus. The sequence goes on along the minus strand of NC_041744.1, from coordinate 36,912,295 downwards.
TATTTCCTTTTTAGTATTCTCTGAGACTTTTGTTTGCTTTCATCATTTAAATGCAGGTGCCAAATTCTACTGTACATCTTCCTTCCAGTTGAAAGAAACCTGGTAAATGGTAATGCCTGATTAATTTGTAACTACCCTAGTGCTTAGAACAGTGCTTGGCACCTAGCAAGTGATTAACAAGTACCATAATCATTATTATTCGTCACCCAAGTGCTTAGTACAGTGCTCTGTGCACCGTAGGGGCTCAGTAAGTATCACTATTGCTGAGTGAATGATGCCACTTGGTCCCCTGATGAGCTGCTCCAGGTGGGACAGGGACTGAGTCCAACCTGGTTATCTCGTATCTATCCCAGTGCCTAGAACAGTGCTTGGCACATAGTAAGCATTAAACAAATACCACGATTGTTATTATGATTATTTTGACAATGATACCGTGGGTATGACTTGGAGTAGAGCTGAATGGGCATGCGTGGGTCGGGAGAGCGATTATTTGTGGCTATAGTTTGCCCACCCTCGAATGGCCCCTGACTCTGTCGTTTTGGCTCGGCTTTAAGAGGGCAGGCGGGGCTGACAGACGTGGTAGAAAGATGACTCTGGCCCGTGGGGAGAGGAGGGAGCCGGGAGGCGAGGAGTGGGATTCTTCCATCGACGCCGCGTCTGGTGTCTGACCGGATCAGATCCCACTGGGTGGGGAGTGATGGAGAGGAGGAAGGTGGAAGGGAACTCAGACATCTTTCTCAGACTCCTGTGTTCCCCGCGTCTGTCCACAGCTTCCCCCTGGAATTACCACAGCCCTGACCGAACAGGAGCCCCACAGGCTCCCACGCGGCCCATCCCCCAGCAGGGAAATGCCCTTCCCTGCTCTGACCCCTCCACGACCCCCGGGACCGGTGGTAGGCGGGATGAGGATGCTGGCAGGCTAGTTTGACAAGGATGATGCCTCAGGCTTCCGAGGCAGCTGGAATGGAAAACAGAAACTCTCTGTCCACTTCCTCCAGCCCTAGGCCCGGGGCGGGGGAGTCTGGTTCCTCAACACAGCCTCAACCCAAATTGGTTGGTTGCTTTTAAAGCCGCAGAGAAAGAGCTGCAGGACCTTTCCTAATGAAATCGCCACTTAATTCACGCGCTTACTAATCAGATGCTTTGTATAGTGCTTTGCACCCAGTAAACGCTCAGTAAATACACTGAATGAATGAAATCAGGAGGCAAAGACTCCTTTGGCTCCTGAAAGTTTCTTTCCTTTTAAGGCATCCCTAGACGGTAAGCTTCTTTTGCACAGGGAACTTGTCAGCTAATTCTCTTGTATTGGACTCTCTGAAACACTTAGTACAGTGTTCTGCACTCAGTAAGGACTCAAGAAATACCACTGATTGATTGTTCTTGATCCTTGAAGAGATCAGGTTCCAGTTGAAATGGACGAGGCCCAGAGCTGCTGGCTAGAGCCCCAGGGGGAGGTGAGGAGACAGGATTTGTCTAAGGATGAGATGGACCATGTCCCTGAATAATCATAATAACAATTTTGGTATTTTTTGAGCTTTTACTATGTGCCAGGCACTCTACTGAATGTTGGGGTGGCTACATGGGAAGCAGTGTGGCTCAGTATGGGAAGCAGCGTGGCTCAGTGGAAAGAGCCTGGGCTTCGGAGTCAGAGGTCATGAGTTCGACTCCCGGCTCTGCCCCTTGTCAGCTGTGTGACTGTGGGCGAGTCACTTCACTTCTCTGTGCCTCAGTTACCTCATCTGTAAAATGGGGATTAACTGTGAGCCTCACGTGGGACGACCTGATTACCCTGTATCTCCCCCAGCGCTTAGAACAGTGCTCTGCACATAGTAAGCGCTTAACAAATACCAACATTATTAACATTATTATTACAAGCAAATCAGATTGGAAGCAGTCCCTGTCCCACATAGAGCTCACAACCTCAATCTCCATTTTACAGATGAGGTAACCGAGGCACAGAGAAGTGAAATGAGTTGCCCAAGGCCACCCAGCAGACCAAGTGGAGGAGCTGGGATGACCCCCATGACCTTCTGACTCTCAGGCCCAGACTCTATCCACTACGCTATGCCTCCGGGTCCACTGTGCCATGCAGTACCGTGCTTTATTAGTATTAGATGTGTAGTATCTAATAAATACCATCTATTAGTGGATTCATCATGGGCCTGGAAGTCAGATGGACCTAGATTCTAATCCAGATCCACCACATGTCTGCTGTGTGATGTTGGGCAAGTCTCTTCACTTCTCTGGGCCTCAGTTCCCTCATTTGTGAAAATGGGGATTAAAACTGGGAGCCCCATGTGGGACAGGGACTGGCTCTAACCTGATTAGCTTGTGAAATAATAATGATAATAATAATTATGGTACTTGTTAAGCACTTACTATGTGCCAGGCACTGTACTAAGGTCTGGGGTGGATATGAGCCAATCGGAATGGACACAGTGGTTGTATCTACCCCAGCACTGAGTACAGAGTATGGCACCTAGGATGTGCTTAACAAATACCAAAATAAAACAATTAAAAATCCACGACTGCTCTACGATGGTTCTATTTCTCCCCTGTCTCCCACCCTTATTCTATTCCGAAGACAGAAGTGCAGGGACCGTTCCCATCCGGATGAACTGGAACTAAATCCCTGATCCTAGTATGGGTGTGGTACGATCAGGATGCCGCAGCGGGGAGACCAAGGTCTGGAAAACCCCAGATTGGGTCCCTTTTCAGTTACTACTGGGACACTGCCCCTTCCAAACTAGCTTCCCCTGTTGGCTAACCCAGGGGAGGCATAACACAGAATTGGCCCCTGGACTGAAACTTTCCACACCTGCTTTTTGTCCAAAGTCCCAGTCTCCTGTTGGTTGATTGGGACTTTTGAGCAGAACCAGTCTCCATCAGGATTTAAATTAGCACCAGAGTAGCTGCACATTGCAAAACAATATCTAGTTTGGTTGGCCCTGAAACAACTGAAATTTAGGAGCTGAAACTTTCCAGCTGCGAACACTCAAGGTGGAGTTTCTGGATGTCCAAATCGGCAAAAGTTGGGAATTTCAAGAGCTTCCCAGAGGCAGGTGAAGGCCGGTGGTTAGGCCTTCCAATAATAGAGGTATTTGTTAAGCACTTACCATGTGCCAGGCACTGTACTAAACACTGGGGTAGATACAAGCAAAGTGCGTCGGACACGGTCCCTGTCTCACATGGGGCTCGCGGTCTTAATTCCCATTTTACAGGTGAGGAAACTGAGGTCCAGAGAAGCTAAGTGATTTGTCCAAGTTCACGCAGCAGGCAACGGGCAGAACCTGGATTAGAATCCAGGTCTGCTGACTCCTAGGCTGTCCATATTATGGACAGGGGAAGTGTCTGCTAATTCTGTTGTACTCTCCCAAGTGTTTACTATAGTGCTCTGCACCTAATAAAAGCTCAGTAGATACCATCGATTGATTAACTGATTGATCAGTAGGCCATGCTCCTCCTGCTCCTCGTCCTCCTCCTCTCCTATCTCACTTTCCTAAGTAGTGTGGTTTAATTGGAAAAATCCCAGGCCTGGGAGTCAGGAGACTGGGGTTCTAAACCTGGCTCTGTCACTTGCCTGCTGTGTGACATTACTTAACATTTCTGTGCCTCAGTTTCCTAATTTGTAAAATTTGTAAATATGATTTTACTCTCCCTTATCCTGTGAGCTCCATGGTAGAGCCCTGTGCTGATGGGTATTTCCAGCCCCTGGGGGAGAAACCGGCCTCAGGGGTGAATCCCGCCTCCCCTCCTTGCCTGCTGTGTGACCTAGGGCAAGTCGCTTCACTTCTCTATGCCTCACTTACCTCATCTCTAAAATGGAGATTGAAACTGTAAGTCTTACGTGGGACAGGGACTGTGACCAATCCAATTTGCTTGTATCCACCCCAGTGCTTAGTGCAGTGCATGGCACCTAGTAACTGTTTAACAAATACCATCATTATTATTATGTGCTTAGAGGTTTCATATTCAAGTGCCCAAGTGACAGTAGGGAGATAAATAGCAACATCAGGGAAGGCCTCCTGGAGGAGGTGTGATTTGAGGAGGGCTTTGAAGATGGGGATGGTAGAGGTCTGTTCCTCTTCCAGATCGCCTGTCCCTGTGAAACAATCAGAAGCAACTACACTAAATGAACCATTTGCTTTTTCTTATGCTGTATGTAGTGAAATGGATTTATGAAAAGCTTCTAAGAGAAGGAAGGGCGTTTCAAGGGCCCATGATGTCATGTTTACTGACCGTTGAGAAATTCTTAAGGAAAGACCTGTCCGGTGACATGTCGGCCCCCCAGACTCCACCCCTTCCTAGTAGCCTGTGACAGAGCTGTTCTGCGTTAAGGATGCTGATTTTTAACATGAGGCTGGGAGAGGTTCCTTGCTGAGCAATCAGGATCAGGTATTCCTTGAGCAGGATCCGGTGCTGCCCGAGAAAAAGCAAGGCATAGTAGATAGAGCACAGGCCTGGGATTCAAAAAGGTCATGGATTCTAATCCCAGCTCTGCCATTTCTCTGGGCCTCAGTTCCCTTATCTGGAAAATGGGGATTGAGACTGTGAGCATCCACCCCAGTGCTTAGTATAGTGCCTGACACATGATAAGTGTGGAACAAATACCTTAATTATTATTACTATTAACTGCTTCCAGCTCTGGCTGGAACTGAAACAAACTGAACCCACTACTATTTGAAAACTAGCTTCAGGTGATTTCACGAATCCTCTGAGGTAGGGTCTCGAAGTGAATTAACTTGACTTCCCTCCAGTTACAGGCAGACCGAGAGAGAGGAGAGGTCAGTCGGTGGGCCTACAGACTGACAGGGAAAGAGCAGGGGAGAACTTGGGTGCTAATCCCTGCTCCACCACTTCTCTGCCGTGTGACCTTGGGTAAGTCACTTCATTTCCCTATATTTCAGTTATCTCATTTGGAAGGTAGAGATTCGATATCTGTTCTCTCTATTCCTTAGATTATGAACCCTGTGTGGTGCTGGGACTGTGTCTGACCATCTTACGTTGTATCTTCCACAGGACTTAAAACATAGTAAGGACTTAACAAATACCACAGTTATTATTATCAACCATCAGAAAATTTCTAGAAAGAGGAGGGCAATGGCTTTGACCTGCCAGGGACATCAGCTCTTCCGATGCATCGTACCCTTCCGAGTGCTTAGTACAGCGCTCTGCACTTAGTAAGCACTCAATAAATACCATTCATTCATTGATTGATTCATCTCTGTTGCTTCAAGCACCATCTCCCGGGGCCGCCTTTACCACAACTGACGGCTCCTCCAACTGTGTTATTACTGGTTGTTGAGGTCAAGAGGGAATGTGTGCTTTATACTCATGTATTGTGCTCTCCCAAGTGCTTAGTACAGTGCTCTGTACACAGGAAGCGCTCAATAAATACCATCAGTTGATTTGATTGAGGTGTGGGTGCGTGTGTATATGTGTATAGAGTACTTCCTCTCCGGTATGGTGGGGCAGAGGGTGTAGACCACCCTGGTCACCAGCCCCCCACATAATCAGTTGACCAATAATATTTATCAAGTGCTCACTCTGTGCAGAGCACACTAGAATAAGTAAACCCGATGTTTCCCCTCAAGAAATTTACAAACTAGTGGGGGAGAAGCAGTGTTCTTAATGGTTAAAACATGAGCCTGGTAGCCAGAAGGACCTGGTTTCCAATCCCCCTTCTGCCACTTGTTGGACAAGTCACTTTGCTTCTCTGTGCCTCAGTTTGCTCATCTGTAAAATGGAGATTAACACCGTGAGTCCCGTGTGGGACAAGGACCGTGTCTAACCTGATTAGCTTGAACCTACCCCAGAGCTTAGTACAGGGACTGGCAAATACTATAAAAAAAACCATACAAATACCATAAAAAAAGAGACAGGCTCTAAAAAAAATTTCAGGTCAGGGAAAATAGCAGAGTATAAAGGGTGCACATAAGGGCTATGGGGAAGTGAATGGAAGGTGAGTCTCCAGTCGCTGGAGGGCTGAAGTTGCAGTAGGGAGAAGAAATAAGGTGGGGAGATGATGATAAGTTAATCAGGGAGAGCCTACTGAAGGAGGCATTCTGGACCTTGAAGATGCAGAGAGGCGTCGCGGTCTACTGTGAAGGGCAAGAGAGTTGCCGGCAGAGAGGAGGGAGTGAGCAAAAAGCCAGTGGAGAGATAATGGAAACATTAACGTCTGCCTCCTCCTGTAGACCGTAAGCTCCTTCTTGGCAGTGATAACATCTACCAACTCTTGCCTAAACGCTTAGTACAGTGATCTGCACACAGTACGCGCTCAATAGATAATACTGATTAATTGAGAGGAGTGAAGCGAGTGTAGGAGAGGATCAAGGATAGGTAGTGGGGAAGGAGCTGATTCAATCCGTCAATCATATTTTTTGAGCGCTTACTGTGTGCAGAGCACTGTACTAAGCACGTGAGAGTATAATATAACAGAGCTGGAAGACATGTGTCCACCCACAGTGAGCTTATAGTCTAGAGTGCTCAATTTTACTTTTATTAATTTTTTTTTAGCGCTGCTTTTTTTCCTACCCTCTAGTGCGAGTTTAATCATGACACAGAGAATGCTTATGTATTTAAGCTGTGTGTGTTTGTGCATGTGTGTTTACGCGCATGCTCTTAATTCCCTTTCTTCACAAATATATCCCCTTCCTCTTTTTCAAGGAGGCTCTTCTGTGAAGGGATTTGTTCTAGTTAAAACTTCTCTCAAGGCTATAAACTTGCACTCACTGAAACAAGTGCAGGATATTAAATACGTTATGCAGGAAAGATAGCAAATTGTTTTGATCCTCACAGAATCACTTCCAAGGCTCCTTCTCATGGATATTTCAAAGCGTAACATCTTCCAGGTGGATGCTAGGAGTGCTATTTGAAGTAATGGGTCTGGGGCGGGAGCAATAAACCTTTCAAATCAAATTCTTCGTTTATTAGGCTATAGTGTTTCGATTCACCGTTCAAAGGAGGGATTTATCGTTTTCGTTCAATAACGCGATATTGTTCACATGAAATCATGAAGCCGGATTCGCCAGAGCTGAGCTCTTCTTGATACCTTTCCCCTTCCTCCTTCCTCTCCTAGACTGTAAACTAGTTTTAGGCCGGGAACGTGTCTGTTAATTCTGTTGTACTCTTCCAAGTCCTTAGCACAATATTCTGCACATAGTAGCTCCCCAATAAATATCACTGGTTGATTGATTCCCTAATCCTCCATGGGGCCAGGGAAGCTAAAGAACCCAAGGAAAAATGTAAGGGCATTTCCAAGTCAGATCCTGTGTCCCAGGGCAGAATTCATTTGTGTGTTCTTCACATGGAGGTTGGGAGTTACAAGTCAGGCTTCTAGCTCTTGGTCCAGATGATAGTTGTCACTTCGTGGAGCACCTAGATTTCATTTTGCCACTGAACCCAGTAATAATAACAATATCAATAGTAACAGTAATAATATTTGTCAAGCATTTACTATGTGTCAAGCACAATTCTAAGCAGTGAGGTAGAAACAAGTTTATCAGGTCAGATCCAGCCCCTGTCCCACTTGGGGATGAGTCTAAGTAGGAGGAGGACAGGTACTGAATCCCCATTTAATAGTTGAGGAAACTGAGGCACTGAAAAGTTAAGTGACATCTAAGGTCATGCAGCAGGCAACTGGCAGACCTGAGATTAGAACCCAGGTCTTCTGACTCCCAGGCCCATGCTCTTTCCACTAAGCCACACTACTTCAGTAGGAAGGTTCCCTTCGTTAGGAACCGACGGCTTCATTTTATTTAGGCCAGGAGATTCAAGTCATTCTATCAGTCAATCACTCATATTTATTGGGTGCTTACTGTGTGCAGAGCACTGTACTAAGCTCTTGCGGGAATACAGTATAACAGAATAGGTAGATATGTTACCTGGCCACAAGGAGCTTACAATAAAGAGGGGGAGAATCCTGAATCGGTGAACTAATAATTAGAGTAATACTCGTAGGATGCATATCATGTGTTAAGCTAAGTGCTGGGGTAGATACAAGAGAAGCAGAGAGGATACAGTCTCTTGTCTCACATGAGGTTCTTAGTCTAACAAGGAGGGAGAGCAGGCATTGAATTTCCATTTTACAGATGAGGAAATCGAAGCCCAGAGAAGTGACTTATCTAAGGTCACACAGACGGCAAGTGGAAGAGCCAGAGTTACAATGAGTCAGGCAATCCATAGTACGTATTGAGCACATCCTGTGTGCAGAGCACTGTACTAAACACTTGGAAAAGTATGCTAAGGCAACTCAGGTCTTCTAACATGCAGGCCACACTGTATCTTGATCCTCTTCCTGCTTGTCTCAGATCCTGGCACTCAGAGGTTCTAATCTCCGGAGTGTTTCAGTCCATAATCAGCAGGAACACTGTTTTTCCGCTGTGACTATTAGCCATATCATAATGACCACCAGCACTCTGCTTCCTGGATCATTTTTCTAAAAAAAAAAAAATGGTTCAGTTCAGATCCCATCGCAATTCCTCAAGAACCTCCAGTAGTTGCCCATATGCTTCCATATCGAAGAGAAACTCATTTCCCATCTCCTCTAAAGCACTCAGTCACCTTGTCCTCTCCTATCTTACCTCCCTGAACTCCTACTCCAACCAAGCATCTCACTTTGTTCCTCAAATACCAACCTATTCACTGTACGTCGAATTCCTCTATTTTGTGGCCGACCCCCTCACCGGTGTCCTGCCTCTGGCCTGGAACGCCCTCCCCGTTCATATCTGAAAGAGAATCACTCTCCCCACCGTCAAGGACTTTAATAAGACTTTGTAACTTATTCAAGTTACATCTCCTCCAAGAGGTCTTCCTGGGCAAAGCCCTCAATTCCCCTACTCCCTCTGCGTTCTGCGTCACCCTTGCACTTGGATTTCTTCGCCTATATTCACCCCACTCTCTGCCCCACAGCACTTCTGTACATAACCATAATTTATTTTAATGTCTGTCTCCCCCTCTAGACTGTAAGCTCATTGTGGATAGGGATTGTGTCTTATACTGTTAGTACAGGGCTCTGCACACAGTAAGCACTCAAGAAATACAATTGATTGATTGCTCTGCACACAGTGAGCACTTAGTCATTGCTATCGATTGAGTGAGATGCTTTTTTGTGCCTCCGTTTCCTCACCCGTAAAATGGAGATTCAAATCCGTTAGACCGTGAGCTCCATGTGTGACAGGGACCACATCCGACACCGTGGGAGCTTAGAAGAGCATCTGGTATATAGAAGCACTTCACAAATGCCGGTTCTTTGTTGTTATTCATGTACTAACTTGGTCCGAAAGATAAAGGGAGAGAGACCAGGTCTGGGACCCCCTTCAGACGGAGGGGTCAAGGCGAGCTGGGAGAGACGAGAAGCATGTCCCAGTGTAATCCTGGAGGGTGGGGGTGAAGTTGGTCCCTTAGTCTCAAAGGTCTTGGGGTCAGAGTCAAGAGGCAACACCAGGGTGAGGGGAAAGGGCTAGTCAGGGGTGCTGAAATCTCCTTGGGGGTCTCCAGAAGATGAGGTGAGATGAGGAAGAGCTCTATCTAGGGTTGACATGCGTAGAGTTCTAATAGCATAATAAGAATAATTGTGGTATATGTTAGACACTTAGTAGGTCCAGGCACTGTACTAAGCTCTGGGGTGGATAAAAGCGAATTGGGTTGGTCATAGTCCCTGTTCCTCATAGAGCTCACAGCCTTAATCCCCATTTTACAGATGAGTTAAATGGGGCACAGAGAAGGCGAGGTAATTGGGGCCCAGAGAAGGCCACACAGCAGACAACTGGCAGAGCAGGGATTAGAACCTATGACCTTCTGACTCCCAGGCCCGTGCTCTAGCCAAGACATCATCATTAAACATTTGGTGGCCTAGTGAAAAGAGCACGGGCTTGGGAGTCAGAGGTCGTGGGTTCTAATTCCGGCTTCACCACTAATCAGCTCTGTGTCTTTGGGCAAGTCACTTAACTTCTCTGTGCCTCAGTTACCTCATCTCTAAAATGGGGATTGTGACTGTGGGCCCCACGTGGGACAACCTGATTACCTTGTACCTATGCCAGCACTTAGAACAGTGCTTGGCACATAGTAAGAGCTTAACGAATGTCATTAGTATTATTATTTTCCATAGGCCAAAGCAGCTCTGCTTTCTTTCTTTTTGGTATTCGTTAAATGCTTACTATGTTCCAGGCTCTGTACTAAGTGCTGAGGTGGATACAAGCTAATCAGGTTGGACGCAGTCCCTGTCCCACATGAGGTTCACGGTCTTAATCCCCTTTTTACAGATGAAGTAACTGAGGCACAGAGAAGTGAAGGGACTTCCCCAAAGTCACACAGCAGACAAGTGGTGGAGCGGGAATTAGAATCCTGCTCCTTCTGACTCCCACGCCTGTGCTCTACCCACTAGGCCATGCTGCTTCTTATTGATCGATGCCATGGGAAGACCTCTGCCCTGGGCATTCAGGAAACCTGGCTTCTAGTCCAGTTTCTTCCTTTTCCCTGTTTTTCCTGCTTCTGAGGTGGCTTTTCACAGGACTAGGCTATCTGTGGGCAAACCTGGGGCCTGGTGCTAGATTGAAGGTAGACTCGAAAAGCAGAGCGCGGGCTGGTGGAAAAGGTCCAGGCCTCAGATTCAGAGGATCTGAGTTCTAATTCTGACTCCTCCATTTGCTTGGTGTGAGACCTTGAGTAAGTCACTTCAGTTCTCTGTTTCCTCCTCTGTAAAATGAGGATTCAATATCCATTCACCGTCCCTCTAAGACTATGCATCCCTTACTTTTGATAGGGGCTGAGTCTGATTGTATTGTATCCACCCCAGGGCTAGGCTCAGTGCTCAGTGCACAGTAAGCTAAACCAATACCACACTTTTCATTTTTATTTGGAGTCACACTGGATGGTGTTCAGATGAAGAAACAGCCAAAAGGAGTCCACAGTGGACATCCCATTCATCACCGTCTCTGAATACACACGGGCAGACATAAAAATACTAATGAAAGAGAGAGACAGAGAAAGGAGGATGGAAGGATCTTTCAAAGAGCGAGGTTAATTCAGCTGAGCTGTCAATGCACCAGAAAACGTGGTGAAGACTTGCTTTTCTACCCTGAGAAAGACATCTGCTTTTAATGAACCGCTACTTAAATCCAACAATGCCCAAAAGAACCACTCTGAGTTTCCCTTGATAAAAGAGCAGTCAGCTGTGTGACTGTGGGCAAGTCACTTCACTTCTCTGTGCCTCAGTTACCTCATCTGTAAAATGGGGATTAAGACTGTGAGCCTCGGGTGGGACAACCTGATTACCCCGTATCTCCCTCAGTGCTTAGAACAGTGTTCTGCACATAGTAAGCGCTTAACAAATACCAACATTATTATTATTATTTTACTTCCAATTTTAAAAGGCGGGTGTTATCCTGCTCCTCCTCTCCCTGATTTGGCCTGCTGGGTAAATCAGGGATAAGCTTGTTGTCTGGGCGTGACTGGTGTGGTATTCCCCTTCTTGCCAGAGAGAATTCCTGATCAAGGAGTCTTCCCGTGGCAGTAAGGGGATGAGACTCTCTCTTCCTCTAATCAATCAATCAGTGGTATTTTTTGAGTGCTTACTGTGTGCCCGGGAGAATAAAACACCACAGAGTTGGTAGATGTGTTCTCTACTAGACCCAGAGAAGCGGCGTGGCCAAGTGGAAAGAGCACGGGCCTTGAAGTCAGGGGACCTGGGTTCTAATCCCGCTTGGTCACTGTTGGGCTGGGTAATCTTTTGGCAGGTCTTTGCCTCAGTTTCCTCATCTGTGAAATGGGGATTGAATCCCCATTCTCCATCCTACTTCTCCTGTGAGCTCCATGCGGGACAGGGACTACAACTAACTGGATTAACTTTTCTCCACCCCAAGACGAACCCCAGGTTCTTCCGGCGTTACAAGGACATGTGTGGCGTTGCGGATGAGTTTTGTTTGTGGTCTTCTTCTTGCTGTCGCTCCCAAAAGTCACGAATGGGAAATTATGCTCACCGCATTCCCCATTTTGTTGATGGTCCCTGAAATATCAACCAGCCTGGTTTTCCTCTCAAATAAACCAGCCCCAGTGTAACTCTGCTCAGCCGATGGTTGAATGTCACTCAGGTGAAGCAAATGATCACTGAGTAGGCGGTGGTGGTGAACCAGATTTAGAACTTGTAATAAAAGTCCAGTGTGTGCGTTTGTGTTTGTGTGTGCGCGTTTGTGTGTGGGAGAGAGACTGGGTTTGTGCATGTATATCGCTTTTGTACCATGAGTCAGATCCTGGGCTTCAAAATACTATCTAAATTAGAAGTCAGTCAACAACCACATTAAAGAGTCCTTTTTGCAGGGAAACAATTGCAATTTCACAGTCCATAATGGGTTCTCCAGTTGAAAGCATTTAAATGTGGGAGAGAAGCCAGACTTTATTATTTTTATGATCCGGATTATCGCCGTCATCATCCCTTGTTTTAGTCAACATCCATCAGGGCTTTGTTCCTTAAGATCCGTCCCCATCCTTACGGGATAAAGCTACTCCTATCATGACTCTGTTTACTTCCTGAATACATGGGAGTTTGAGATTCTGGGTACAAAAGGGAGGGAGGCAGTGGGATCAGCATCAGTTCCGGGCTGGGAGTGGGGTCGAGGGGGGAAAATGCGCCTTTAACGTGGCCATCCTGGTAGCTGGTGGTGAGGACAGAGGTGGTAGATGTAGTCAAGAAATATCATAATAATTGTGGTGTTTGTTAAGCGCTTACTTTGTGCCAAACATTATGCTAAATGCTGGGACAGGTACAAGATAATTAGGTCCCACATTAAGGTTACAGTCTATGTAAGAGGGAGAACAGCTATTGAATCCTCATTTTGCAGAGGGAACTGAGGCATAAAGAAGTGAAGTGACTTGTCCAAGGTCACACAACAGATGAGTGGTGGAGCCAGGATTAGAACCCAAATCAATGGACACATTCCCTGCCCACAGCGAGCTTGAAAGTCCCGAGAGGGAGACAGACACTGATATGAATGAATGAATTAATGACAAATATGTACATAAATGCTGTGGGCCTGAGAAGGGGATGAATAAAGGGAGCAAATCAAGGTGCAGCAGAAGGGAGTGGGAGAAGAGGAAAGGAGGGCTTAGTCGGGGAAGGCCTCTTCGAGAAAGGGGAAGATTCGGAGGTCTTCAACCCGGATGATAAATGAAGATGGAAGAGCTCATTCGCCAGCGCCCTGGCGAGGAATGGATTCCTCTATATTTGGGCTTGCCCTGTCTTTTTTCCAGATGTGGCCTCTTTGGGGTGTTACGAGAGGGAGCAGATGTAAGGAAAGCAAACTGAAATGGCAGATGTTGTGTCTAAATTGTTCATAAGTAACTGGAAACTGCGGGATGCTATTTAACTACTCTGTAGGTACCAAGCAATTTGCATTTGTAATAACTCAGCGTAATGAGTTTAAGATGTGCATCGATCCCGTTTTATTTTAGAGGGGATGCCACAGAGCACTTTAACTGGTAACCTACACGATCATAAATCAGGGGACAATAAAATGGCTTAAAAATACAGAGCTGTCGGGCGTCAGCCTGATTGAATAGCTGCCCTCATGATTCTCACTCTGAATGAGGTTATCATTGCCCTGCTAGTGATGGTACTATTAATAATAACGATAATAACTAGACTTGTGGCATTTGTTATGCGCTTACTATATGCCAAGCACTGGGGTTGACACAATATAATCAGACCAGACACGGTCCCCGTCCCACACGGGGAGTACAGTCTAAGGGGCATCCCCGTTTTACAGAGGAGGCCGGGAGAAGTGAAGCGACTCGGGCAAGGTCACACGGCAGGCACTGGGCGGATTGATTGATCAGTCGTATTTATTAAGCACTTTGCAGAGCACTGTTCCGAGTGCTTGGGAGAGTACACTCTAACTGGGTTGGTAGTTACGTTCCTTGTCTATTGTGAGCTTACAGTCTAGAGGGGGAGACAGATGTTAATTTTAGTAAATCAGTCATGACTATGGGCACAAGTGCTTGGGTCTGAGGAAGAGGTGAATATAGGGTGAAAATCCAAGTTCCAGAGTGACACAGAAGGAAGTGGGAGAAGAGGAAATGAGGGCTTGGTCGGGCAAGGCTTCTTAGAGGAAATGTGTTTTTAATAAGGCTTTGAAGGTGGGAAGAGTGATGGTCTGTCGGATAGGAGGGGGGAGGGTGATCCAAGCAATTGGGGAAACGTGAGCGAGCGAGAGGTCGGCGGTGAGATAAACGAGATTGAGGTACAGTGAGTAGGTTGGTTTTTGAGGAGTAAAGTGAGAGGGCTGGTTTGCAGTAGGAAATCCGGGAGGTAAGGTAGGAGGAGGCAAGGTGATTGAGTGCTTTAAAGCCCATGGTAAGGAGTTTGTGTTTGGTGCCGAGTTGGATGGGCAACGACTGCAGGTTCTTCAGGAGTGGGAAAACATGGACAGAATGGTTTTGTAGAAAAACGATCTGGACAGCAGAGTGAAGTATGGCCTGGAGTGGGGAGAGACAGGAGGCAGGGAGCTCTGCGAGGAGGCTGATGCAGTAATCCAGGAGGGATAGGATAAATGGTTGGATTAACATGGTTGCAACTTGGATGGAGAGGAAAAGGTGGGTTTTAGGGATCTTGTGCAGGTTGACTGAGTATAGATATTGAATCCCCGTTTTACAGATGAGGCCGGGAGAAGTGAATCGACTTGCACAAGGTCACGCAGCAGGCAAATGGCGGATCCGGGTTAGAACCCAGGTCCCCAGCTGGATGACCGACTCTCCAGATTTGCTTTACTGCTCTCAGGTTTGCAGGGCTATTGGAGGAGGGATCTAGGTGGCCCAACTCCGGACACCTCTGATTAAAAGCTCCCTTCCCAGCAGCCACTTGGGCTCCTATCCCCAGCCCTCTCTCAGGCAATTAGATTTCCACCGAGGTTTCTCAGGAATATGTGAGAAGTCAAGAGCGCAACCCCCATTGGCGATCGGCTGAGGAATTCCGCATCCAACTGGTTTCCCCACCACAAGCTCCAGGTGTGGCTCATTATCTCCAGCATGCCGCATACGGGTCATTTTATTTTTTTCAGCGGGGAGCGTCGGGGTCCTCATTGGCTTAATTGGGAGGGCAATTTATCCCGTCGTCTCAAATAGGTCTTCTTTTATGATTTCATCTTCCCCTGTGGTTTCCGGGTCTTTCAAAAGAGGCAAATTAAGTGCCTAAGAAATATGCCGTGGATGGGAGGAGGTTAAAGTAAGTGAGACACAGTTAATCCGAGCGGTTGTGTTGGGTTACGCCCCCAAATCCCTCAGCCTGATGGCTCGGGGAAACCCATGGCTTTGGGTCCAAATGAATGAATTGGCTTTTCTGGGAAGCCGTAATCCGTATTATCTGATCTTTACCAGTCAGTCAGCCGTATTTATTGAGGGCTTACTGTGTGCAGAGTATTGTACTAATCGCTTGGGAGGGAGCAACCTAACAGTTAACATATTCCCCGCCCACAGTGAGCTTACGGTCTAGAAGCCGAGACGGACATTAATGTAAATAAATTACAGATGTATACATGTGCCGTGGGGCTGGGAGGGGGGATGAATAAAGGGAACAAGTCAGGGAGACGCAGAAAGGAGTTGAAGAAAAGGAAAGGAAGGCCTCTTGGAGGAGATGTGCCTTCAGTAAGGCTTTGAAGTTGGGGAGGGTAATTGTCGGATATGAAGAGGGAGGGCGTTCCAGGCCAGAGACAGGATGTGGGTGAGAGGTCGGAGAGAAGGATGAGATCGACGTACAGTGACTAGATTGGCATTAGAGGAGCAAAGTGTGTGGGCTGGGTTAATCTCCCACCAAAAGTAGATTAACCTTTGGGTTCTTGCGGGATATCTAACACCTCTCTGGGCCTGGAATACAAGACCTTAAAGTTGATTGTGGGGGTGCCTCGAGGTTCAGTTCTCCAGCCCTTTCTATTCTCCATCTACACACATTCCCTTGGGGGACTCATTCTCTCCCACGGCTTCAACTACCACCTCTGTGCAGATGATACCCACATCTATATCTCCTCCCCTGATCTCTGTAATTTCTCTCCAGGCTCACATCTCCTCCTGCCTTAAGACATCTTTACTTGGATGTCCTCCCGTCACTTGAAACTTAACATGTCCAAAACAGAGCTCCTTATCTTCCCACCCAACTCCTGTCCTCTCCTGGACTTTCCCCTCATTGTAGACAGCACCACCATCCTTCCAGTCTCACAAGCCCACAGTCTTGATGTTATCCTTGACACCTCTCTCTCATTCAACCCGCATATTCAATGTGTCACCAAATCCTGTCAGTTCCACCTTCACAACATCACTAAAATCTGCCCTTTCCTCTCCACCCAAAGTGCCACCATGTTAATATAATCATTCGTTCCTATCCCGCCTACGTTACTGCCTCAGCCTCGTTGTTGACCTCCCAACCTCCTTTCTCTCCCCATTCCAGTTCGTACTTCACTCCCCTGCCTGGATCATCTTTGCACGGAAATGTTCAGAACATATCACCGCCCCCCGCCAAAAATCTCCAGTGGTTGCCTATCCTCTTCTGAATCAAACAAACTCCTCACCATTGGCTTTTAAGCACTCCATCACCTTGCCTCCTCCTACCTCACCTCGCTTCTCTTCTACACGCCAGCCCACATACTTTGCTCCTCTCCTGCTAACCTTCTCACTGTGCCTCCATCTCACCAATCTGGCCGCTGACCCCTGGCCCACGTCCAGCCTCTGGCCTGGAAAGCCCTTCCTCCTCAAATCCAACAGAAAATTACTCTCCCTGCCTTGAAAGCCTTACTGAAGGCACATCTCCTCCACTAAGCCCCCCTTTTCCTCACCTCCCACTCCCTTCTGTGACACCCTGACTTGCTTCCTCTGCTCTTCCCCCCCCCCCCCAGCCTCAACCACTTATGCTTATATCTGTAATTTCATTTATTTGTATTTATGACTGTTTATTTCTATTGTTGACTGTCTCCTCCATTCACCCAGATTGAGCTCCTTGTGAGCAAGGATTGTCTCTCTTTATTGCTGTATTGTACTCTCTCAAGTGCTTAGTAAAATGGTCTGCACACAGTAAGAGCTTAGTAAATATGATTGAATGAATGAGTCGGAAGACCTGGGGAATAATCCCAGCTCCACTACTTGCAGGCTACTGAACCTAGGCTGAGTCCCTTGACTTCTCTGGGCCACAATTTCATCCTCTGCGAAATGGGGATTAGCTACCTCTTCTCCCTCTCCGATAGTGTCTGAGCTCCACAGGGCAGTAAGTTTGTCTGAACTGATGATATCTGCCCCAGCATTGAGCACGGTGTTTGGCACATAGTAAGTACTGTTGAATAACGATGATGATGATCATCATTATTTTTATCATTTGCCTAAGCCCCTCTCTGTGAGCAATTCACGTTATGAGAAAGGTTCTTTATCCACCTGGCCACTGGGGTAGTTCATCACAACTAGGAGCAAATACAAGACTCTCAGTGACCCAGCCTAGGTCAGATCCATGGCTCCGCTCACCCCTGAATTCTGGCAGTGACACCATAAAATACTTGACATCCGTCCTCATGTTTTTGGACAAAGTTCCCTCTTCTGAGTCAGTCGATTGGGGCAGGGCTCGGCAAAGCGTGCTCATTAAGTGCCGATGATTGATTGATTGATTTCCCCTGGGCTTCCTGGGCTGTTTCTTGGCATACCAATTCCCGCTAGGCCTTCTCCCTAGGAGACCGCTGCTACCTAGCATCGCTTTGAGTAGGGGACACCTCTTTGACTCTGGAGCCCAGACTCTTTCTCACCGAACACTGTAGGAAGGGAGATGCAGTTATTATGATATTTCTTTAAGATATTTTTGTTAAGCACGTACTACGTGCCAGGCACTGTACTGAGCTCTGGGGTATATACGGGATAATCAGGTTGGACACAGTCCCTGTCTCACATGGGGCCGACAGTCCTAATCCCCACTGTACAGATGAGGTAACTAGGACACAGAGAACGAAGTGACTTGGCTAAGGTCACGCAGCAGACAAGTGGTGGAGCCAGTATTAGAACCCAGTTGGTAATAATAATAATGATAATAACTGTAGTATTTGTTAAACATTTACTATATGTCAGGCATTGTACCAAGTACTGGGGTAGTTACAAGATAATCGTGTTGGACACAGTACCTGTTCCACATAGAGCTCGTAGTCTTAATCCACATTTTACAGATGAGATAAGTGCAGAGAAGGGAATGGACTTGCCCAAGGCCACACGGCAGGTAAGTGGGGGAGTCAGGATTAGAACCCAGGTGCTCTGACTCCCAGGCCCGTGCACTAGCCATTCGGCCACGCTATTTCTCTAAGGCGAGTGGAAATAGGCAGAGTAGGGACCATCAGCCGGTCAGCTCTGCAGGGAGCCATCCAGTCTGCCCACTTTGGCCCAGCCCCGGCTCACTCCCGCTCGGAACCCCTTCTTCCCTCTCTCCCGGCGGTTCGCCCGAGAGCTGGGCTTGACATTCCCAAGCCCGAGAGGATCCTGACTTTATGAGGTCGGATTTGCTCGCTCGGGCATTTTCTGCAAATGAAATATTTTCCTCAATTTCATTTCCTTCATCCGACATCTCCCAGTGTTTTCACCTCCAGCGGCCTGCAAACATGTTCCTGCAGGGCGCGGGTATCTATAATTTCCTCCGTAGTTATTTCGGCCTGATGATTTCAGAGTGGAGCTGCCGTTTGAACTCATCTCCTGAAAATTAAACTGTAATGACAGGGGGCCACTGAAAGGACTTGATAATGTACTATCGTGTGCCTCTGAAACCCCTTCTGAATCTCAGAGAGGAGAATTGAGGGCCTCAGTACTTTTGCCTTAATAAACTTTTCCATTGTCAGGAAGAACCAGGGACTCCATGACAATAATGATAACTGTGGTATTTGTTCACACTTACTAAGTGCCAAGCACTGTGCTAAGAGCTAGGGCGGATGCAAGATCGTCTGGTCCGACACAGTCCCTGTCCCACACCGACAGCAGTCTAAGCGGGAGGGAGAAGGGGTGTCGCGAATCCATTTGGCAGATGAGGAAACTGAGGCACAGAGCTATTAAGTGACTTGCCCAAGGTCATAGAGCAGGCAAGTGGCAGAGCCGGGATTAGAACCCAGCTCCTAACTCCCAGGCCTGTGCTCTATCCATTAGGCCATGTCGCTGCTCAACACGGTGAGCCCGTTGTTGGGCAGGGATTGTCTCTATTGCCGAACTGTACATTCCAAGCGCTTAGCACAGTGCTCTGCACACAATAAGTGCTCAATAAATACGTTTGAATGAATGAATGAATTTACTGTGGAGGCAAAGGCCACCGAGAGAGTATGGAAGTTCACGTCATTCTCGGCCCTTAAATTCTCCTTATTCTCATCCATTCCCCTATCACTAATTCATTTAAATGTCTGTCTCCCCATCTAGAATGTGAACTTCTCTTGGGCAGGGAACAGGTTTATGAGTTCTATTGCATTTTCCCCCTCCCAAATGCCCAGGACAGGGTTCGGTACACAGTAACTGCTTAATAAATACCTTTGATTGAGATGGTGTCAAACATGAATGGAGAAGCAGAGGAAGTTACAATTGGTTTCAAGGCTGAATCAGAAGGGCAAACTACATCCAGTATTAATAGTGGAAGAAGGTTGAGGAGGAAGAGGGGAAGGAGGAGGACGAGGAGAGGGAGAAGGAGGTTGGGGGGAGGGGGAGGGGGGAGGGAGAGGAGAAAGGAGGAGGAGCAACAGAAGGAGGAGGGGAAGGAGGAACAGAAGGAGGAGGGGAAGGAGGAAGGGGAGATTGGAATTTAACAGTTTTTATGAATTAACAGCGTTTGGGGGAAGAAAAAGTTTTCCTTGGAATATACAGAAAGGGGAGGGGTGGGACTAGGAGGGGTCAGAGACAACCCCAGGCCACAGAAGACATCAGGAGACATTGGCCCCGGGTCACAGGGAGGTTGGGGTGGAGTCAGGAGGGCTTCAGGATGGTCTCCCTCCAGCTGTTGAGAATCCAGGAAGAAGTTAGAGCTGACTTGGCTGGAAGGCTGTGGTCCTGGAATGTGGGAGGGGGAGCTGTTGAAACAAAATTTTAAACTTTTTTAGGGAAGAAAGGGCAGGAGGAGAAATGGAAGTGGCTCGAGAAAAAGGAGGGAATGCGAAAGGGTCGGGGGGAAGAAAGAGAAGAGGT
Organism: Ornithorhynchus anatinus; assembly: GCF_004115215.2. Classification (NCBI taxonomy): domain Eukaryota; kingdom Metazoa; phylum Chordata; class Mammalia; order Monotremata; family Ornithorhynchidae; genus Ornithorhynchus; species Ornithorhynchus anatinus. The sequence continues at coordinate 36,892,135 of NC_041744.1, read as the reverse complement.
TCCCAGCGTCCCGCTCTCACCGGACTCTCCCAGTTTCCCTCCTGCAATACGGGGCTGCAGGGACGGTGGCCATACAGGAAGAGGAGAGAGAAGGAGGAGGGGAAGGAGAGGTAGAGGAGGAGTGCTCTCCCCACAGTAAGCACTCAATCAATAATATTGACCGATTGAGGCGAAGCAGGAGAGGGAGGAAGATGGAGGAGGAGGGAGAGAAGAAGAGGAATGAAATGTATTGAGGACTACCGTGTGCAACACACTGTACTAACTGCTTTGCAAAGAAGAACAGAAAGCCAAGACACAGTCCCTGTCCCCAAGATGCTGTCAGGCTATCGGGAAATCCATCTATGGTGTTGACTGAACACCACTGCATCAGACAAAATCTACTGACCGTTGGCTTTAAAGCACTCGACCCGCTTGCCCCCTCTACCTCACCTCACTTCCTCTCCTTCTACAACACCTTCGACACACTTCGCTCCTCTAGTGCTAACCTTCTCTCTGTGCCTTGATCTCGTCTGTCTGGCTGCCGATCCCTAGGCCAAGTTCTGCCACTGGCCTGGAGGACCCTCCCTCCTCAAATCTGCCAGACAATTACTCTCCCCCACTTGAAAACCTTACTGAGAGCATATCTTCAACAGGCCTTCCCTGACTAAACCCCACTTTTCCTCATCTCCCACTCCCTCTGTGTCACCCTGACTCGCTCCCTTTGCTCTTCCCCTTTCCCAGCCCCCAGCACTTACGTACCTATCTGTAATTTTATTAATTTCTATTGATATCTGTCTCCCCCCTTCTAGACTATAAGCTCATTGTGAGCAGGGAACGTGACTGTTTACTGTTGTACTCTCCCAAGCGCTTAGTACAGTTCACAGTAAGTGCTCGTGAATATGATTGAACGAATGAATGGATTTACTGTGTGCTGAGAGAGTATAATACAACTGACTTGACAGACACATTCCCTGTCCACAATGAGCTCCCAGTCCAGAGGGGAAGGCAGAAGAAGTTGTGGATGGGGAGACCGGTGAGGAGGGAGAAATAGTCTCACCAGGACATGACCCTGATTTTATTCAAGATGATGGTTGTTTGAGTGGAGAGGGAGAAAAAATCGGCAGCATTTACCAGTTAATTAGTCCAAACCAATCAGTCAGTCTAGTGTAAGTAATTTGCCCAAGGTCACACGGTGGACAAATGGCAGAGCTGGGATTAGAACCCAGGTCCTCTGACCCCCACTCTCAGGTCTCACTCTGACTGTGTTCTTTCCACCCGGCCAGGCTGCTTTCCTATCTCAGTTTGGAGAGTGAGACCTGAGAAATCTGGATATTTTTGATAAAGGTTCACTGGAGTTGGGCATCCTCTTTTTTATGGCATATGTTAAGCACTTACTATGTGCAAGGCACTGTACTAAGCTCTTTGGTAGATATAAGATAATCAGGTTACACGCTGTCCCTGTCCCACATGGAGCTCACAGAATCATTTTCAAGGTGACAGTCAGAAGGACTGAATCAGAGGGCCTGGGACTCAGAAGTCCCTGAGTTCAAATCCCGGCTCTCCCCCATGTCTGCTGTGTGACCTTGGGCAAGTCACTTCACTTCTCTGTGCCTCCGTTAAGTCATCTGTCAAATGGGGATTAACACTGTGAGCTTCATGCGGGACACGGATCGTGTCCAACCTGAGGAGCTTGCATATACCCCAGCGCTTAGTACAGTGCTTGGCACATAATCATAGTAAGTACTTAGCAAATGCCAATTTTTTTTAAAAAACACTTTCTATGTTCCAAGAACTTGGGAGAGTCTGAAATCCTAACCTTAACCCTGTCTTCATGATCCCTGCTTTCAAAGAGCTTTCACTCTAGTGTCATGGGAAGATCTTGGTTCCCTTTGTCATATGCTTCCAATCAGGATGGTGGAAATTCCAGTATTATTTCCAAGTAATAATTCATAATAATTGTGGTATTTAAGTGCTTACAATGTGCCAGGCACTGTTCTAAGCCCTGGGGGAGATACAAGCTAATCGGGTTGGAAACAGTCCCTGTCCCACATAGGGCTCCCCATCTTAATCCCCATTCGCTATGCGAGGGAACTGAGGCCCAGAGATGTGAAGTGACTTGCCCAAACTCACCCAGCAGAGAAGTGGCTGAGCTGGAATTAGAATCCAGGGCCTTCTGATTCCCACGTTCGGGCTCTATCCATTAGTCCGTACTGCTTCTGTGTTCTTAACCACTTGGACAACTCCAAAACGTTCAGTCAATCCGATTCCCCCAAGACCATTCCATAGGTCAGTGGAGTCACTGTAGCAATCGTAAACGTCAAGGTGATAATTTTGGATTAGGGAGGCAAGAAGGGGATGGCGAACCCCAGATTTCCAGGCAGCTAAGAGTGGAGGGGGTGGATCTGAGTTGGCCAATCAGAGGTTTGTAACTAGCTGAAATGTCGGCAGGTAAAACGTGGACAGCAAAGTTAATAAGAGCGATAACGATGACGATAATTGCCGGATTTTTTTAAACGCTTCCTCTGGGCCAAGTACTGTGCTGAACACTGGGGCAATCAGGATAATTTCTCAAGATAATCCACTGGACACACGCAAGTGGGGCTCCCAGTTCGAAGATGGGCCGTCACGGTTGCGAGTCGCAAGCGGGTGGAACCGGGACTGCTAATCTGGTCGATCTGGGATTTCTGCTCCCAGTTGTCTTCCTCGAGACCCACCAGCGTTTATAAATAGCGAAGAATGAGATGCGCTTTTTGTGTCTGTGTTTCCCTCCCCAAAATGAAACGGATCCCGCCCGTGAGCCGTGCCTGGCAGGCAGTCGTGGGGCTGCTCTGAGCATTCCGAGCTACCTCCTGGCCGTTTCCGCGGGGAGGGTACTAGAGGGCTCGCTGACTGCCTTCATCAAAGACGAGAGAGAAACGGTCTTGAAACCAAAGAAGAAAGAGCGGCAACAGCTGGTCTGCTATTTTTATTAGCCTGCACTCGGGGAGATGCAGAACCAGGATTCCCGGGACGTGGACGCTATTTATAGAGGGCCCCTGGGACAACTGGGAAGTTGGGAACCTGAAGGAAATGCAGCCTGATTGATCTGTCTGGGGCCGGGGAGGGAGGCCGGTGTCGTCTTGGAGTCAGAGCGGCAGGCGAGCGAAAGAGACAGAGCTCTCAGCTGCATTTTAATTTAAGGAAAAAAAATAAAAGACCCATAGTTTAATTATTCTGGCACTGTGTGACTTTGTCATTTGAAAGACATTCAAACAGAAGGAGCAGCTGGTTTTGTTTTCCTTCCCAGTCTCTGGGTCCCGTCGACCGAAGAAGCGGGGTATTGGAAGTACCGACACCCACAGCTCCGGAGGCCAGACTGTCTGACCGGGTGGTTGACACCTTTCTCGGTGCCTTCTGCCGCCTTCTGAAGCCCGGAGCGATCAGATCAGACGCTGTCCCTGTCCCACATGAGACTCATGGCCTAAGAAGAAGGAGCCCTTTTACAGACTGCAGCGCTTTCGCGGTGTTGGGCACATCATAAGTGCAAGATAAATATTGTCATATTAATGATAATAATGTTGTTTAAGTGTGCACTATGTGCCAAGGACTATACTAAGCGCTGGGGTGAATACAAGATAATCAGATTGGACATAGTCCCTGTCCCACATGGGGCTCACAGTCCAAGTAAAGAGAGGAGGATTGAATCCCCATTTGACAGACGAGGAAACTGAGGCATAGAGAAGTGAAGTGACTTGCCCAAAGTCACGGAGCAGTAGGTGATGAGCTGGGATGAAAACCCTTGTCTTCTGCTTCCCAGGCCTGTGCTCTTTTCATTAGGCCAAACTGTACGTTTTTGTGTCTGCTAATGCCGCTCTATTGTATTCTCCAAAATACCTAGTCCAGTGTTCTGCACAGAGTAGGTGCTCAATAAACACCATTAATTGATAGCTATAACTTATTTTAATGTCTGCCTCCCCATCTAGACAACAAGGTCTTTGTGGCTTGGAATATTTTTTTTTTACCAACTCTGTTATACTGTACTCTCCCAAACGCTGAGTACAGTGCTCTGCACACATCCACGCTCCACAAATGCCAGTGAATGAGTGATTAATGGATCTTATCCCCATTTCCCAGGTGAGAAAACTGAGGGCCAGGGAGTCAAAGTGGCTTGCCCAATGCCAGGATCTCTCCTCTGGGCCACTAGTCGCCGACAGTAGGATTGACATGGGTGACCGGACAAGGGTAGCCAATCATCACAGGGCCGGCAGATGACTGTGGCCAAGTGGAAAGAACACGGGCCTGCGAGTCGGAGGACGTGGGTTCCAATTCCCGCTTTGCCACATGGCTGCTTGTGTGGCCTCGGGCGAGTCACCTTGCTTCTCTGTGCCTCAGTTACCTCATCTGTAAAATGGAGATTAATAATAATGTTGGTATTTGTTAAGCGCTTACTATGTGCCGAGCACTGTTCTAAGCGCTGGGGTAGACACAGGGAATCAGGTTGTCCCACGTGGGGCTCACAGTCTTAATCCCCATTTTACAGATGAGGTAACTGAGGCACCGAGAAGTTAAGTGACTTGCCCAAAGTCACACAGCTGACAAATGGCCGAGCCGGGATTTGAACCCATGACCTCTGACTCCAAAGCCCGCGCTCTTTCCACTGAGCCACGCTGCTTCTCTAAGATTAAGACCGTGAGCCGCCCCACGTGGGACAGAGTCTGCCCCCAATCTGATTATCTTGTATCTGCCCCACTGCTTAGGACAGTGGTTAGCACATAGCCATTACTGAAGAAATACCATTATTATTATTACTTGGCCCGAGAGCCCTGGGGTAAAGAATACTGCTTTGGGGATTTCATAAGGATTCGAATAATAATCACTTTGGTCTTTTTTAAATCAGTCATTCAATCGTATTTATTGAGCGCTTACTGTGGGCAGAGACCTGTACTCAACTCTCGGAGTGTACGATACGACAATAAACAGACACATCCCCTGCTCACAATGAGCTTTCGCAGCCCGCTGAGCGCTGGGAAGCAGCATGGCTCAGTGGAAAGAGCACAGGCCTGGGAGTCAGAAGACCTGGATTCTAATCTCACCGCTGCCAGTTGCTTGCTGTGCGAGTTTGGACAAGTCATTTAACTCCTCTTGGCCTCAGTTTCCTCAATTGTAAAATGGTGATACGTCTCTCCTAGGTAGACTGTGAGCCCCATGGGGCACAGGGACTCTGTCTAACCTATTTAACTTAAATCTTCCCCACTGCTTAGAACAGTGTTTGACACATAGTAAATGTTTAATGAATACCATAAAACAAGGACAGTCAGGGAAGAGAATCCCTGGTGGGGGTGAGGGATAGAGCCAGATTTCTCTTTTACAAGACCTTTTCCCGGGGTTAGAGCCCGCTGGGCTTTCAATTCTGAAGCTGGATTTATCCGAAGATGCTCTCTCGGAAGGGCGGTGAATCATCCCAGGCTCATGGCAGTTTTGAGCCGAGCGTGAAATCTCCCCAAGAACGTCGTAAACCACAGCTTCCTTAAAGAGTTCCTCGGGATCAACTTTTGTCGTTTGGACGCAGCGGGTCACAGCGGGGTCCTGAGAGGAGGAGTCCAAGAACTTCCCCACAGAAACCCCCTGTCCAGAGACCATCTATCACCGGTCTTTATCCAGTGCTTAACTGGGTGCAGAGTGCTGGACTAAACGCCCGGGAGAGTCCAAGACAGAGTTGGTAGACCCACTCTGAGGACTGGCGAGAGGTTGCCAAGGACTGGTGAGAGGTTGCCAATGTGAGCCAGTGGGCTGTTTGCCGCCAGGACCCGGGCGAGTGACTCATAGCTTGGTGATTGCCCTGAGGGAAAGACTAGAGGAGAGGGACAGTGGCGAGAGTCAGGGGCAGAGAGGAGGGGCAACCTGGAGTTTGGGGTCTCCATCACTCCATCAGCCCACTCTGCCCGGCTGCTCTGCTACCCAGAAAGGCCCTCCAAGTAGAATTCAAACAGCAAGGCTCTGAGGTCTGGGAGCCGGGAAGCTGACCCTGACAGGCCCACGATAGTCTGGTCCGCCCCGTCGCCTTCCCCCAGATCCGCCGGCCGCAGTCTGCTAACTCTCAGCTCGCAGCGATGCCTTCTGCTCTCTTCTGGGGTGAAGAGAGCAGTCGCAATGGCTGTTTCTGTACCAGTTTTCTTCTCTGGAGAAACTGTCAATGGAAGCCGAGATGGTTCAGGCGTTTAGTGAAGCTCTCCGGCTTTAGCTCCCCCTTTACCTTCCGCTTCGGTTTCACGTGGGCCTCCCTCGTTAGCTCTGAGGCTAAAATGTGTCTGTGGAATAGAATGGGGCCCCAGGTCCTGCCCAACCCCAATCTAGGCTGTGGAAAATGGCGCGCGTGCGTGTGTTCGATGAGTGTGCGAGCGTGCTTATCGTATGTGGAGCATGCGGTATACGTGTTCATGTGTGGGAAGGGCACCCTGTCGAGGTGCCCCTCCGGAGACGTATGGGGTGGGCCCACGTGTCTGGATGAGTGTGCATTGATCCGTATTTTGACTTCCTTTTGGGCTGGCCAGGATAGTTTAGGAGGTAGTCAACTCCCACTCTCCATGGGGATGATGGAGCGGAGGTTTTTATGGCATTTGTTCAGCTCTTACTATGTGCCAGGCACTGTACTAAGCACGGAGAGATAAGAGATGATCCACCTGGACAAGGTCCCTGTCCCACATAGGTCTCACAATCAATCAGTGGCATTTATTGAGTCCTACTGTGTTACACGCTCTCTACTGAGCGCTCAACCCCCATTTTTATAGATGAAGGAACTGAGGCACAGAGAAGTGACTTGCCCAAAGTCACCCAGCAGGCAACTGGAAGATCTGGGATTAGAACTCAGGTCTTCTAACTCCCCGGCCCATGTTCTTTCCACTGGACCATGCTTCAGGGGGAGCCCCTTGCTTAAATCCCAGTTCTCCCTCCCTCTTGGATGGAGAGATCCAACTGGGACAGGGACTGAGTCAGACCTGATTATCTTCTTTCTTGATGATTTTTCAGATAGATCATCTAGATGGATTATCTTCCATCTAGATTATCTTCTAGAAGGATCATGTAGATAATTTTCTCTCATCTCACCTGATGATATCCAATCTCGATTACCTTCTTCTTAGGTCTAAATAGAAGATAATCTAGATAGATTGTCTTCAATCTACCCCGGAAATTAATACGTGCTGAGAAGATACCACTATTTTTATTTTTGCACCTTGCAAGCTCTGAATCCCAAGAGCTTGACATCAAGGACTTCAGCATGATCTAGTGGTAAGAACGTGAGGGTGGGAGTCAGAATTCTGTTTATTGTATTATCTTAGTACAGTGTTCTGCCCACAGTAAGCACTTAATAGCCACAAGTGAATGAATGAATCTCTTTTGGTGCTTAGCACAGTGCTCGGCCTTCAGGAAGAGCTTAATAAATGCTAGGCTCACTATTAATATTATTATCCGACAGTTTCCTTGGCTACATGCTGCCCTGTTTCGGTTGTTGCTGTTAACTATTCTCATTAGGCGTTCACTACATGCCAAGAAATGTACTAAGCACTCGAGTCGATACAAGGTAATCAAGCTGGACAGCCTCCTGTCCCACTTACGGTTCACAGTCTGAGTAGGAGGCTGTAGGATTCAATCCCCATTTTGCAGATGAGGAAACTGAGTCACTGAGAAGGTAGTTGACTTGCCCAAGTTCACACAGCAGCAACTGGCAGAGCTGGGATTAGAAACCAGGTCCCAGACCCATGCTCTTTCCACTAGGCCACACTGCCATCCGTCGATTGACTCCTTGAGGGCAGAGATCGTGCCTACCAACTCTATTGATGTCTGCTGTGTGACCTTGGACAAGTCACTTCACTTCTCTGAACCTCAGTTACTTCATCTGTAAAATGGGGATTGAGAGTGTGAGCCCCTTGTGGGACAGGGACCTTGTCCAACCCGATTAACTTGTAACCACCCCAACGTTTAGAACAGTGTTTGGCATACAGACAGCACTCAACAAGTACCATAATAATAATAATCTATGGCATTTCTGGTGCTTATTATGTGCATTTATTAAGTGCAGAATACACTGAGCACTGTATTCAGTGCTTTGGAGAGTAATAATATATTTGTTAAGCACTTACTATGTGCCAGGCACTGTTCTAAGCACTGGGGTAGATGCAGGGTCATCAGGTTGTCCCACGTGGGGCTCACGCTTTTAATCCCCATTTTCCAGATGAGGTAACTGAGGCGCGGAGAAGTTAAGTGATTTGCCCAAGGTCACGCAACAGACAAGCGGCGGAGCCGGGATTAGAACCCACGCCCTCCGAGTCCCAAGCCCGTGCTCTTTCCACCGGGCCACGCTGATAGATTGACTGGTGTAGGGCGAGAATGGAACTTTTCCCTACCACAGCATCTTCCCGCTGACCCAGCCGCCACGTTGGCGACAACCTCCCGCTCCCTATAGGATGAGAGGGTCAGCGTGGGGATGGGAGTGGGATGGGGGAGGCCCAGGAATGGAGCTGGGTCCCCGCGGTCCTGGAACGTCCTCCCTCCTCACCTCCGCCAAACTGATTCTCTTCCCCTCTTCAAAACCCTACTTAAAGCTCACCTCCTCCAAGAGGCCTTCCCACACTGAGCTCCCCTTCTCCCTCTGATCCCTCTACCGACCCCCCTTCACCTCTCCGCGGCTTAACCCTCTTCTCCCCCCATCTCCCTCTGCTCCTCCCCCTCTCCCTTCCCATCCCCTCGGCACCGTACTCGTCCGCTCGACTGTATATATTTTCATCACCCCATTTATTCTGTTAATGAGATGTACATCGCCTCGATTCTATTTAGTCGCCATCGGTTTTTACGAGACGTCCTTCCCCTCGACTCTGTTTATCGCCATCGTCCTCGTCCGTCCGTCTCCCCCGATTAGACCGTGAGCCCGTCGGACGGCAGGGACCGTCTCTATCTGTTGCCGACTTGTTGATTCCAAGCGCTTAGTACAGCGCTCCGCACCTGGTAAGCGCTCAATAAATACTATTGAATGAATGAAACAAATGAATGGGTGGGAGTCGGCGGAGGAGCCGGGAATCGCGGTCTTCCCTTTCCCGTTCCCCTCTCCTCCTTGCTGAGTCGAGCACCGCCTCCCTCCCCGCCTGAAGCCTCTCCTTTCAGCTGTCCCCCGAGCCCTTGATCGGCTCCGATCCTTCACTGCCCAAAGCCGGTGACCCGACTGGACCGTGACAGGTGCCAGGAAAGGAGCGTCTGCATCGGGCCACGGGCCACCGAGGGCAGCGAGCCAGGGCCCGGGGAGATGGAGAAAACCTGTTGGCTCTCTCCCGCTAAAATGGGATCTGTTACTAAATATTCCCTAGCACACTGGATACCTAGTAGAGCTGGAAGGGTCCTCAAGCGGTCATCTGGGCCAACCCCCTGCCTCCAGGCAGATGAATGGCTAAAGACCCCTCGGGACAGGACGGATCTGGTCTTCTAAGCAAGCCAGGAATGAAGACGATCCCACCCCAACTTAGTGACCTATTCTAGTGTGGGATATCAGAAAGTTCTTCCTCAAATCCGGCCAAAATCTCTCTTGCTGCAATTCAAGAAGCAGCGTGGCTCAGTGGAAAGAGCATGGGCTTGGGAGTCAGAGGTCATGAGTTCGAATCCCGGCTCTGCCACTCGTCAGCTGACTGTGGGCAAGCCATTTCACTTCTCTGTGCTTCAGTTACCTCGTCCGTAAAATGGGGATTAACTGTGAGCCTCACGTGGGACGACCTGATTGCCCTGTATCTACCCCAGCGCTTAGAACGGTGCTCTGCACATAGTAAGCGCTTAACAAATACCAACATTATTATTCCTCCTATTTATTCCTTAGAGAAGCCAAAAAGCAGCATGGCCTAGTGGATGGAGCACGGCCTTGGAGTCAGAGGGATCAGGCTCTAATCTCGGCTCTGCCGCTTGTTTGTCGTGTGGCCTCGGGCAAAACACTTCACTGTGCCTCAGTTACCTCATCTGTCAAATGGGGATTAACCCTATGAGCCCCGGGTGGGACAGGGACTGAGGTCAATTCGATTTGCTCGTATCCGATCCATCGCTTAGTTCAGTGCCTGGCACGTAGTAAGCGCTTAACATTATTACCATCATTATTATTATAATTATTCTCTGTGCCTCTGCTGTAAAATGGGGATTAAGACTCCGAGCCCCATGTGGGACAGGGACCCCATCTGGTCCAACCTGTTTACCTTGTATCCATCCACCCGAGCGCTTAGAACAGTGCCTGGCACATAGTGAGTGCTTAACGAATGCCACAGTTATTGTTATTATTGTTAGTGGAATTGGCGAACAGCTGTCAGCTTCCCCCCCATAGAAATTCTTCTCCAAGACTCATTCATGCTATTTGTTAAGCGCTTATTAAGTGCCAGGCACTGTACTGAACCCCGGGGTAGGTACAAGTTAATCAGGTTGGACACAGTCCATGTCTCACATGGGGCTCACAGTCTTAATCCCCATTTTACAGATGAGTTAACTCTAACTGCTAACTCTAGTGTACTCTCCCAAGCTCTCCGCACGCAGGAAGCGCTCTAAAAACAGCTATCGATCGAATAACCTGGCACTGGGCTCCGAACGTCGTAGGCGATCAATAAACCCTATTGATTATGATAATGACGGCGAGGCCCGTGATGGTCACTGGTCCAAGCTGGAGAAACACTGAAAGTAAATAAATGCTACATCTGGACTGATCGGCTGATTGACGAATTGATCGAATCATGCCCCCGGGTTACTACGCGGCTCACGGCTCTGAAACATTTTACCTTGATGGGAAGGAAACTCTGCCCAATTCAATTCAGTCATATTTATTAGGCGTTTACCGTTTGCAGAACACCGTGCTAAGCGTTTGGGAGAGCACACTATAACAAGCAACAGACACATTTCCTGCCCACGACGAGCTTACAGACCACGTTGGGTCCTATTCCTGCCACCTTGCCCGCCGACCAAAAGTATGCACACGATCTCAGTTCCTAAGCACTTAGTACAATGCTTTGCACACAGTAAGCACTCAATAAATATTAATTCCTCAGATGGAGTTATCGTTCCGGATGCTGGGTAGAACTGGGCCCAAGGCTGAGCGGTCCAGGACCCCTATCGAGCCACCCCGACTTGCCCTTTAATTATGGTATTTATTAAGTGCTTACCATGTGTCAAACACTATTTTAAGTACTCGAGATAATTAAGTCAGAAACATTCCCTATTCCACATGGGGATCAGATAGGAGGGAGAACAGGTATCCCCATTTTACAACTGAGGAAACTGAGGCGCAGGAAGTGAAGTGACTTTCCAAAGGTCACTCAGCTGACAAGTTGTGGAGTAGGGATTAGAACCCAGGTCCTCTGAGTCCCAGACCCAGATTGGACAAATGCAAACTGCTCTTCACAAAGTCGCAGCCACAAACCGTAGGGAATCAGAGCGAGTGATGGAGCAGGTAACATGGATTTCTTTTTGGAATAATGAAGACCCGGAGAGAGTCTCTTGCATCAGTCAATGAATGGTATTTATTGGGAACTCATGGAGTGAAGCGGACTGTACTAAACACTCGGAAAATGACAATACAACAGAATCGGTAGAAGCCTTTCACTTCTCTGCAACTTTCTACCCTTCCCTCAGCTTCCCTACTGCAGCCAGAGAAAGTCTCTTGAGTACTTCTGAAGCTTCTATTTTTTTAAAAGTATTTGTAATTATTATTATTAATAATAATAATGGTAACTGTTGAGCGCTTACACCGTGTCGAGCACTGTTCTAAGTGTTGGGTAAGTAGACGGCTAATCAGGTTTCCCTGTCCCACATGGGGTTCACCGTTTTAAACCGTATTTTACCGATAAGGTAGCTGAGGTACAGAGAATCTAAGTGACTTGCCCAAGGTCACACAACAGACAAGCGGTGGAGTCAGAATGAGAACCCAGCTCCTTCTGATTCCCTCTCCACTAGGCCATGGTGCCTCCCCAAGCACTTACTATGTGGCAAACGCTGTTCTAATCACAGGGGTAGATACAAGTTACTTAGGTTGGACACAGTCCCTGTCACGTGTGGAGCTTACAGTTTAAGTAAGAGGAAGGACAGGAGAACTGAGGCGCAGAGAAGTTAAGTGACTTGCCTAAGGTCACACAGCAAACAGTCGGAAGAACTGGGATTAGAACTCAGGTCCTCTGACTCCCAAGTCCGGGCTGCTTCTGCTAGTCCCAGAAACACGTAGAATATGCAGATCCACCCTCCCTCTCTCTCCTCTGCTGCCCTGTGGCCCATTTTGGCTGGCCCGGTTAGAGGATGGGAAAACGAGAACAGATTGATCTGATTCCATTTTTGATTCTGAGGAAGTCCGAAAGAGGCTGGAGGCTGTTCCTTTTCCAATCTGTCTCCAAATTTCGCTTTCTCAAAGTCGCATTCCTCATTTTCCAGTCCTCCAGCTTCTGGGTGATTTAAGGTGACTTTCTCCTATTTCTGGATGTATTGTGCCGACAATCTATCCACCGTGACACATGGATTACGAAGGCAGGTGCGTGGTTTCCATTGCTATTTATCTCCATTCGGTGGGGCTGGCAGTTATTTTGTGGTCTCATGTTTCACATCTATAAGATACGGATTGAGTTTCTCCACGGAGCAACTTCACCAAGCTCTTTATCCCGGGATGCCGTGAAAGGGAAGAACTCCATTCCGCGTTTCTGTCGCAAATCTGAACCTCCTGGGGACATTAGATTAGGAAATATTCGCCATCAGCGTGTTTACAGGGAAGTCTTTTTAACTTGGAAATCTGGGAGACGTTGAGCGGCATTTGATAACTTCGGTTTTGGGGGACTTTCTCTATAGAATGTTCATCTATCACAGTCGATCGATGGCTGGTATTTACTGAGCTGAGAATTTACTGGGAATTTTTTTGAGAATTTAGCTGAGTATTTACTGAACATACTACCGTATGTTGAACACGGCCCTGAATGCTCGGGAGAGCACAGTAGAGTTGGTAGACATGTTTATGACCTTTAAGGAGTTTACAGACTAGTGAGGGATTCAGGCAGTAAAACCACGTGGGAGAAGAAACTGAGTTTGAATAATAAGAATAATGATGATGGTATTTGTTAAGCGCTTACTATGTGCCAAGCACTGGCACAGTTCTAAGCGCTGGAATATAAGGTGAATTCCCGAGTGCTTAGAGGGTGAAGGCTCAGTGCCTGTGTGAGACAAGGAAGGGAGGGAAATGGGGTGGGGAGGTGAGAGGTTATCGGGGAAGGCTTCCTGGAAGAGGTATGATTTGAGGAAGGCTTTGAAGATGGGGAGAGCTGTAGTCTGTCGGATGTGAAGAGGCGCGGGGTTCCGGGTTGGAGGTCCATGGTCACTTTTCGGCTGTGCGTCAACCTGGATGCAGACAAGGAAATACTTGCCCGGATCTGCCCGGTGCAAGGTCAATAATTGAGATGCAAGATGCCCCAGTGGGAAGAGCCTTGGAGTCAGAGGACCTGGGTTCTAATCCTGGCTCTGCCCATTGGCTGTCTATTGTTCACTTGCCTATGTGTGTTTCCTCAACTGTAAAATGGGGATTCAACGTTCTCCCTCCAACTAAGACTGTGAGCCCTATACGTGGCAGGAACCACGACTGATTTGATTAATTCGCATCTCCCCAAGCACTTCTAACAGTGTCGGACACATGGTTTTCAACCAGTCAATGATTTTGATTGTGCACTCGCTGTACTCTCCGTACTAAGAGTTGGTAGACGCATTCCCCGCTCGCAACAAGCTTCCGGTCCTCAGTCTGATTTACAGACTAGCAAGAGCTTAACGAATACCATCCTTACTAATAGCATCTAACGAACAATTACTCTCCCTGACTTCAAAGCCTTATTGAAGTCACATCTCCTCCACATCTCTCTGACTAAGCCCTCTTTTCCTTTTCTTCAACTCCCATCTGCGTTGCCCTGACCTGCTCCCTTTATTCACGTCACTTATGTATATATCTGTCATTTAATTATTTATACTAATGTCTGTCATTCCCTCCATTCATTCAGTAGTATTTATTGAGCGCTTACTACGTGCAGAGCACTGTACTGAGCACTTGGAATGTACAAATTGGTAACGATAGAGACGGTCGCTGCCCTTGGACAGACTTACAGTCTAATCGGGGGAGACGGACGGACAAGAACAATGGCAATAAATGGAATCAAGGGGAAGAACATCTCATTAAAACAATAGCGAATAAATAGAATCAAGGTGATGTACATCTCATTAACAAAATAAATAGGGTAAAGACTATAAGCTCATTGTGACCAGGGAATATGTCCGTTATAGTGTACTCTTCCACTAGTACACTGCTCTGCACACAGTCAGCGCTCAATAAATACAACTGATTGACAGAATGACTGATCTAATCTAACATTCACTGGGTTTGGGGATTGGAGTGTGTGGCTCGATTCTGTCTCCGTACCTGCCACTGCTAAACTCAGTTACCACATAAATAATTGGTGATCAGGCCCATCCGCTTCCCACCCCTGCGACCCTCCCATCTGTTTCTCTGGGCAGCTCCAAGCATGCCCAAATCAATCAATCAGTCGATCAATCAATCAATCAGCAGCCTTGCCTCGTGGATAGAACACAAGCCCGAGAGTCAGAAGGACCTGAGTTCTAATTTCAGCTCAGCCACTTGTCTGCTGTGTGACCTTGGGCAAGTCACTTCACTTCTCTGTGCCTCGCGGATGGCTCAGTGGAATGAGCCTGGGCTTCGGAGTCAGGGGTCATGGGTTCGACTCCCGGCTCTGCCACTTGTCAGCTGTGTGACTGTGGGCAAGTCACTTCACTTCTCTGTGCCTCAGTTACCTCATCTGTAAATTGGGGATTACCCTGATTACCCTGTATCTACCCCAGCGCTTAAAACAGTGCTCTGCACATAGTAAGCGCTTAACAAATACCAACATTATTATTAAAATGGGGATTAAGACTGTGAGCCCTGTGTGGGACAGGGGACTGTGTCCAATCCGATTATCTTGTATCTAACCCCAGCGCTTAGAACAGTGCCTGGTACATAGTAAGTGCTTAACAAATACCACAATTACTATTAAGCGCTTGGGAGAGTACAACACAACAATATAACAGAAACCTTCCCTGCCCACGGCAAGCTTACACCAGGAGGGGAGACAGACATGAATATAAATTAAAAAAATTATGGGAATAAAGCCAAGACAGACTAGTTGGGGGCGGTTGGTACTAGCCCAGTGCCAACAGGACCCCTACAACCCCTGGAATCAACTAACAGTCCACATGAGAAGCAGCGTGCCTTAGTGTCAAGAGGACGGGCCTGGGAGTCAGAGGACGTGGGTTCTAATCCCGGCTCCGCCACTTGTCTGTTGTGTGACCTCGGGCAAGCCACTTAACTCCTCTGTTCCTCAGTTACCTCATCTGTAAAATGAGGGTTAAGACTGTGAACCCCATTTGGGACAACCTGATCACCTTGTATCTACCCCAGCTTTTAGAAGAGTGCTTGGCACATAGTAAGCGTTTAACAAATGCCATCTTTATTACTCTTGTTATTACGAGAGTGAGTCTCAACGGAAGGACCACCCCGACATTAGGGCGATTGACAAAAAAAACTCTGGGAGCACCTCCTTTGCTGTCCAGGGCTTAAAAACCTAGCCCTAGAAACTTGGATCCAGAAAGAGATTCCAGGAAAGAATGAGAATTTTCATCATCTACCTGGCCTGGCTACAAAGCCAGAGTCTCCTCCCTAGGAAAAGGTGGGAAACTCTGGAAGGTGCTTGGATTCCCCGGCCTACCGGGGAGATCTGGGGACCCCAGCCATTCCGGAGGAGACTGTCACCTGATTCCCAGTATCTTAGTGGACCCAGAGGCCCCCGAGGACTGGGCTAGAGCTCAGTGACTTTCAGCCCTCTGACTCCGAAGGAGAAGCCGGAGCTAGGCCACTCTGACATCTCCCCATCAATTATTCAATCAGTTGTATTTTACGTTAATTGAGCACTTACTATGTGCAGAACACCGTACTAAGCGCTTGGAGGAGTTCCAGACAACAGAATTAGCAGACGCCTTCCCTGCCCTTAGCAAGCTTACAGTCTAGAGGGGTGAACGGACTTTAAAGAAATAAGTAATTCATTATATATAATTTAAAGATATGTACGTTAGTACGGCGGCGTTGGGGGTGGGGTAAATATCAAATGTCCCAAGGGCACAGATCACGGGGCACAGACACCTAAAGAGAGTGAGCCAGGGAAAAGAGGGATAGTGCTAAGGCATGTCGTAACCACTTATCGAATGCTGTTATTATTATTATTGCTATTTATTAACAGTAGCATCATACAAGCGGCAATATTCCCAACCCGACACTGAACAGATGAATCAATCAGTTAATGGTATTTGTTGAGTTCTCATGGTGTGCAGCAAGCCCTAAGCATGGGGCTCACAGTCTCATCTCTATTTTCCAGATGAGGTAACTGAGGCGTAGAGAAGTGAGGTAATGATGACGGTATTCGTTAAATGCTTACTATGTGCCAAGCACTGTTCTAAGTGCCGGGGTAGATGCGAGGTAATCAGATGTCCCAAGTGGGGCTCACAGTCATAATCCCCATTTTACAGATGAGGTAACTGAGGCACAAAGAAGTTAAGAGACTTGCCCAAAGTCACAGGGCCGACAAGCGGCAGATCCGGGGTTAGAAGCCACGACCTGTGACTCCCAACCCCGTGCTCTTTCCGTTAAGCCAAGCCACTCTGCTTCTTAAATTATGGTATTTGTTAAACGATTACTATGTGCCGAGCACTGTTCTAAGCGCTGGGGTAGATAATAATGATGTTGGTATCCGTTAAGCGCTTACTATGTGCCGAGCACTGTTCTAAGCGCTGGACACTGTTCTAAGCGCTGGGGGGGATACAAGGTGATCGGGTTGTCCCACATGGGGCTCACAGTTTTCATCCCCATTTTCCAGATGAGGTCACTGAGGCACCGAGAGATAGAAGGTCATCAAGTTGTCCCTCATGGGGCTCACAGTCTTCATTCCCATTTTACAGATGGGGTAACTGAGGCAGAGTCACACAGCAGACAAGTAGCAGAGCCGGGATTAGTACACCCGTCTTTTAACTCCCAAGACCGTGCTCTACCCGCTAAGCCACGAAGCGACTTGACCAAGATCGCACGGCAGACAAGTGGCGAAGGTTCCGACTTCCGGGCCCCTGCTTTATCCACTAGGCCATGCTGCTTCTCTTATGGGAAATAGTCAAGTGTAAGAATATTTACATAAGCACAAAGTGTTTCCATAAATATCAGTGTAATTTAGGATTAAATAGCCCAGTACATAGTCAATGCCTAGGGCAGGGCAGAAAGGGGAAATAAGGGGCTTAGTGTGGGAAAACCATTTGGAGGGAATGTGATTTTAGGAAGGTGGCAGATTCTTGGATACGATAGGAGAAGGAGTCCCAGGCCTGAAGGAGAATGTGGGGAAGGGATTGGTGGTGGAATAGATGAGATCAAAATACAGAGAGGGGGTTAGTGTGCGAGGAGCAGAGTGTGCGGGTTGGACTGTACAGGAGGAGATCAGCAAGGTTAGACAAGAAGGAGAGAGCTGTCTAAGGGCCTGAAGGCCGCTGGTAGAGTTTCCTTTTGATGCGGAAGTAGAAGGGCATCGACTAGAGTGAGTCGGTCAGTTGTATCTATTGAGCACTTACTGCGTGCAGAGCTCTGTACTAGTCGTTTGGGAGAGTACAATATAACAATATAAAAGAGCATTTCCGGGGAGTCATGGACTGGACAGTTTTCAGAAAAATGATCCATACAACAGAGTGAAGTAGTCAGTCAATCATATCAATTGAGCACTTAGCGCTTGGGAGGGTACGGTATAACAATATAACAGGCACGTTCCCTGCCCAAAATGGGCTTACAGTCTCGAGGCGGAAAAAATAGCGACTGGAGTGGGGAGAGACGGAAGGCAAGGAAGCGCGGCAAGGAGGCTGATGCGGTAGTTAAAGTGGGACATGAATAATTCTCGGATCGGCATAGAAGTCGTTTGGATGGAGAGGAACGGGTGGATTTTAGCGATGCTGTGAAGGAAGAACCAACAGGCTTTTGGAAGAGATTGAATGTGTGAGAAACGATTCGAGGAGAATGCCTGCTTGTGAGACACTGACGGCGGTGCCGTCTTCAATAATAGGAAAGTCGGAGGAAGAGAGGTTTGAGTGAGAAGATGAGGAGTTCTGTTTCGGACATGGTAGGTTTGAGGCGTCAGAGCGACATCGGAGTAGAGGCGATCTGGAGACGGGAGGAAATGTGAGACGGGGGAGGAGGGGAGAGGTCAGGGCTGGAGAGGCAGATTTGGGAGTCATCCAAGTAGAGATGGTAGTTGAGGCCGTGGGAGAGAATGAGTTCTCCAGTGGAGTGGGTGTAGATGTAGAATAGTCAGGGACCCAGAACTGAACTTCAGAAGGTAGAAGGCAAAGGAGGAGCCTGCATAAGTGAATGGGAGGCGCGGACAGAGAACTGGGAGAAGAACAAGGCCAGGACAGTGTCGGTGAAGCCAAGGTAATATTGCGTTTCGAGGAGGAGTGGGTATACACAATGTCAGAGGTGTTAGGAAGGTCGAGGTGGAGTAGGATGCCGTAGCGGCCAATGCAAGAAGGAGGTCGTCGGTGCTCTTGAAGAGGGCCGTTTCTGTGACGTGAAGGGGATGAAAGCCAGATTGCAGGAGGTCGTAGAGAGTTGGGGAGGAAATGGAGGCAGTGAGTGTAGATAACTCTCTTAAGGACTTTGGAGAGGAATGGTAGGAGGGAGACTGGGGAATAAATGAAGGGAGCCGTGAGGTCAAGGGTTTTTTTGTTTTTTTTTTTAGAATAGAGGACAAATGGGCGTGTTTGAAATAGGTGGGGAAGAAGCTATTGGAAAATGAATGGTTGAAGATGGCAGGCGGGGAGGATAGAAGGGAGGAGGAAACTGCTTCGATGAGGAGAAAAGGAACGGTGTCAGAAACCCAGGGGATGGGGGTAGAATCTGAAGGGAGGCAGGAGTTATCCTCTTGAGGTACTGCCGAGAAGGATGGGAGAGTCAAGAGTGGTTCAGAGGGTGAAAGAACTGTAGAGGATTTCTGTAATTTATTTATTTCAGTGACTGTCTCCCCCTTTAGACCATTAGGTTCTTGTGGGCAGGGAACATCCCTACCAACTCTATTCCCCACTCCTCAAGAAACTCCAGTGGTTGCCCATCCACCTCCACATCAAGCCAAAACTCCTCACTTTTGGCTTTAAAGCCCCCTGCCCCCTCTTAGCTCACCTCACTGCTCTCTTCCTACAACCCAGCCCACAAACTTCGTTCCTCTGGTGCTAACCTCCTCGCTGTAACTCCATCTCATCTAGCTCGCTGCCAACCTCTTGCCCACATCCTATCTCTGGCCTGGAGCACCCTCCCTCCTCATATCAGACAGATAATCGCTCTCCCCAACGTCGAAGCCTTACTGAAGGCACATCTCCTCGAGGAAGCCTTCCCTGACTGAATCCTTCTCTTCTCTTTTCCCACTCCCTTCTTCGCCACTTATGCTTGTTCATTCATCCTCTCTCCCTTCCCCATGTACACACCTGTAATTTATTTATCTATTTATATTTAATGTCTGTCTCGCCCTCTAGACTGTGAGCTCGTTGTGGGCAGGGAACGCATTTGACGTTATATGGTACTCTCCCAAGAGCTTAGCATAACACAATAAATTCGATTACTATTAATATATATTGCCGCACTCTCCCAAGTGCTTATACAGTGCTTTGTGTGCAGTAAGCGTTCATCAAACCCGATTACCTTGTATCTTCCCCGGTGCTTAGAACAGTGCTCGGCGCATAGTAAGCGCTTAACAAATACCGACATTATTATTAAACACCACTGATTGATCTGTAGAGGAGCATGGGAGATTTTAGGGAGATCACATCTAATAATTTCAATTTTATCAACACAATACACGACCGAGTCACTGGGGGTAAGAAATGGGCGTGGTGGGGTGAAGAGGGGATTTGAGGAGAGAGTTCAAAGTCTGAAACAGCCGTCATAGGCCATGGTCATGAGGGTCAACAAGGATGGAGAAGCACTGTTGCCGGGCAGAGGAGAGGGAAGAATGAAGCAGAAGAGGATGATGAGATGCAATATCAAACATCCTTCCCGCTTTTGCTTTTTCCTGTAGGAGAATGTTAAGAATCTGTTTGCCATCTCTCATTTCATTCCAGAAATGGGCCCTCAAAAAACACACCCACTTGGCAATGTTGGGCTGCTCCGGGGGGTTCTCTTCGGGGTGGGATCACTGGCGATGTGACATTCTCTCACCCACCCACCCAACTCTCTCCTTCTCTCCGTTTCTCTTAATAATAGCTATGACTCTTGTTTAGCACTGACTCTCTGCCCGAGCACTGGTGTAGATAAAATGCAGTGAGATCAGACACAGTCCGGGGCTCCCATGGGGCTTGGGAGAGGGACAGTATAATTGAGTTTGCAAACATGATCACAACCCACAAGGAGTTGTGGATGATGTCATCATCATTATTCCCTCACCGGGGGATACAGAAATTAATGTACATAAATTACGGATCTGTACATGCTGCAACACATGTATTTGTCCATAATTTATTTATATTAATTTCTGTCTCCCCTGCTGGACTGTAAGCTCACGGTGGGCAGGGAATGTGTCTGTTATATTGTTATATTGTATCCTCCCAGTGCTTAGTATAGTGCTTTGAACCCGGTAAGCGCTCAATAAATGCCGTTGAATGAATGAATGACTGCTCTGCATACAGTAAGCGTTCAATAAATGCGGTTGACCGATTATGACAGAAGGCATCGTTATTAGTATTAATGGTATTTATTGAGCATTTACTGAGTACAGAGACCTGTACTCAGTGCTTGGGACGGAACAATCCAACAGAGTTGGTAGGCACGATGACTGCCCAGGAGGAGCTTACAGTGGGCCTTATCGACATCTTCCTCATCAGCCTGGCTTAGTGGAAAGACCCCGGGCTTGGGAGTCAAAGGACATGGGTTCTAATCCCACCTCCGCCACGTATCTGCTGTGTGACCTTGGGCATGTCACTTCTCTGTGCCTCAGTTACCTTATCTGTAAAATGGGGATGAAGACCGTGAGCCCCGCGTGGGACAACCTGCTTGTCTCGTATCTACCCCAGTGCTTAGAACAGGGCTTGGCACCTAGTAAGCGCATAACATATACACCATCATTATTATCACTGTTATTTATTGAGGGCTTACTGTGTGCAGAGCACTGTACTAAGCGCTTGGGAGAGAAGAATACGACAGAGTTAGTACACACGATCACTGACCACAAGAAGCTTACGGCGGGTTCTTCATCGTCGTCATCAGTGCTATTTATTGAGCACTTACGGCGTGCAGAGCGTGGTTCTAATGCTCGTTGGGTGTTTGAGAGTTTGGCTGGTGGTATTTGTGGTGATGACTGTGGTATTTGTTCAGCGCCTACTATGTGCCGAGCACTATACTAAGCGCTGGGGGCGGGTCCCGCAGGACAGTGCTGGCCGAAGCTGGCTGCTCCTTGCTCAGGGCAAGCCCTGGCCCCTCCGTCCGCCGGAAGGCCCGCAAGGACCCTGGCGTCCGGGCCGGATTCTGCCGAGACCCGGGCCCTGCCGGGAGCCGGAACCCCTGACTTCCGATTAGGAGAGCCTCTTCCTGGCCGTCTGCTGGGTGGGCTGAGGTCACTGGCGGGCAGGGGGTGAGGGGCAGGGGGTCGGGGCAGGGCTGCACCTGTTGCTTTGGTGGCCCTGGGTGATGGATGGTCTGTGCCCTCGGGGCCGCCTGCTGTGGCGATTCAGAGCCCAGGGGGAACCTTTGATCTCGGGGTTGCTGGCCACCTGTTTGCCCAGGGCTGGGGGGTGGGAGGGGGCTGCCCCGGAAGGACCCAAGAAGACCCCAGGCTGGGCTGCAGCACCCGGGTGTAGTCATGCCCGCCTCACTCACACGCTCACATACATATTTAAGTTCACACAGCTCACGTACGCGCACACACACACTAGGTTCACAGACATCCTCACCCACAGCCTGGCCCAGTGGATAGAGCACAGGCCTGGGAGTCGGGAGGACCTGGGTTCTAATCCCGGTTCCACCACCTGTCTGCCGTGTGACCTCGGGCAAGTCACTTCTCTGTGCCTCAGTTATCTCATCTGGAAAATGGGGATTCATGCCGTGAGCCCCATGTGGGACATGGACCGAGTTCAACCTGATTAGCTTGTAAATACCCCAGCGCTTAGAACGGTGCCTGGCACATAGTAAGTGATTAACGAATGCCATCATCGTCCTCACCAGCGCTTAGAACAGTGCTTAGCACGTAGCAAGCGCTTAACAAATACCATGATTATAAACATGCGAACATATTCAGGGAAATACACAAACACCTTCACAAATAGAGAGATATACATGCTCTCACTTGAGCACAGAACGGATGCCCGGCTCATGCTGGACTCTGAGCTCACGCTAGATGGTGAGCTCGTTGTGGGCAGGAGTGTGTCTATTTGTTGTGAAAACGTACTCTCCCAAGCTCTTAGTACAGTGCTTTGCACACAGTAAGCGCTCAATAAATGTGACCGAATGAGTGAATGCCCACACAAATACAGTAACACCTAAATGCACACATAAACACAAAAACATATGCACACCACACACAGATATGCACACAGATACATGCACATTCAAATAACACAAAAACACGCCCACACGAATGCACAAGCACGTACAGTGCCCACAAAAACACAGAAACTTGCATGCTCACACTCAACAACAGACACATCCACAATCACGTAGAGAATAGTGCTTGACACATAGTAAATGCTTAACAAGTATCATTACGTTATTTTTATTATTACCGGTGTTACTATAAAGACGTATCCAGACAGTACAGTGGAACCCCTGGGCCACGTCCTCCCGCCGTCCCGGAACGCCCTCCCACCTCACCTCCGCCAAACTGATTCTCTTCCCCTCTTCAAAACCCTACTTAAAACTCACCTCCTCCGAGAGGCCTTCCCAGACCGAGCTCCCCTTCTCCCTCTACTCCCTCCACCGCCCCCCCTTCACCTCTCCGCAGCTAAACCCTCTTCTCCCCCCATCTCCCTCTGCTCCTCCCCCTCTCCCTTCCCATCCCCTCGGCACCGTACTCGTCCGCTCGACTGTATATATTTTCATTACCCTTTTTATTTGTTAATGAGATGTACATCGCCTCGATTCTATTTATTTGCTATTGTTTTAATGAGATGTTCATCCCCTAGATTCTATTTATCGCTATCGTTCTCGTCCGTCCGTCTCCCCCGATCAGACCGTGAGCCCGTCAAAGGGCAGGGACCGTCTCTATCTGTTGCCGACCTGTCCATTCCAAGCGCTTAGTACAGTGCTCTGCACCTAGTAAGCGCTCAATAAATACTATTGAATGAATGAATGGAACTCAATCCCTTTGACAGCCTACACTCATCCCGATTCTCGGCCCCGTAGTAGGTCTGGTGAGTTTGGCCAAGCGCTTAGTACGGTGCTCTGCACATAGTAAGTGCTCAATAAATGCTATTGAATGAATGAATGAATGATCGGAACTCAATCCCCTTGACAGCCTGCACTCATCCCGATTCTCCGCCCCGTAGTAGGTCTGGTGATTTTGGATGGGCTCAGATCACGTAGCCCCCCAGAATTCTCCCCTTGCCTGCGTCACTTCTTGGGGCAGCAGGGCTCCTCTCGGCCAAAGCTCTTCTTTGCCCCCGACTTCTAAGAGTCAGCCACGCTGGTGCGGAGGACTCAGGCGGACAGCGGACTGCCCGCTCCCGGGTGGTGTCCAGCTGGGACAAGATGGCGAGTTGTGCCAGGGCACCGACAAGAAGCCAACATGGAGCTTCAGTTGTGTGAGCCCAGACCTCTCCTTATACATCTTAGGGTGGCAAGTGATGAGGGGGCGGTGGTCCTCATCCTGGGGTCTGGATCTGGAGTCCCCAAGCCCACCGCACTAGCCCACTGGCAACAGCCACCCTAACCCCTAATTATCCTTCAACTGAGAAGGCCTAGTGGAAAGAGCAGGGGCCTGGGAGTCAGAGGGCACAGGTTCTGATCCCGCCTCTGCCATGTGTCTGTTTTGTGACCTTGAGCAAGTCACTTCACCTCTCCGTGCCTCAGTCACCTCATTTGTAAAATGGGGATCAAGACTATTAGTCCCATGTGGGACAAGGACTTTGTCCCACCTTGCCCAGGGGTTAGAACAGTGCTTATCATATAGTAAGTGCTTAACCAATACCACAGTTATTATTATTAACCTGAAATCCTCATGTTACTTCTTGTTTTACCCTGGTTCTTTTTATTGTTAGATTGTACTCTCCCAAGTGCTAAATACAGTGCTCTGCACACAGTAAGTGCTCTATAAATATCATTGATTGATCAATCGATTGATCTTCTTTTTGCTCCTTATGTCAATAATTCATGTCCTGCCAACCTCCCCCCACTAACCTTAAAGTTCCTTCCCAGCTAGGGGAAGCTCTTTCACTTCCAGTGTTTTCACCCAAGCGCGTAGTACAGTCCTCTTCCTATAGTAAGTACTCTACCAGTTCCACTGATTGGCTGAGTGCCAATCTGGAACCTAAGCAGAGTGAAAACAGCAAATCTTTCTTTTGCTCCTCTTCTCTAAGAGAAATAATAATCGTGATAATATTAATAATGATGGTATTTAAGTGCTTACTACGTGTCAAGCACTGTTCTAAGCTCTGGGTTAATCGGGTTGTCCCACATGGGGCTCACAGTCTTAATCCCCATTTTACAGATGAGGTAACTGAGGCACAGAGAAGTTAAGTGACTTCTCCAGAAGACAAGTGGCCGAGACAAATTTCGAATGTCTTCTGCTTTCTAGGCCTGTGTTCCTTGGGCAGTTTTCTGTGGGGATTTTCTCCCGAAACTGGGTGTTCCTTTTCTTCCCAATTCTCCAATCAATTCCCACGGGGATGTGAATGTTAATTTTACCAAGAATTTGACTTAAAATTTCATTACGGGGAGCCTCTCTTGAAATCTAAGCCACAAGTGAATTTAATTGTCTTCTGTGCCAATGTGGCTCCGGGCTTTGCAATCTTAGTGACGTGATTACTCAAGTGAAGTTCCTTGCCAAGAAGATTTGAGGCGTTCAAACACCCTTTTTGGTTAAAAATCACTCACACGCACTGCATTGTTTAAGTAGCTATTGTCATGCACTTCATTCCTTCGCAGATTGGGCATTCTTTTCTCTTCACTGAACAGCGGAGGCCAGGAATTATTCACCCTGAAGTCCTCTTTCGAAGGGCTCCTTCCAATGAACCATGTTTGTGTCATTTGCAACCTGGATATCATTTTCTGGTTGAGCTTCCCTCCCAGACCCGCTCTCCTTTACAATCAACAACTCCGTAGTCTTCCCTGTCCCTTCCTGCTGCTGCCCTGTTTGAGTTTAATCTCCCCTTGGGGAGAGAAACAACTGTGTTACAGTGAGAGAAGAAAAGGATTCCTGTAGAACTTTTCGCTGCATTGCACTGAGAGGGTTCCCAATAAATACAATTATTTCTACTTCCCTGGTATCCTCCGGGTTCCCGATCTTGTACCTCTCACATTCGGTCTGCCTCTGAATCCTGCTGATTTCCCACTGATCAATCAATCAATCAGTGGTATTAGGTGTAGGGCACAGGACCCAGGATTCAGGATAATGATAATAATAATAATTGCGGTATTTGTTAAACGCTTCCCGTGTGCCAGGCACCGTTCTGAGCACTGAGGTCGATACAAGGTAATCAGGTTGGGCACGGACCCCGTCCCACCTGGGGCTCACTGTTAAGTGACTTGCCCAAAGTCACACATTGGTGGAACCGGGATTAGAACCCAGGTTCCTCTGACTCCCATTCCTGGGCTCTATCCTTGGGGCCACACTGCTTTTCAATATGGATTTTAATATGTGTTATATATGTCATTCCAAAATGGCTTAGACAATGGGTGCTGCTGTTACGCGCTGACATTCTGCTCTCTGACGACAGCAAACCCTGGTTCTCCCCTATAAGTCATCTCACAATGCAGTCCCCCGGATACTCAGAAACTGGGAGAGAGGATGCGGAGTTTTCATTGCAAACCATCACTCTACTCCAATAACGACTCCAATCAATCTGTGGTATTTATTACCTGCTTACTGTCTGCAGAGCGCAGTATTAAGTGCCTGGGAAAGTATAACAGAGTTGGTAGAAACAATCCCTGCCCCCAAGGAGCCTACAGTCAGGAAGATACCATGCCCCACTGGGGGCAGAAGATCACAATAATATCATTTATTAAGGACTCATTACATATCCCGTGTTGTGCTAAGCGCTGGGATAGATGCAAGTTAACCAGACCGGGCGCAAAGAAAGAGAGGGGTTATTTTATGTCCTTTTTATAATCAATCGTATTTTTTGAGGGCTTACTCTTTGTGCAGAGCACTGTACTAAGTGTTTGGGAGAGTACAAGGAAACAGAGCAGGTGCTTGGGAGAATACATTGCAACAGAGTTGGTATACATGTTCCCAGCCCAAAACGAGGGAAATGAAATCCAGAGAGGTTACGTACCTGGCTGAGGTCACCCAGCAAGCCAGTGGCGAAGGTGGAACCGAGACCCAACTCCTTGCTCTTTCCAGGAATCCATGCCACTCCCCACCTGTGCAGATGCGCGACTCAGAAAAATGAAATCCTGGAAGGAGTTGGGACTGAGAAGCGGAGGTTCATGGGAGAGCTTGATCAAGAGACCTTCAAATACGGTGCCCACGTCTGAAGCAGGAGGAGGAAGTGCCGAGGAGAGTCGGGAACAGCCGCTAACGGGAAGAAGAGAATCGGATCACACTAATCTAGACCCGGAGAGAATCGCCGGGGTCATCGGATCCAGTCCCCTGAGGCATCAGCGATCTAGGGCGGTGTGGCCTAGTAGATCGAGCCAGGGCCTGGGGGTCGAAAGGACTTGGGTTCTAATCCTGACTCCGGCACATGTCTGCCGTGTGATCTTGGGCAAGTCAGTTCCCTGTGCCTCGGTTGCCTCATCTATAAAATGGGATTAAGATTGTGAATTTTATCTGGGATCCGGTTATCCTGTACCTACGCCAGCCCTTAGAACAGTGCCTTGCACCTTGTAATCACTTAACAAATACCATGATTATAATTATTAATATTGCAGGTGGCCAGTGAATTGTTTCCAACAGGTCCTCAGGGTGGATTCTTCAGTCGAGTTTCATCAAGCCAGAAACAGCCTAAACTGCCACCTTGGGTAAGAGGAAAAAACGGGAAAATGAAAGACAGGCTACACGTTGTGATGGTTTTCACCACTTAAGGTTCTGGAAATACTTCGGCTTCAAACGCTTAGGGTTTCCACTGTCTTTTCCTGCTTTCCGATGCCACCGTCCCTGATGGCAGAGAGCAGCGGCTCTGTGGAGGTGTGAAGGCCGGCTGTGTTGACACAGGGAGAACATCTCCATGTTTATTGCCATTCTCCCGATCCTCGAACATGGTTTTCTGGGCCTTAGGCCACGAACCCTTCCTGATTTGAATGCTGAGAGAGAAACGCCCTTCTCCTCGTGAGAAAATATCTCCTACCTCTCCTAGCTATTCTCCTATTAGACCCAGCCCGCAAACTTTGCTGCTCTAATGCTAACCTACTCACTGGACCTCGATCTCGTCTAACTTGCCACCGACCTCTCTCCATCGTCCTGCCTCTGGCCTGGAGACCCCTCCCTCTTCCTATCCGACAGACGATCACTCTCCCCACCTTCAAAGCCTTATTGAAGACACATCTCCTCCAAGAGGTCCTCCCTGACTAAGCCCTCTTTTCCTTTCCTTCCACCCCTTCTGCATCAGTCATCCATTCTCTTTATTCATCGCCCCCCCCCATCCCCACAGAACTTATTCCCATATCTGTGATTTATTTCTTTATTTTAAGGTCTGCCTCCCCCTCTAGACTGTAAACCTATTGTGGGCAGGGAATGTGTCTGTTGTATTGTTATAGTGTATCCCTCCTAGCCCCAGTACAGCGCTCGGCACGCAGCGAGCGCTCAATAAATACAGCTGGATGATTGAGGTGAGGCCATGAGACCGAAGAACGTGTGGAAAAAGATCAAATACAGTATCGTTTTTACTTCAAGATGAACACAGATGAGATCCAGGAACTTGTCACCTTTTACAGAAGGCAAAAGAATGGATGGAGGGATACAAAGATTTTATCGGCCTTTCCTTGACGTGACCTCTGTCACTCAGTCGTGGCTGCTGCTTGTGAGTAATTCCAGTAACCAAAACGCTCACCAGTAGAAGCGCCCAGCTCTAGCACTAAGTTTATCTAGCACATATTTGTAGCTGGGACTATAAAGGAATCAATTTTAGAACTGTTGGAGAAATATTTTTCTGAATCATCCTGGAAAACACCGTTGTTGTGTTGGACCGCTCCCACGGTCTGAGTTCCTGGTAACTGGAAGTCGGAACTAATTATTCCGGTCCTTGTTAAGCGCTTTCTATGTGCCAACTTCTGTACAGAGTGCTGGGGTAGATAAAAATCAGCAGGTTGGGCACGGTCCCTGTCCCTCAAGGAGCTCACAGTCTAAGTAGGAGGGGGAACAGGGGCTGAATCCCCATTTTACAGATGAGGAAATCGAGGAACAGAAAAGTGAAGTGATTTGCCCGAGGTCAAAAAGCGTTCAGGTGGAAGAGTCGGGATTAGAATCCCGATCCTTCAGGGCAGTGCTCTATCCACCGGGCCATCCTGCTTCTCATCTTTATCCTTATACTTCTTTTAGGGATTCTGGAGGGGTTCTGTCTAGGGACTTTGACATGTACGTTCTCTCTCTATATACGTATGCAGAGAAGCAGCGTGGCTTAGAGGAAAGAGCACGGGCTCGGGAGTCAGAGGTTGTGCGTTCTAATCTCAGCTCCGCCACTTAGCTGTGTGACGTTGGGCAAGTCACTTCTCTGTGCCTCAGTTACCTCATCTGTAAAATGGGGTTTATGACTGTGAGCCCCACGTGGGACACCCTGATGACCTTGTATCTACTCCAGCGCTTAGAACAGCGCTCGGCACATAGTAAGCGCTTAACAGATACCACCATTATTATGTATATATATATACGTGTGTGTATATATATATATGTCTGTGTGTGGTCTCTGCACTGGGCCACAATTATGCCGCTTCATTTCACCTCCGCTCTGAGCAGGGTTCATACTCCCTCTGAATCACTGGTATTTATTGAGCACTTACTCTTTGCAGAGCACTGCACTAAACACTTGGGAGAGTGCAACACAACCATATAAGAGACCCATTCCCCGCCCACATTGAGCTTACAGTCTAGTGGGACTCTCTCTAAAGGTGGCTACATCTGGGGAGGGGCATGACAAGAAGACCCCAGAGCAGAGTCCCCAGATGCCTATCCAGAATCCTCCAGCAGCCTTCCCAGAATAATAATAATAATAATGTCGGTATTTGTTAAGCGCTTACTACGTGCAGAGCACTGTTCTAAGCGCTGGGGGAGATACGGGGGAATGAAGTTGTCCCAGTGAGGCTCACAGTCTTCATCCCCATTTTACAGTTGAGGGAACTGAGGCACAGAGAAGCGAAGTGACTGGCCCACAGTCACACAGCTGACCAGGGGCAGAGTCAGGATTCGAACCCATGACCTCGGACTCCCAAGCCTGGGCTCGTTCCACCGAGCCATGCTGCGCCCTGGTCCCGTCACACATAAAACACCCAGCCACCTAAAAACCCGGGGCCAGTGAAATGGGGTCCGCGAAGCGAAGGCGTCCCCTTTTTTTCGGGATCGGGGCAGGTAACGAGCTCTGCATGTCCGCAGCCAAGAAGAGTGGCTGGGAGACATCAGGCTCCTGTCTGCCGGGCTTATTCCTGGGGCAGCGGATATGCCCACCCTTTAACGATCGCATAGACACCGTCCACTCTGTCCAGTGCCCTTCCCGGTTCCCATTCTCTTCAGCACAGGACCAGAATTTCACCGGATCTCAAGAGATTTCTGCTAATGGAAAGGCCCAGCGAGGAACAGAATTCATACCCGCCATCCTCCTCAAAGAGAAGCACACAGCGTAACCCAGCAGGGCCCATCCTAATTCCTATTCAATAATTCCATTATTGTTTTTCCCGGGGGATAGATATTTGCATGCTTCAAGTAGCTGGAGCATCGGGTTTGTTGACTTGGATTTATGACTTTTACAATATGCCCTGAATTTCTTTGCTTTGAATATGACACATGCGGGAATTTCACAGAACACGTCAACCTCGGGAACCAGACTGCACTGAAAGGGATCTGGCACTCTCCTTGGGAAAGCATTAAAATATGCATTTTCCCGCTGTGATATGAAACCATCGTAAAATCGTGCCTTGATGTAGACCAAAGCAGAAACGATGACTGTCAGCAAATTGATGCTAGACTACAAATTCCAGCAAAACAGTCTTTATTTACACGAACTAACAAAAAAACTTTTGGTACAAAAGAAAAATGCCAGCCAGCACCCTTTCAATGGAAACCACCTGAGTCGATGGCTTGGTTTTTGGCCCAGAGAGAGCATAGGCTAAAGCAGCTTGGCCTAGCGGAAAGGACGGGGCCCGGAAATCCGAGGATCTGGGTTCTAATCTCGAATCTGCCGCTTTTCTGCTCCGTGACCTTGGGAAAGTCACTTCGCTTCCTCGTGCCTCGTTACCTCGTCTGTAAAATGGGGGTTGAGACTGTGAGCCCCACGTGGGACGTGGACTGAATAGCTTGTATCTACCCCGGTGCTTGGTACAGTGTCTGGCACATAAGTACTTAATGAATACCATTTAAAAAAGGAGATGTGGTCATCAAAAACCTTTGTTGGAAAAGGCAGAGAAAGGGTCGAAAGTAGGGTCTTACTCCCCTTCATTCAGTTTCATGAGTGGTAATGCCAGCTGTGCTTAGTACAGTGCCTGGCACATAGTAAGCGCTTAGCAAATACCGCAATTATTAATATGAGGAAACCCCAGAGCTGCTCTATAGGAGCTCTGTGTAATCCCTCAGAGGCTTCCAAAAATGTTCTAAGGAAGCTGGTCCCTCCTTGGAATTCTGCCACCAGAGGGAACTTTATCCCTCATTTACACGCAGGGATTAGCGCAGGCTGTTGGCTGATCAGATTAGGAAATCTGTCGGGTGCTGAGTAGATTAGATTCTCGCTGCTTGAAGACTCTGTGCTCCTCAAGGCTGGCCTCCTTGTAATCCTTGGACAATTCAGGCAACCAGCCCTGGTGAGGGACAATTTATAACTTTACCTAGTCTACTACTCTCCCAAGCACTTGGTATGGCGCTCTGCACACAGGGAGCGCTCAATAAATATGAAAGATTGACTGCCACCTGGAAGGGACTCAGCCTAAAGACTCTGAGCTCACCGTGGGCAGGGATTGTCTCGATTTGTTGCTGAATTGGACTTCCCAAGCGCCTAGTACAGTGCTCTGCACACACTGAGCGCTCAGTAAGTGCGACTGAATGAATGAAATCACTGCAATGGCTCTCCCTGGACTTCATGGATTGGAAAGCACACAAGCCGTGGCTTTCATCAGCTCTTCTCGACCTCCCAAAATAATAATCACTGTGGGATTTGTTGAGCCCTTCTGTGTGTTGATCTCTGGGGTGGATAGAAGATATTCAGGCCGGACACAGTCCCTGTTCTATGTGGGAGAACGGATATTTAATTCCCGTGTTACAAATGAGGAAGCTGAGAAACAGAAAAGTGAAGTGACGGGATCCAGGTCGCACAGCCAGCGAAGTGATAGAGCTGGGATTCGAACCCAGGTCTTTCCACTTCCAGTCCTGCGTTCTTTCTACAGGACCACGTTGCCTCTCGCCTGTCTTCCCCTCAACTGTGGAGAAGCAGAGAGCGGGACAGCGATGCTGCGAGACGCTGTCTTTTTAAACAGCTTTCCCCACTCCCTTCTATAGCGTCCTTGAGCTTGGGTTTGCTCCCTTTTTTCACCTCTCCTTCAGCCCCACGGCACGTATGCGCATATCAGCGTGGCTCAGTGGAAAGAGCCTGGGCTTCGGAGTCAGAGGTCATGGGTTCGACTCCCGGCTCTGCCACTTGTCAGCTGTGCCACTGTGGGCAAGTCACTTCACTTCTCTGTGCCTCAGTGACCTCATCTGTAAAATGGGGATTAACCGTGAGCCTCGCGTGGGACGACCTGATGACCCCGTATCTACCCCAGCGCTGAGTACAGTGCTCTGCACATAGTAAGCGTTTAACAAATGCCAACATTATTATTATTATATCAAGTAATTTCCACATTTCTATTAATGTCTGTCTCCCCCTCTAGACTGTAACCTCGCCGTGGACCGGGAACACGTCTGCCGACTCCGTTACGTCGCGCTCCCCCAAGTTCTGGGTTCAGTGCTCTGCACACAGTAAGTGCTCAAAAAATATGATTGAGCCCCTTCTCTGCACATGCATTTCCAAGCACTTGAGGGTGATGGAGGTGGGCGGGAGATAAGACAATACGTGCCAGGGGTGTAGATGGTCGAAACATCGGCGACGCTGACTCTCCGTTGGCGTCGATGCCGATGGGTCTCTGGCACTGGGTCCTGCCCCTCCCGGAGAACCAATCGGGGTTTTCCTGCCCCTGAAGAGTGGAGATGGGGCACGGTTAGGATGGCGGCTCGTTCGTTTGGGCTGGAGGCTTCTGGGAAACGATCTCGGAAGCTGCCTCCGACGGCTGCTACGGCTCAATCGGGAAACTGAGGGAACAGAGCCTGGAAGCTCTGTGTGGTAGAGCAGCTGCTCCCGGCTTTAATTGAGTCACGTCGCAGGACAGATCGGTTGAATCGGGAAGCTCTCCGAAAGACTGAAAGCCAGGGGCTGGAGACTGGGCTGGGCGGGGTGGAGCGGGGCAGTCTGTGCCGCCTGAATGTACGCGCAGGGCCCTGAACTAGCCAGAATAAAGTGGACGTAGCTTCTGACACTTCACGTGGAGCTGGGGGGGGGGGGGGCTTCTAGGAGATGAGACTTCTTGAGGGTGGGGTCTCCTGGCCTGGCAGTGGGACTTCAAGTGGATGGGGTTTCTAAGGGAGAGGAAGAGAGAAAGGGAGAAAGGAAGAGAGGGAGAGAGATAAAATGAGGAGAGAGAAAGAGATAAAAAGGGAGAGCGAGAGAGAAAGAGGGAAAGGGAGAGAAAGAGAAAAGGAGAGGGAGAGAGAGCAAGGACTTGGCTTCTATTTTCAGCTCTGAAACTTGCCTGCTGTGCTACCTTGGGCTAGTCACTTAGCTTCTCTGAGCCTCATTTTCCCCTTCCGTAAAATGGGGATTAAATACCTCCCTGTTCTTCCTCCCATTTAGACTGTGAGCCCCATGCGGGGCACGACTGAATCAGACCAGATTAAATCGTTTGTAAACCAACACTTCCTGCAGCGGTCAGCCCACAGTAAGTGCTTAACAAAACCCACAGTCATTGTTTTGCATTATCGGAGGGAGGACCACTCCAACACCGAAAGGAACACACGCTTCCCACCCGGAAAGGTCGGTGAAACCCAGAAAGGGGCGGTAGGAAGATTTTGGAGGAGAGAATCAGAAGCTGATGGGGATGTTCATAGCCTTAAGGCTAGGAGAAGCAGCATGGCCAAATAGGGCACAGAACTGGGAGTCAGAAGGACCTGGGTTCTAATTCCGGCTCCTCCACTTGTCTGATCTGTGATTTGGGCAAGTCACTTCTCTGGGCCTCAGGTACCTCGTCTATAAAATGGGGATTAAGACTGTGAGCCCCATGTGGGACAGGGACTGGGTCCAACGTGATTATCTTGTAACTCTCCCACAGCTTAGAACGGTGCTTGACACATAGTAAGCGCATCATTCTCTGGGCCTCCCTACCTCTTTTCACTCATTCCTTCGGAGAGCTCATTCACTATCAGAGCTTCGACAGCCACCTCCACGTGGCTGACTTCCAAATCCAGTCTCGACTCCTCCCCTCCTCTGCAATCTAACTTTCCTCTGTGTGCCCTGAACATCTTCAGCATGAATGATGATGCTTGTTGGTGACGATTATGGAATCAGTTCAGCATTTACTATGTGTCCAGCACCGTTCTGAGCACCGGGGTAGATTCAAACTAATCGAGGTGGACACAGTCCCCGCCTCACCTGGGACTCACGGTTTAAGGGGGAGGGAATGCAGGTATTTAGTCCCCATTGTACAGTTGAGGAAACTGAGGTGCAGAGAAGC
The DNA here is from genome assembly GCF_004115215.2 of Ornithorhynchus anatinus. Classification (NCBI taxonomy): domain Eukaryota; kingdom Metazoa; phylum Chordata; class Mammalia; order Monotremata; family Ornithorhynchidae; genus Ornithorhynchus; species Ornithorhynchus anatinus. The sequence continues at coordinate 36,857,979 of NC_041744.1, read as the reverse complement.
GAAGTGACTTGCCCAAGGTCACACGGCAAGCAGCCGGCAGAGCCGGGATTAGAAACCATGTTCTCCGATTCCCAGGCCCGTGCTTTTTCCACTAGGCCGTGATGCTTCTCCTTGATGTCATGTTATTATTATTAATTATTGATATTATCATTACTAAGTGCTTAACAAATACCATGGTACTCCAATGATCATTCTCAATTATTAATTGATATTTATCATTAATAATATTAATAGCAATATTTTTGTGGTATCTGGTAAACACTTAGTATGCGCCAGGCACTATACTGAGCAGTGGGATGGATATAAGCATATTGGATTGGACACAGTCCCTGTCCCATGTGGGGCTCACAGTCATTGAGTAGTATTTATTGAGTGCTTACTATGTGCAGAGCACTGTACTAAGCGCTTGGAATGGACACTTCGGCAACGGATAGAGACAATCCTTCATCCTCGTCTTACAGATGAAGTAACTGAAGCGCAGAGAAGTGAAGTGACTGGCCCAAAGTCACACAGCAGACAAGTGGCAGAGCCAGGACTAGAACCCACGTCCCTCTGATTCCCTGGGACGCGCTCTCTCCATTAGGTCGCGCTGCTTCTCTGGCCTAGTGAAGCGCTTCTTTGTTAAGCACTTACTGTGTGCCAAACACTGCCCTGAGTACAGGGGTAGATACAAGATATCAGGTCCCGCGTGGGGCTCACAACCTAAAGAGATTCAAGTCTCACACTCTGTCAGCAAATCCTGCATTCTTCCTCTCCTTCCTCTCCTTTAGATCCAGCCATTTGCCATTAAGCTCGTCGCGATCCTATTTATCGCCGTTGTTCTCGTCCGTCCGTCTCCCCCGATCAGACCGTAAGCCCGTCGAAGGGCAGGGACCGTCTCTATCTGTTACCGATTTGTCCATTCCAAGCGCTTAGTACAGTGCTCTGCACATAGTAAGCGCTCAATAAATACTATCGAATGAATGAGCAGGGATCTTGTCACACTGTTCTATCGGACTCTCCCAAGCACTGAGTACAGTGCTCTGCGCACAGTAAGCTCTCGATACCATTAATGATTTCCGGACCGTGAGTTCGTTTTGGACAGGGAATGTATCTACGGACTCTGTTGTACTGTGCTATCCCAAGTGCTTCATAAGTGCTCAATAAATACCGTCGGTCGATCGACTGACTACCGTATCAGCCACCTCACTGCATCCAGTCTTTCCTTTCCCTAGTTCGTATTTCAGTCGGCTGCACAAATCATTTTCTTAAAACCCCGGACTGCACACACTGGCTCTCCATTCCATCTTCCCTCCTGACCTGTAAGCTCTTTGTGGGTGGAAGATTTGTCCACTAACTGATGCGATATTCTCTCTGAAGTGCTGAGTACTGTGCTCTGCCCCAAATTAGCGCTCAATAAATACCCCTGATTGATTGATATCATAATTAGCTCATCTCTAGACTGTAAGCTCTCTGTGGGCGGGGAATGTGTTTTTCTAGCTCTTCCAAGAGCTCACTACAGCACTTGCACGTAGTAAGTGCTCGATAAATACGACTGATGGAATGAATGAACGAGTATCGAGTCGAAGGAGATACCGACGTAGCAACCCGGAGGACGGTGGTGCCATCAGCGGAGATGGAAAATTGGGGAGGAGGGGAAGGTTTAGGAGAGAAGGTGAGAATTTCGATTTTAGACATGTTGAGGTACAGATGGGTCACGCAAGGGAGATATCTTGGAGTCGGGAGGAGACGGGGGATTGGGGAACGGGAGAGGGGGCAGGGCTGGAGAGGCCAATTTGGGGGGGGGGGGTCCCAACTGGTCCCAACTTTGCCTGGAGGTAGGCTGGTGACCCCCAAGGAGAAACTCAATCGGTTGAGAAGCAGCATGTCCTAGTGGATGGAGCACGGGCCTGGGAGTCAGAAGGATGTGTGTTCTGATTCCGGTTCCGCCACTTGTCCGCTGTGTGACCTTGGGCAAGTCATTTCACTTCCTCTGGGCCTCAGTTACCGCATCCGTGAAATGGGGATTAAGACAGAGATTGGGTCCGACGGGATTATCTTGTAACTTCCCCACAGCTTAGACCGGTTTTGGACCCATAGTAAGCCCTTAACAAATGCTGTCATCATCGTCGTCATCGTTTTCCATCAGTGATATTTATTGAGCGTTTACTATGTGCAGAGCACTGTACTAGCTGCTCGGGGGAGTTCAATACAACAGAGCTAGAGAAATACTGACAGTCTGGCTTACAGAAGTCGGCTGGCCCCAAGAGGAAAATGTTCGGTGTGGAAATACGCCTCATTAGCATGACGGAGTTGGCAGAACTTAACATTTGTTCAAAGAATGAATCCTCTAGGAGAACAAGCCCTTTTCCCGCCCCCTCTGGTGTGGAAAGAAATGATGCCAGTGGGGTTCCCAAGCCTCCTGCTTTCTGAGATCCTGCTCGAGATCGAATTACCAAAATTCACAGCAGAGTCCCCTTTAATAAGCCCATTTTTCACTCCCTCTTGGCGTCTCGCTCAGAATTTCCTGGCCTCGTTCCCTTGAAAGAGTGGTATTTTTCTGGTTTAGATTGGACCCAGGGCAGAAGACTGTAAACACCTCCGTTGGACTGCCTTTCTGGGCTGGGATGGTGTCGATCTCCTCGAGTGTACTCTCCCGGGTGCTTAGTACGGGGCTCTGCCAAGATGAAGTGCTCAATAAGTAGCCCGAATTGAAGGAGCCTCCCGGCGGTAACTCTGACTGTCTTCATAGAGACGGACGCGCCTGGGAGTCAGAAGGACTTTGGATTCTAATCCCGGCTCCTCCGCATGTAATGATAATGTTGGTATTTGTTAAGCGCTTACTATGTGCCGAGCACCGTTCTAAGCGCCGGGGGAGACATAGGGGAATCAGGTTGTCCCACGTGGGGCTCACAGTCTTCATCCCCCTTTTACAGATGAGGGAACTGAGGCACAGAGAAGTTAAGTGACTTGCCCGCAGTCACCCAGCCGCCAAGTGGCAGAGCCGGGATTCGAACTCATGAGCCCTGACCCCGAAGCCCGTGCTCTTTCCACACTGAGCCACGCCGCATATCTGTTGTGTGACCTTGGACGTGTGACTTTACTTCTTTGCACCTCGGTTACCCTCATCGGTAAAATGGGGTTGAAGGCCGAGAGTCTAATTCAGGACGGGGACTGTGTCCAACCCGATTACCCGGTATCTACCCCAGCGCTTGGTACGGTTTCTGGCGTATAGTGAGCGCTCAACAGATACCACAGTTACTGTCACGATTGATATTATTACTACAACTTCTAGGATTTCTCCAACCTTCTTTGGAGCCTGATTCAGAGGCGAGGCAACCCCGCCAAGAGGTAGAGAGGCAGCTCCCTGAAATCACAGGATCACTGATGACCCATCCGACCCTGACTGCTTCCGAGGAAAGTGCAGGACTCTCAATGACCAGCCTTCGGCTTCTTCCTCGGGGAGGGGAGGACTAGGGTGGGATTCCAGAAGCTCCTACGGGACTGGTAAAAGCGAGCCCAGCCTGCCTATGGCTCTCCTTCTTTTAAAAGTATTTGTTAGGTGCATAATATATGCCGGGCACTGTACTAAGCACTGGGGTAGATACAAGGTTGGACCCAGTCCGTTTCCCACGCGGAGTTCACGGTCTTCATCCCCATTTTCCGGCTGAGGTAAAAAGTGAAGTGACTTGCCGCAGGTCCCACAGCAGACCTGCGATGGCGCCGGGATCGGAACCCAGGTCCTTCCGGCTCCCAGGCCCGTGCTCTATCCGCTAGGCCACACTGCTTCTCTGCCGATCAAGAAAGCGAAGTCCGGCTCAAGTGAGGCCGCCCCCGAGAAACAGCACGGTGTGGCGGACGGAGCGCGGGCCTGGGGGTTAGGAGGTCATGGGTTCCAATCCCGGCTCCACCGCTGCTGTGTGATGTTCGTTCATTCAGTAGTATTTATCGAGCGCTTACTATGTGCAGATCACTGTACTAGGCGCTTGGAATGTACAGATCGGTAACAGATAGAGACGGTCCCTGCCCTTTGACGGGCTTACGGTCTAATCGGGGAAGTCACTTCACTTCTCTGTGCCTCAGTTACCTCATCTGAAAATTGGGGATGGAGATTGTGAGCCCCATTGTGGGACAGCGACTTTGTCCAACCCGATTTGCTTATTTCCACCCCAGTGCTTAGCATGGTGCCTGGCAAATAGTAAGCGTTTAACAAATAGCGTAACGACTATAATTATTAATTGACAGGAAGAGGGAAGGCTCCTACCCAGGCATCCCTTTGCGGGGGAAAGACCTCCCCTGAGAAGCAGCGCGGCTCAGTGGAAAGAGCCCGGGCTTTGGAGTCAGAGGTCATGGGTTCGAATCCCCACGCGGCCACTTGTCAGCTGTGTGACTTTGGGCAAGTCACTTCACTTCTCGGTGCCTCAGTGACCTCATCTGTAAAATGGGGATTAAGACCGTGAGCCCCACTGGGAGAACCTGATTACCCTGTGTCTCCCCCAGCGCTTAGAACAGTGCTCGGCACGTCGTAAGCGCTTTACAAATACCAACGTTATTCTTCTTCTTATTACCTCCCAGGACATGGCATCCAACCCCTGAAGTAGTGGAGCTCCGGAAGCTGAGGTGAGCACTCTGATCGGAGGGGGAATAAGCCGGGACGCGCACCGCGATTAGAGGAGGGAACACCGGAAACGGTTTTCCACCTAACGTCTGGCCGGGAGGAAGTCGAGATGATGAGGTGAATCCGTAGTTTGGGGGACACATCCTCAGCACCCCAAGCCCGGGGTTGGCTTCACGCTTGGAGAAGTCTTAAGCAGAAGAAGAAGGCATCACCAAGAGACGATGTCAGCAGCTGAAACTTTATTTTAGGGTATTTGTTAAGGGCTTACTTGGTAACAGGCACTGTAATAAGCGTTGGGGAAGATATAATCCGGTTGGACACAGTCCACGTCCCAAACAGCGCTCACAGTCCTAATCCCCATCTTTCAGACGAGGCACACAAAAGTGAAGTGACTTGTCCAAGGTCACGCAGCAATCAAATGGCGGAGCTGGGACTTGAACCCAGGTTCTACTGACACCCAGGCCTCAGCCTTATCCACTAAGCCACAGTGCTTCTCAAACCTTTCAAATTTCCCTCCTCCGTAGGGAATCTATTCTAAACGGGTGACCTTCTTGATCCCAGGGCTTCGTGTCACCTCAAGGCTCTTCTAGGCATTGTAGAACCCGTCCTGGTCTTTAAAAAAAATTCTTTTTTTAATGGTATCTGTTACCGTACTAAGCACTGGGGTAGATACAGATTAATTGGATTAGACAGTCTCTGTCCCACATGAAGCTCAAAATCTTAATCCCCATTTTACAGATGAGGAAAATGAGGCACAGAGAAGCGAAGTGACTTATCCATGGTCACAGAGCAGACAGGTGGCGGGACCGGGGTTAGGAGCCGTGACCTTCTGATTCCCAGGCCTGTGCGCTATCCCCATTGGACCCCCATTTTCCAGATGAGGAAAACGAGGCACAGAGAAGCCGTGCGCCTTGCCCAAGATCTCACAGACGACAAGTGGTGCGGCTGGGATCGGAACCCAGGTCACCTGATTCTCGGTCCTTTTCGGTCGATCAGTTGAATTTACTGAGAGCTTAATAGAGCACTTTTCTAAGCACTGGGTGAGATACAAGCTAATCAGGTTGTCCCACTTGGGGCTCACAGTCCTAATCCCCATTTTACAGATGAGGGAACTGAGGCACAGAAAAGCTGTGTGACTTGCCCGAGGTCACCCGGCAGACAAGAGGTGGAGCCGGGATAAATGCTCGGGAGAGGACAGTTCAACAGAGCTGGTTGGCACGTTCCCTGTCCACAGTGAGCTTACAGTCTAGATGACGAACTTGCAGTCTAGAGGACTTTCTCTTTCCACTGGGCCAAACATCCGCCTACGATACCTGGGGTCTCTCCACTTCCCGTCAGAGATTCCGGAGGATTCGGAAGGAGCAAACTGACCCTCTGTCGGAGTTATGGTGTTGGGAAAAAAAAAGCAAACTGTACAAGTTCTGAGAAATGGAGACATCATAAAACCTGCCAGGCAGAATACATAAGACAAGCGGCATTGGAAATGGGAGAATCAGAGAGCAGAGGGATGAAAAGCCTAAGGACCGGAGCTTTTTAATTATTTACCAGGCCTTTTTTTGTTTTTTTTTTTTTGCAGATGCTGCAGTTGTGAAGCAAGAAAAGGGTGGTCCGGGACAGTAATGCTGAGGGCTGTAAATTAGGGTCTGCTTGGCAGGGGTCTCTCCAGGGAACAGTTTTCTCTGCTTTTATTTTTATTGAATGCTCAATTTTACTAACAGCTTAAACGAGAGGGAGTTCAAATGGCACCTAATAGGCTCCCAAAGTCTGAAACACATTCCTTGGAACCGACTTAGATCGGGGGTTGATATTCGGAGCGTGCGGCTGGATTCGGAACTTGAAACGATAACGGCGTCTCCCTTTTCCATTGATCTGCGGCTGAGGGCCGTAGATCTGGTTCACAGAATTCGCGGACTGAAATCGGAGCTCACCGCAGCTTCGGCAACCGAGAGCTTTACCTCAGGAATTCGCTCGTATTTATTGAGCGCTCACTGTGTGCGTAGCACTATGCTATGGTAGCTTGTTTGTCTGAAAGGGACGACAGTGTCCCTGTCTTCTCTGATAATGATAATCCATCGGGGTATTTACTGAGTGCTTATTTTGTGCAGAGAACTGTACTAAGCGCTTGGGAGAGGGAGCTTCAGTTGGTAAACCAGCCCCTTGCATGCTACAGTATCTTTCAATCGATCAATTAATAGTATTGAAGGGCTAACTCTGTAGTAGAGGTAGTAAACTGTGTGCAGAGCACTGTGTTCTGTGCTGAACGCTCTTCACTTGAGATAGTACGAGAGAATAATTAAATAGGATCCTGCTCTCAAGGACCTTGCAATTTTAAAGATGCAGCTATAGCTCCTTTTTTTTCCTCTCGGTTTCCCCGTGGGTAGGGCGGGATAGAGGCTTTGACCTCCTTTTGCAGATGGGGAAACTGAGGCCCAGAGAAGGTATGACTTTTGCCCAAGGCCAGCAATTTTTTAAGGGTATTTTTTTAAGGGCTTACTACGGATCAAGCACCGTTCTAGTCGCTGGGGTAGATACACGTTAATCGGGATGGGTAAAGTCGCTATCCCACACGGGACTCACTGTCTAAGTGGGGGGGAGAACAGGCATCGGATCCCCGATTTGCAGTTGAGGTAACTGAGGCACAGAGAAGTGAAATGACCTCCCTGGGTCACACAGCAGGCAAGGGTCAGAGCCGGGAATAAATTCCAAGTGCTCTGACTCCCTATTTTACGCTTTACGCATTAGACCACGCCGCTCCCTGTAGTTAAAAAAAAAAAAGTTGGTATTTGTTAAGCGCTTACTATGTGCCGAGCACTGTTCTAAGCCCTGGGGGAGATACAGGGTCATCAGGTTGTCCCACGTGAGGCTCACGGTCTTCATCCCCATTTGACAGATGAGGGAACTGCGGCCCGGAGAAGCGAAGTGACTCGCCCAAGGTCACACAGCAGACGACTGGCGGGGCCGGGATTCGATCCCTTGACCTCTGACTCCCGAGCCCGGGCTCTTCCCGCCGCGCCGCGCCGCAGCTGGGCTGTCCCAGATCTTCAGGGATCCAGCACGAGAAACAGTGTTGCCTAGTGGAAAACAGCACGGGCCTCGGAGGCAGGAGGACCTGGGTTCTAATCCGGCCTCCGCCACCTGTCTGCTATGAGATCTTGAGCGAGTCACTTCATTTCTCTGTGCCTCGGTCACCTCATCTGTAAAATGGGGATGAAGACAGTGAGCCCTGTGGGAGACAGGAACTGGATCCAACCTGATTAGCTTCTATCTACCTCAGCTATTAGTACAGGGCTTGGTACAGTAAATGCTCAACGAATACCACACAAAAAAATGAGTATGGGTCCCCTAGCCTCTGTTTCCTGTTAAGCTCTAAAAGCTCGAGAGACTGGAAGCTTTCCTCTTCCTGTTTATTAAATGGAGTAAGTGGGCTCCTCACCACAGGAATCCATCACGCACCTGGATCCCTGATGGAGACTCCCTGGTGATTTCTTCTCTTCCAACCGGGAACTGCCCACCACCGAAGTCTGTGTGGTTTTTCTTCGCGAAAAGCCACGTTCTCACAACCACACGTTTCAGGCGAGGTCCTCGCCTTTGGCCCGAGAGCCGCTGAGGAAGGGGTGCGGCCTGGTGGACAGAGCACGGGCCTGGGAGTTGGCTCTGCCGCTTGTCTGCTCTGTGACCTTGGGCGAGTCACTTCACTTCTCTGTGCCTCGGTTTTCTCATCCGAAGAAGGGGATGAAGACTGTGAGCCTCACGTGGGACCACCTGGTTACCCCGTATCTACCCCAGTGCTTAGAACAGGGCTCTGCACATAGTCGGCGCTTCCCAAACGAACACCAACATTAGGTGGGGCAGGGACTGTATCCAACCTGATTAACTTGGAATTACTCCAGCGGTTAGTACAGTACCCGGCGTAACGTAAACGCTTAACAAGCCACAGTGATGATGATGATTGTTAATAATAAACCAACAACCGGTATATGGTATTTACTGACCTCCTACCGGGAGCAGAGCCCTGTACGAACAACTTGGAAGAGTACAGTGCAACGATACAATGCACATTCCCTCCTCGCAAGTAGCTTAGAGTCAAGTCAATCGCTTGGCAGTTTGGGTGACTGACCTTCAGTTTTGGAGATTCCACAGCAGCGGGAAACAGGAATGATGACAGACATTCTCTTCCACACAGTGGGTACAGAAGGCTCGTTCCCCGCTGACCTGTTGCTTGCTGTCTTCAGTGTCCGTTGCTGTTTTCTAATCTACCTCTTGGTCTCCTCTCCTCTTTACTGATTAGACTACCCTCCGTGGTCCTAGTCAAAACTTCTGGAAACGAATGCGAGAGGTTGAATGTCACACCGAACTCTCGGGGTGAACGTGATGGTCAGCAGTACTTTGGGGAACGTGTTTACCAGGATTCCCCAGTTGGCGTAATCCAAGGTTGTTCCCGAGGAGAAGCAGCGTAGCTTGGCGGGGAGGGTACGGGCCCGGGAGCCAGGAGGATGTGGGTTCCAATACGGCTCCACCAACCGGTTTGCTGTGTGACGCTGAATAAGTCACTTCACCTCTCTGTGCCTCTGTTACGTCATCTGTGAAATGAGGGTTAAAATTGTAAGTCCTATGTAGGAGGGGATGTATCCTACCTGATTATCTCGTGTCTATCCCAGTGCCTAGTACAGCGCCTAGCACATAGTAAGCGCTTAACAAATGCCATAAAATCAAAAGAGTGTAGTTGAACGGACACTGAATGAAACTATCATTTGTCTCCTGTGTGACCTTGGACAAGTCACTTCACTGCTCTGTGCCTCAGTTACTTCATCTGTAAAATGGAGATTAAGACTGTGAACTCCATATGGGACAGGGACTATGTCCAACCCGACTAGGTAGTATCTATTCCCAAACTTAGCACAGTGCTTGGCACATAGGAGGTGCTTAACAAATGACTCCCCCACCCCCCCACCCCCCAAAATCCAGGTCCTTGTGCAGCAGAATCTATAACCGAAGCCACCAAGAAAGGGCAGGGAGGGGAGGGAGGGGAAGAGGATCTAAATTCAGGGAAAGGAGAAGAAATCGCTGTTTCCTTCTCATTTTTTAAAGCTATTTGAAAGACCGATAAGTCTGCAGTCAGAAACCATCTCCCGGTGGAAGATTTGCTGTGCGGATGGGGGCGAGGGGAAGAGGGGGAAACTATTACAGTTCTCACCGAGTATCGTGCCAGAGTTGAGGAAAGGTCCTCGGATGAGCTGAAGAGACTCATCCCTGCTCCACTCCCCGTCAATCATTACCAAAATAAACTCATACTCATCCTGCAGATCAATGGGGAAACCTCCAAGCTATTTCCAGGTGCCTTTGCCCCAAAGAAACACGCTTAGCTTTTAGTTTGTTTCTCAACCTGCAAGCCTCGTTGTTTTTATTGCAGTGCAGAAATTTTCCCTAATACTGAAGATTAAATATGTTTTTAAAAGAAGATAAGAAAGGATAACACATTTTCTATTACACACAGAACATCACCCAAGAAATATTGGTTTGAATCTCTCTCTTCAATGGGATTCTCAACAGCAAATAGACCTACACTGAAACACATTTCTCAATTGACACAGTCCAAGTGAGCTTATCGATCCGGCTAAATTCAGCTAAAAGATGGAAAAAAAAAAGAATTAGTTAACTTTTTGTAAGGAAAGATGCTAGACTGTACACACGTAGATGTCCATGTATCTACATCCTTCCATTATTTTTGAAGACAACACTACCAGTGAGATTCTTTTCACTTATGCAAGAGTGATTGAAAATATCAATCTGGCTTCCGCCCCCTTCGCCCCACCGAAACAGGCATCTCTAAGGTCACCAGTGACCTCCTTCTTGAGAAATCCCAAAGACTCTACTCCATCTTAATCCTTCTCAACCTCTCAGCTGCCTTTCACCCTCTTGACCATCCCTTCTCCTGGAAACATTATCCAACCTCGGCTTCACTGACACTGTCCTCTCCTGGCTCTCCTCTTATCTCTCTGGATGCTCCTTCTTGATCTCTTTTACAGACGCCTCCTCTGCCTCTCAGGGTCAGTTCTGGGTCCTGTTCTCTTTTCCATCTATACCCGCTCCCTTGGAAAACTCATTCACTCCCATGGCTTTAATTACCACCTCTTTGCCGATGATTCTTGAACTTACATCTCCAGCCCTGACCTCTCTTCTCTGCAGGTCACATTTTCTCCTGCTGACATCTCAAACTTAAGTCCAAGACACATCTCCTTACCTTCCCACCCGAACCATGTCCTCCCATCGCTGTAGGCAGCACCACCATCCTGTCCATCTCAAAAGTCAATAATCTCGGGATTATAGTCAGCTCAACTCTCTCATTCAGTGTCACCAAATCCTACGGGTTCAACCCTCACCACATCCCTAAAATCAACCTTTCCCCTCTCGATCCTAACTGCTACAATACTAAAGCAAATGTTTATCCTATTCCACCTTGATTACTGCATCAGCCTCCTTGCTTGACCGCTCGGCCTCCAGTTTCTCCCCACTCCAATTCATATTTCACTCTTCTGCCTGGATCATTTTGTTTACACCATTCATTCCGCATTTCCCCACTCCTCAGTAAGCTCTATACCATAGGTTTTGAAGCACTCAATCACCTTACCCCCTCCTACCTTACCTCCCTGATTTCCTACTTTAACCCAGCCTACACACTTCGCTCCTCTCGTGCCAACCTGGATATTAGAGAGAAGACTTGCGCTCTTTCCTTCAGCACTGTTCGCCAGTAAAGGCAGATCCTTTTTTTATGGTATTTGTGAAGTGCTTACTATTTGCCGGGCGCAGTATAAGCACTTGGGTAGATCCAAGGTAATCAGATAGGACACAGTCCCTCTCCCTCACAGAGGTAACTGAGGCATAGAGAATCAGTCCATAAATCAATTGCGTTTATTGAGTGCTTACTGTATGCAGAGGGTCATCACCATCTACGGTGTCGGTGTCAGAGCAGAGGCATCTGGGTGTAAGAGCAGGTTTGCCCTAGGTTGAGTTGAGTAGTCCACCCCGATCTGGGGGATAAGAGGAGTCTGAACATGGTTGTCAGAATGCAATTCTGATCTCGGGGGTCTCCACTTCCACTTGCACACACACACACACACAACGCCACCACAGACAGAACACAAACAGCAAACTGTTTAGAGAAACAGTATGGCACAGTGGATAGGGCAAGGACCTGGGAGTCAGAGAGACCTGGGTTCTAATTCCATCGCCGCCACATGTCCGCTGTGTGACCTTGGGCAAGTCACTTCCCTTCCTCTGTGCCCCGGTTACCTCATCTGTAAAATGGGGATTAATACTGACAGTCCCAAGGATTGTGTCCAACCTGATTATGTTGCATCTACTCCAGAGCTTAGGACGCTGCCTGGCGCATGGTAATCGCTTAACAGATACCATCAAAGAATAAAATAAAAAAAAACCTTAGACTGTGAGCCCCATGTCGGACCTGGTGATTTTTGTATCTACCTCAGTGCTTAGTACGGAGCTTGGCACATAGTAAGCATTTGAAGAAACCACAATTATTATTATTGCTAAAACAGAGGAATGGCTGTGTCTAAGCACCCTCTGGAGGGTCTTTAGAAAGATCCCCGGGACCTAACGTTGGTTGACATGGTTTAGAATCCACCCCCAGTACAATGAAAGTTGAGAGCACGTTTATGGCCCAGGGTTCAATTGGTCATAAACCAGTAGCCACTAGGCAAGAGACGCAAATCTCCATGAAAAGCCCAACTCCCTCAATTTCACGTAGGATAAAGGGTTAGCATCTGAGCTCCCCAGCTTAACTCAGTTGAGCGGGAAAGGGAAGTGAATGTTCAAAACCTTGAGGACGGTCAATCTTATTAGACTTTGATATCCTGGAATTGTGGGAGAGAGGTGGAGAGAGGGAAAGGGGAGATAGGGGAGGAAGGAAAGGAGGGAGGAAAAGGGATTAGAGGTGAGAGAGAATTTCTCAAGGCTTTAAAGCTGGGATTAGGAAGCATAGTTGTTTCCAGGGGAAGTCATATTCTGAGATAACAAGATTGGGTTTGCTGCCGAATCCTTAATCCTGGAGGAAGGGAGTGGGTGGTCTCACCCCCAGTCTTCCTCCTTGCCTCAGTCTGGTTGTGGCTGGGAGTGCAGAGTGCCTCAGGTTCAGCAGAACCCCTACATCATGAGGGGCTGGAGGTGGGGGTCCAGGATCTGTCCAAAGGAGCTTGCTCTTGCTGCTATTCAAGGCCAGGCCTAATTAAGGTGGGTAATGATAATAATTGTGATCTCTCCTAATCGCTTACGCGTGCCAGGTTAAGTGTAGATTCAAGGTAGTCGGGTCGGACACGGTCCCTGTCCCACAGAGGGCTCACGGTCTTAATTTGCATCTTACAGATGAGGGAACTGAGGCACGGAGAGGTGAAGTGACTTGTGCAAGGTCATCCAGAAGACAAGTGACAGAGCCAGGATTAATAATAATGATAATAATAATAGTGATGAAGGTATTTGTTACGTGCTTACCATGTGCCAGGCACAGTACTAAGCGGTGGAGTGGATACAAGCAAATCTGGTTGGACACGGTCCCTGTCCCACATGAGGCTCACAGTCTTCATCCCCATTTTACAGATGAGGGAACTGAGGCCCAGAAAAGTGAAGTGACTTGCCCAAGGTCACACCCAGGTCCTCCAACTAGGCCTGTGGGTATAAATCACAGTTATAGAGCAAGGACCAGGGAGTCAGAGGGACCTGAGTATCCTCCCAAGCACTTAGGACAGTGCTCTGCACAGTATGCGCTCAATAAATACGACTGAGTGCACGAATGGATGAAAGTGCTCAAAGGGTACCGACTCCAGGGCGTAGCCGATGCAGAAGGGAGGGGAGTAGGGTGGGGAGATAGATGTGAGGTTAGTCAGGGAAGACTTGTAGAAGAGATGCAATTTTAGTAGGGCTTTGAGGATGGGGAGAACGAAGATCTGTCGGAAGTGAAGCGGGAGGGAGTCCTAGGCAGGAGGAAGGGTCGGCAAGCGAGGCGTCGATGGGGGGGAAGACGAGATCGAGGTAGAACGAGTAGACTGGTGTTAGAGGAGCGAAATGTGAGAGTTGGGTTGTGGGGGAAAAGGAGGCAGGTTGGATGGGAGGGGGAGAGCCGACTGAGTGCCTTAAATAAAGCAGCCTCACCTAAGATCAGTAGTATCTATAAGTTGGTACTCTGGGTTTCATCTATAAATATACGTATCATACAAATGTAATATAGAAATATTATATAGTACACACATGCATCTGGGGGGCAGCCGAGGAGAGAGAGGACGAATCTAGGTAGAGCAGCGAGTGAATCTTCCGGGGGACTCCTCTGGAACTGGAAATTTCACCGCTTAGATTATTCAACACAATGTGCCCATCTTAATGGTGACAGCTTCTCTGAGGCTCAGCTCCATTCAGTTAAACCGTGATAAACTCCACTCTCGGTTCATTGTGTGCACACGCTCCCGAAGGAATGAAAATTGCATCGGCAAAGGGATGTATTCACATTGAACCCTCAGAAATAACAGTTTCGCAGAGAGTAGAACTTATCTCGTCACTACAACGGTCTCTCGTTTAAAGGGAAGTGATTCTTTCGCTTTGACCTCCGTCAGCTACTCAGACTGCTGAAGATCAGACAACAGGGTCTGGTCTTTATGTGGAAAGAGAGGGAGCTCAATGTAAACGGAGTTTACTCTTCCCTAAGCTGAACTACGCGGCCAGGGAATGTGTCTGCCAATTCTGTTTTATCGTACCCTCCCAGGGGCTCAGTACAGTGCTCTGTACATAGGAAAAGCGCTCAATAAGTTGGATTGATTCAAACGACTGACTGATGCGCACTCTGAGTGCTTGAGCCCTTTGGTATTTTAATCTGCCCAACCTGATCTGGGTAGAGAATCCAGTAGAGTGTGATCATCAGGCCATCCCATGGACTAGTGGATGGAACCCGGGCCTGGGAGTCAGAAAGTCATGGATTCTAATCCTGGCTCCACCATTCATCGATTGGGTGACCTTGGGCAAGTCATTTCATTTCTCTGGGCCTCAGTTATCTTATCTGGAAAATAGGGATTAAGGCTGTGAGCCCCATGTGGGTAAGGAACTGTGTCCAACCCAGTTTTCTTGTACTCATTCCGGCGCTTAGTACAGTGCCTGGAACCTAGTAAGAGCTTAACAAAGACTACAGTTATCATTAATATCTAATCTCCCCCACCACCCTTAGGCCGTGAGAATGTGTCTGACCTGATTTTATTGTATCTACCCCGGGGTTTGGTACAGAAAATCACTTATACAAATTCCTTTATCATTATTCACTTTTTCTGTTCCTCAGTCTACTCACCTGTTACTCTTATTTCTCTTTTCTCCCTCTAAGACTGTGAGGTTTATGGGACACAGGGACTGTGTCTGATCTGATTAGCTTGTATCCATCCCAGTGTTTAGAAAAGTGTTTGGAACATTACCAAATACCACAGTTATCATTATTATTACTATGATTCTCCCTGCTCAGCTGCCAGTGACTTTCTCTGTGACCCAATTTAGCGTCGGCAAACAACGGGGAGAAGGATGGTTTAGGTGATGGAAAATAACAGATAACACAAGCCTCCTTTCAGCCACTTGGTGCTTTTATATATGGGTCAAATACCAACATTATTATATATTATTATATATTCGTTCAATAGTATTTATCGAGCGCTTACTATGTGCAGAGCACTGTACTAAGCGCTTGGAATGTACACTTCGGCAACAGATAGAGACAATCCCTGCCCAATGACGGGTTCATAGTCTAAAAGTCAAAGCATACCGTATATATATAATAATGATGATAATAATAATGTTGGTATTTGTTAAGCGCTTACTATGTGCAGAGCACTGTTCTAAGCGCTGGGGTAGACAGGGTAATCAGGTTGTCCCACATGAGGCTCACGGTCTTAACCCCCATTTTACAGATGAGGTAACTGAGGCACAGAGAAGTGAAGTGACTTGCCCACAGTCACACAGCTGCCAAGTGGCCGAGCCGGGATTCGAACCCACGACCTCTGACTCCCAAGCCCGCGCTCTTTCCACTGAGCCCCACCTACTGTGTGCCAAGCAAGAAATAAGCACTAGAGTAGACCTATTCAGGTCGGACACAGTCCCTGCCCCACATGGGGCTCATCTCCATTTTCCAAATGAGGTAACTGAGGCCCAAGTGAAGTGACTTGTCCAAGGTCCCACAGCAGACAGGCGGTGGAGCCGGGAGTAGAACCCAGCTCCTTCTGACTCGTTCAGTTGTATTTACTGAGCACTTACTGTGTGCGGAGCACTGTACTGTGTGCTTGGGAGCATACGATACGACAGTGAACGGATACATTCCCTGCCCCCGACGAGCTTATAGTCTAGAGAGGACTCCGGGCCCTAACTCCCGTCTCTTCTCCAACACTGCTTTTGTAGCCAAGTGAGTGCAGTGACAAAAATGTCAAGAGGAAACAGCCCGAGCCTGCAAGCGGGAAGTCCTGGGTTCTAATCCTAACTTTGCCACTAGTGTGCTGTGTGATAGTAAGAATAATAACAGTGTCATTTGTTCAGCACTTGTCAGCAGGGAATGTGGCTGTTTGCTGTTGTACCGTACTCTCCCAAGTGCTTAGTACAGTGCTCCGCACACAGTGGGCACTCAATAAATACGATCCAATGAATGAATAAATGGGGCTCACGGTCTTGACCGTCCACCCCCAGGGTGGGACCCGCTCAGACCATCTTCGGTTTAGGGCCCAAAACATTCTGGGAGTTTAGTAGTAGATTCTAGGTCGGAGATAAGACGTCCACGATAGGTTGACCGTGAGATAGACGAGATCGAGGTACGGGCAGTAATTGGCAGGAGAAGGTTGGACCGACAGGATTAGGTGATAGATTGAATTTATTGCCACTGTTCTTAACTGTCCGTCTCCCCCGATTAGACTGGAAACCCGTCAGAGGGTAGGGACTGTATCTGTTACCGATTTGTCCATTCCAAGCGCTTAGTACAGTGCATAGTAAGCGCTCAGTAAATACTATTGAATGAATTGAATGACTGAATGAATATGTGGGTTGAATGATAGCGACTAGTTGAGGATAACACCAAGTTTATGGGCTTGTGAGACAGGTAGGATGTTGGTGCTGTCTTCGGTGATGGGAAAGCCACGGGGAGGACGGGGTTTGGGTGGGAAGATACGGAGTTCTGTTTGGACACGTTAAGTTTGAGCCGTCGGTGGGACGTCTGAGTAGAACAGATGCACAGAAAAGTTAATAATAATAATGTTGGTATTTGTTAAGCGTTTACCATGTGCAGAGCATTGTTCTAAGCGCTGGGGGAGATACAGGGTAATCAGGTTATCCCACGTGAGGCTCACAGTTAATCCCCATTTTCAGATGAGGTAACTGAGGCACAGAGAAGTGAAGTGACTTGCCCGGGTTCCCACAGGAGGCAGTGGGCGGAGCAGGGATTAAAGCCTGGATCTCCTGACACCTAGGCCTGCCATTCGATAGTATTTATTGAGCGCTTACTATGTGCAGAGCACTGTACTAAGAGCTTGGCGTGTACAACCGTCCTCTTTCGACTTTACTCAGAGAATTTCTGCAAGCCGGGTTGCTTCGACATAGACGCTTACGTTGGACTTTATAACGCTCACATCCCGTGTTCACAGGACGAAGGGCCACGGGATGTAATTTGCTTTGAATAACTTGTTCCGAAGACTGGACACAGGAAACGATATTTGATTCTCACTTTGAAATATTGACTTTTTCCAGATCTCTTCGTCCCTGGAGTCTAGAGTAAAACTAATCAACAGAGAAAATATTCCCCCGTTTTATTTTTATTTCCTAGGAGTTCATTTCGTTCTGGAAACTGCCGGGGACAGCATCTCCAGGTAAATGGGAGAGAATATCTGAATGGAAATTTTCCCTGTTTTTTTAAGGTGTTTGTTAAACGCTTACTCTTTGTCAAACATTTTTCTAAACACTGGGGCAGACACGGACGCAGTCGGTCAGTCCCTGACCCGCATGAGGCTCACAGTCTAAGTAGGAGGGAGAACAAGGTATTTAATCCCCGTTAAACAGTTCGGGAAACTAAGGCCCGGAGAATGGAAGCAACTTGCCCAAGGTCACACAGCAGACAAGTGGAGGAGCCGGAATTAGAACTTGTTCTCGTCTGTCCGTCTCCCCCGATTAGACTGTAAGTCTCTATCTGTTACCGATTTGTACATTCCAAGTGCTTAGTACAGTGCTCCGCACATAGTAAGCGCTCAATAAATACTATTGAATGAATCCATGGATTAGAACCCAGGTCCTCTGACTCCCGGGGCAGATGCTCTTTCCACTAGGCCACCCCGCTTCCCTTCGCGTTTCATGGGTCTCATCTGTCTCGACTTGACTGTTTTTCGGCCTCATCGGCAGTCATGGGGGAACGTCATCCCTGGTGGTGACTTCGCCGAAGCCGAAGGACAACTACGTATACGTGTCGATCGCTTGAAAATGGCGTGCGTGGACTGTGCTGCCGTTTAATTTTTCTTGGCTCTGCTCTGATGTCTCAAAATGCAGCTTCATTTCCATCAGATCCTGGGAGTTCTTGACTTGATTATCGCAGCATGAATAAGTAATACGTTCTTGGCCGGATCACTGAGTGTGCCGCTTTTGAGAGAAAAGAATTTGTGCCGGATGACGGAGCAGGGAAACTAGACTAGATGGAGAGACAGAGCCACCATTTTTTACATCTGCCCAAGCTCAGCCAACACTCCCAAGGTGAACTCGGAGAGCCTTACCGACAAAAATTTAAAAAAAAACAAGCACCCTTCCCTCCATATCTCCGTCCTCGACCCTCATTCCCTTCACCCAGTCAATCAGTTGATGGTATTTACTGAGCGCCTCCTGTGTGCAGAACATGTACTGAGCACTCGGGAGAGTACAATCGAACAAAGTTGGCAGACACGTGCCCTGCTGACAAGGAGCTCACGGTCCAGAGGGGAAATGGACATTAAAATAATTTATGGATGCGGACATAAGTTCTGAGAGGCTGAAAGTGGGGTGACTATAAAGGGCTTAAAGGGTACAGATCCAAGAGTAAAAGTGACATAGAAGGGAATGGGAATCCCGGATCTCTCAGCTGCCTTCGACACTGTCCATCATCCCCTTCTCCAGGAATCCTTATCCCACCTCAGCTCACCGACGTTGTCTTCTCCCGCTTCTCCTCCTTCCTCTCTGGCCACTCGTTCCCAGACTCTCTCGTGTCCTGGTCCTCTGCTTCCCACCCCCTAACTGCGGGAGTCCCTCAGTGTTCAGTTCCGGGTCCCCTTCTGTTCTCCATCTGCACCCACCCCCTTGGAGAACTCATTTACCCCCATGACTTCAACTGCCCCCTCTATGCGGATGCCACCGAAATCTACATTTCCAGCCCTCATCCCTCTCCCTCACTTTAGTGTCTCATTTCCTCCTGCCTGCAAGACATCTCTACTTGGATTCCCCACCGTCACCTCCAACCTCACACGTCGAAAGCTGAACCCATATCTTCCCTCGATAACCCTGTCCGCTTCCTGACTTTCTCATCACTGTAGACGGCACCACCATCCTTCCTGTCTCACTAGCCCATAATCTTGGCATTATCCTTGACCGTCCTCTCTCATTTAGGCCACATATTCAAACCATCACTCAACGCTGTCCGTTCCACCTTCACGGCACCGCTAAGTCTGCCCTTTACTCTCCATCTAAACTGCGACCACTTAGTCCAGGCACTTATCCCACCTCAGTTACCGTATCAGCCTCCTTGCTGACCTCCCAGCCTCCTGTCTCTCCCCACTCCACTTCACGCTTCACTCTCCTGCCCGGATCATTTTTCAACAGAAACGGTCAGGTCATCTTTCCCCACTCAAGAACCTCCAGTGGTTGCCCATCAAATAGAAGCTCCTCACCGTTGGCTTCAAAGCACTCAATCACCTTGCCCCCCTCCTACCTCACCTCGCTACTCTCCTACTACAAGGCAGCCCACACGCTTGGCTCCTTTAATGTTAACCTTTTCACTGTACCTTGATCTCGTCTATCTTGCCACGTTCTGCCTCTGGCCTGAAGTGCCCTCCCTCTTCAAAGCCCACAGATTCTCCCCCACTTCAAAGCCTTATCGAAGGCCCAGCTCCTCCAAGAAGCCTTCCCTGACTAAGCCCTCCTTCCTCTTCTCCCACTCCCTTCTGCATCTCCCTGACTTGCTCCCTTTATTCGTTCCCCCTCCCAGCCCCGCAGCACTTATCTGTAATTCTATTCATTTATATTAATATAATAATGTTGGTATTGGTTAAGCGCTCGCTATGTGCCGAGCACCGTTCTCAGCGCTGGGGTAGATACGGGGTGATCGGGTCGTCCCACGTGAGGCTCGCAGTTAATCCCCATTTTACAGATGAGGTCACTGAGGCCCAGAGAAGTGAAGTGACTCGCCCACAGTCACACAGCTGACAAGTGGCAGAGCCGGGATTCGAACTCATGACCTCGGATTCCCAAGCCCCTGCTCTTTCCACTGAGCCACTCTGCTTCTCTGTCACCCCCTTTAGACCGTTAGCTCGCTGTGGGCAGGAATGTATCTGATGATTACATTGTACTCTCCCAAGCATTTAGTACTTAGTACAGGGCGGGCACATAATAAGTGCTTAACAAATTCCATAACAATAGGTCAGTGCTCTGCACACAGTAAGCGCTCACTAAATACGACTGACTCACTGACCGGCTCTTGGAGGAGCATAGAGCATTTACTCCATGCAGAGCACTGTAGTAGGTGCTTGGGAGAGCACAACAGAATTGGTAGACATGACACCCACCCAACCAGGGAAGATAATGGCAGGAAGACACTTCCGTCCTCGGTATCCCGAACACTGGTGTGAGAAGCAGCGTGGCTCAGTGGAAAGAGCGCGGGCTTGGGAGTCGGGGTCACGGGTTCTAATCCCGGCTCCGCCGCGAGTCAGCTGTGTGACCTTGGGCAAGTCGCTTAACTTCTCTGGGCCTCAGTTACCTCATCTGTCAAATGGGGATTAAAAAACTGTGAGCCCCATGTGGGACAACCCGATCACCTTGTATCCCCCAGCGCTTAGAACAGTGTTTTGCGCATAGTAAGCGCTTAACAAATGCCACACTTTATTTTGATTTTATCAGTCAATCCATCAGTTGTATTTATTGAGTGCTTGCTGTGAGCAGAGCACTGATCTGTACTAAGCGACGTACTAAGCGGCTTGCAAACGAAGCAGCGTGGCTTAGTGGAAAGAGCACGGGCTTGGGAGTCAGAGGTCGTGGCTTCTAATCCCAGCTCCGCCTCTTGTCAGCTGGGTCACTCTGGGCAAGTCACATAACTTCTCTGTGTCTCAGTTACCTCATCTGGGAAATGGGGATTGAGACCGTGAGCCCCACGCGGAACAACCCGATTACCTTGCACCTACCCCAGCGCTTAGAACAGTGCTTGGCATATAGTAAGCGCTTAACAAATACCCTCATTTTTGTTATTATTATGTGAGACTGGAGTTTGGGATTAGGAGGTGTGACTGCTGACTAGCCAAAGCAAAGAAGAGCCAGGAGGATTCAATTCTGACTCTCTGTGACCAAGTTTTCTCATTCTCACTTCCGGGCAGTGACAGATATTCAACTGCTCAAGCTACACTTGGATGAAACTCACACCAGCCCAGACGTTTTCAAATTCAGAGGAAGCACTGAAAACTGGGTTGCTGGGGCTAAGGGAAACGTTCCTTTAACTAAGCCGTTAGGTTGGCTAATTATCAGCCTCTGTCCATCACGGGACTAGAACTCTAGCAATCCAATTAGGTTAAATCGGGAAGGTACTGTATCTTCTTCCATACCCCCCATTTGCCTCCCTTTTCAGGTTGAAAAATGAGGATTAGAAAGCGCAGCAATTATGAAACAATTATTTAGTCTCTCTTCTGCCATGGACAGTCTGAGATTTCACTGAATCCAGGAATTCTGGACCGGGAATTCTGGTTGGAGTCTCAGAGGATCACGTGGGTCAGGATTCTACCTCCAGACCTCATCAGTCCAGCCTTAGCGCGACAGAATTTACGTAACTAGTCATAAATTATTGATTTATCGGAATATCTGTCTCCCCCTCTAGACTGCAAGCTCGTTATGGGCAGGAAACAGGACTACCGACTCTGTTGTATTGCGTTCTCCCAAGAGTACGGTATTCGCTCTCGAAACCTCACCTCTCCCTCTTAGCCAAGATCTCGTGTTCTAACTCAGGCCCGCACAATAAGAGCTGGAGAAATCCCATAGGATTCTTGTCCTACGGGAGGGGGACAAGAATGATTTTGGAAAACATTCCTTGCTTACCCCATTCGTGGGATGCTCAGGGACTTCACAATGGGCTACATAAATCAATATTTAGCAGGGTGGTCAAGAGGATAGAGCCTGGGTGTGGGTGTCAGAAGGACCCTGGTTCTAATCCCGGTTCTGCCACTTGTCCGCTGTGTGACCTTGGGCAAGCTACTTCACTTCTCTGGGCCTCAGTTCTCTCATCTGGAAAAGGAGAATTAAGACCGTGAGACCCATGAGGAACAGCGACTGTGTCCACCCCGATTACCTCGTACCTACTGCAGTACTTAGAACAGTGCTTGTCACATAATAAGCACTTAACAAATTCCACAATTATTATTAATTATCATTATTAAAACGGTGGACGGGGTGTCTTCCCATGACGCTCTGTGCTCTGAGTGAAGCACGTGATGTTATTCTCACCTCCATGTGGAGAATTCTCATGCGCTGAAAGAAGCCTCCCTGACTCTGAGTGTGCTTAGTACAGTGCTCTGCACATAGTAAGCACTCAATAAATATGATTAAAAAAAAAAGGAAACTTGTCCAAGGTTACACTTCAGACAAGTGGCAGAACCGGAATTAGAACACAGATCCTCCCCGTCTCCCAGACCTGTGCCCTTTCGCTTAATTAATTCATTCATTTAATCACATTTATTGAACGCCTTCTGTGTGCAGAGCATTGTACTAAGAAATTGGGAGATTACAATATAGCAATAAACAGACAGATTCCCTGCCCTGCAATGAGCTTATAGGAGAAGACAAACAGAAATATAAATAAATAAATTAAAGATTGGTACAAAAGTGCTCCGGGGCTGGGAGCGGGGGTTGAAAAAAGGGAGCAAGTCAGTGAGAGACACAGAAGGAAGTGGGAAAAGAGGCCGCTTGGAGGAGATGTGTCTTCAATATGCCTTTTCCCTAGTCTACACTGCTTTTCTATCAACTCTGTTGTTTTGTCTTCTCCCAAGCACTCAGTACAGTGCACTGCACACAGTAAATGCTCAATAAATTCCATTAACCGATTGATTGATTGAATGATTTCAAAGCCAAATCCATCCCCCGTTCTCCATCAAGAATATGATTCTCCTCTCCTTGCCCGCTCTCTGATGCTACAAGAATGCATCGGACATATCGATCTCTTAGCCCATTCCCAGGCCGAGGAATGTGGAAGAGCATGGCAGAGTTCGGGACTAGGAAATTCCATCCTTTATTCAGATTCTCTGATTGAAAAATCCCGAGGGGTAAGACAGTGCTGGCCCGTGATACAGTAAGCCAGGTTATCGGCTCATGTTATGCAAGAATTGAGCAATTTTGAAGAGCAGTATTGCGGCCATGTGCAATTGTCCTGATTTCTCATCCACAGCGGTGCCATGGGACTGTTTTAGGGTTCTGGTTGGGGAAGTGAGACGGGGAAAGGAATTAAGCAGAGGGTCGGAAGGCCCCGGAAGGATTTCCTTTGCCAGTATGGTGCTAAAGCCGACAGTTCCGTGAAGAAACGTGTTCTCGGCTAGGAATTGCCAATCAACAACCCGGCAATATTTAAGGGAAGTAAGGCATTTCCATTTCTAATTTATGTCAGCTTGTGTCTCCCTGCTAGACTCCAAGGTTATTGCGAGCAGGGATCATGCCTATTTATTCTACTGTACTCTCTCAGGGTCTCTCAGGGTCACATCTCTAGAGTTTCCAGTACTCTACCAGTCTCGACTATGGGAGAGAGAGTCAAGCAAAGGCATATCCATTCCATTCCTAGCTTGGGCAGTGGACAGTGAGTAGAAGGCAGCCTGCTACAAGTCAAAACTGCCCTGTACTGGCCGGCAGCGGCATGGGAGAGAGTCGAGGGCGGAAATTCAGGTTTACTGCGCAGAATGAGGCAATGGCAAACCACTTCTGTATTTTTACCAAGAAAACTCTACGGATCCACTACCGGAATGATTGCAGATGGAGGTGGGGCGTTCTGGGAGAGATGTGTCGCTATGGGTCGGAGACGTTTCGACGGCACAAGACTCTCTCAAGCTCTCAGTAAAGTGCTCAAATAATTTTTCTTTAATGGTATTTGTTAAGACCTTACTGTGTGCTAGGTACTGTTGTGAGTGTTGCGGTAGATACAAGCCGATCAGACTGAACACAGTCCGTGTCCCACATGGGGCTCACAGTCTTAATCCCATTTTATAGGTGAGGGAACTGAGGCACAGAGAAGCTAAGTGACTTGTCCGAGGTCACACAGCAGACAAGGGGAGGAGCTGAGACTAGAACCCAGGTCCTTCTGACTCCCAGACCCATGCTCAATCACCAGGCCACGCTGCTTCAGTTGAATACCATCGACTGATCGATCTATCCGTTCACATTTGGGACCTAGAGCCTGGTAGGCAGGTGGTTTCGGAAGCTAAAGCATAATCACTAGGACTTGGAAAGTACTCCACAAATGGGAAAAGTCCAACTTTGGGAAGTATCAGGACACAGAAGGATCTAAATTGCCTGGGAGTTTACAGGTTGGTCTGATTTATAAATCTGCTGTTGTACTAGTAGACAGAGTGTCTCTTGTGGGATCAATAAAAGCTCATCGTGGCCAGGGAATGTGTCTGTTTATCGTTGTACTCTCCCAAATGCTTAGTAACAGTGCACTGGACACAGTAAGGGCTCAATAAATAGGATTGAATGAATGAAATCAGTGGTTCTTGTGTAAATAGGTGGGATTATCCAGAAAGCCGCTAGCACCAAATTACCGGCATATGAATGGCAGTTCCAAATGACCAGCATTTGAATGACACCTCCAGATCACCAGCATTTGAATGATCTACAGGATGTTTCCCCCCGCTTGAGAACTTCCAGTGGTTGCCCATCCACTTCCACATTAAAGAAAAACTCCTCACCATTGGCTTTAAAGAACTCG
Source organism: Ornithorhynchus anatinus (assembly GCF_004115215.2). Lineage (NCBI taxonomy): Eukaryota > Metazoa > Chordata > Mammalia > Monotremata > Ornithorhynchidae > Ornithorhynchus > Ornithorhynchus anatinus. The sequence goes on along the minus strand of NC_041744.1, from coordinate 36,833,191 downwards.
ATCACCTTGCCCCCTTCCTACTTCACCTCGCTACTCTCCTAGTACGAATCAGCCCACGCTCTTCGCTTCGCTAACGCTAACACTCTCACGGTACCTCGATCTCATCTATCTAGCTGCCTACTCCTCATCAACATCCTGCCTCTGGCCTGGAACGCCCTCCCTCCTCAAATCTAAGGAACGATTACTCTCCCCCCAACCTTCAAAGCCTTATTAATGGTACATCGACTCCAAGATACCTTCCCGAACTAAGCCCTCCTTTCCTCTTCTCCCACTCCCTTCCGCATCTCCCCGACTTACTCCCTCTATTCATCCCCCTTCCCAGTCCCACAGAAATTATGTACATATCTGTAATTTATTTATTTATACTAGTGCCGGCCTCCCCCTATAAACTGTAAGCTCATTGTGGGCGGGGAATATGTCTGTGCATTGTCATATCGTGCTCCCCCGAGCGCTGGATATATTACTCCGCACCCAGTAAGCGCTCGAATAAATACGATTGATCGAATGAAAGTTCCAGATCACCAGCATTTGAATGACAGTTCCAAATCTCCAGCATTTGAATGACAGCTCCATTTGGAAAGCAGTAACCACAATAATAACAACATCTTGGATTCCTTTGGCACCTTTATACTGGAATCCCCATAAATCCCCACCCCGAAACTCACACACTGGGCTGGTAGGGTTTACTCATCCAGGACCTCAGGGACCGTAAAAGTTTTATTCGGCAGTAAACGGAAAACGCACATTTCTTCCCGGTCGTTAGAGATCTGAGCTCCTTTGGGCCCTGGGGAATTGTAAATGGCGAGAGAGAGAGAACGCGGAAAGAATCGATTTCCAGGCTGTACCCTAGTTACGGTTTCTACTTTCCTGGGTCAGCAGTTCTAATAATCACTAGATTTGTGAAGTGTTTATTATGGACTGAGCATGGGGTAAATACAAGATAATAAGGTCAGACACAGTCCCTGTCCCACATGGAGCTCCCATTCGAAGGGGGAAGGGAAATAGGCATTTTATCCCTATTTTACAGATGGGGAAACTGAGACAGAGGGAAGTTAAATGGCATCTGTTAAGCACTTACTAGGTGCCAGGCACTGTACTAAGTGCTGGGGTAGGTACGAGCAAATCGGGTTGGACACGGTCCCCGTCCCGCGTGGGGCTCCGGGTCTTAAGCCAGCGTGGCTCAGTGGAAAGAGCACGGGCTTTGGAGTCAGGGCTCATGAGTTCGAATCCCAGCTCTGCCACTTGTCGGCTGTGTGACTGTGGGCAAGTCACTTAACTTCTCTGTGCCTCAGTTCCCTCATCTGTAAAATGGGGATTAAGACTGTGAGCCCCATGTGGGACAACCTGATTCCCCTATGTCTACCCCAGCGCTTAGAACAGTGCTCGGCACATAGTAAGCGCTTAACAAATACCAACATTATTATTATTATTATTCATTTTACAGATGAGGGAACTGAGGCACAAAGAAGTGAAGTGACTTGCCCGAGGTCTCACAGCAGACAGGCGGCAGAGATCAGACTCGAACCCAAGTTCTCGGGCTTCCGGATCAGCACTCTTCCGCTCCCCTCACTGTCTCAGGTCTCTCTGGCTCCCTCATCTCGGGTCCCTGCTCTTAGACTCTACCCTTCACAGGGCTACACAGCCCGAGGTGACCAGTCACCCTTTCCACGCGCTTTGGTGGCGGCCTGAGGCTAAACACAGATAGCCACCCGTCCAGATACTCGGGGCCTTGGAGCTGAGCATCCGAGAGCTTCTGCGACACGTCCCTGGGCCTCAGGGGGACAGTCTGACATCCTCCACTTCCTGTCCGATGAGCTTTAATGAATGAGCCCCAGAACAGAGCAAAGTCAAAAAGGAGAAAGAGTAGCCCTCCGCCCTCCGACCCCCTCACAAGCTGCAGGAAAGAAAAAGGAGGGAAAGTCTCAAAGAGATTCCTCTGCCATGTGTGACCTTGGGAGGTCTCTGGGTAGGGGCTGAGACCCCAGGGCTGCCCCGCCGCTCGAGGACAGAAAGTGTGTGGCTTAGTCCCGAGCGGAAGGTTTTTTCCCTTTTTTCAAAATGGCATATAGTAAGCGCTTATTACGTGCCAGGAACGATACTGAACGCTGGAGTAGATACAGGTTAACCGGTAGGACACAGTCCTTGTCTCACGTGGGGCTCACAGTTTCAATCCCCAAATGAGGTAGCTGAGGCACAGAGAATTTTTCAGTGAAATTTGTTCATTTTCCATGGTGTTTGTTAAAGTGGTTACTATGTGCCAACCACTGTACTAAGCACTGAGGCGGATACAAACAAATTGGGTTGACCATAGTCCCTGATCCCCATGGGGCTCACTGTCTTAATCCCCATTTTACAGATGAGGTAACGGAGGCCCAGAGAAGTGAAGTGACTTGCCCAAGGTCTATCCCCTAGCCCAGACTGCTTTCTACTGATTGCCTTCTAACCGGGAATGGGTTAGTGTGTTGAGTCCTTCTGACTCCAGCCCTGAGATCACTAGGAATTCCAGGAACTCAGTAATTGTCAATTTTTGGCTAAAATCCAGCCGGGCCGTTCCAGTGCCTACAGTTCTTCGGGACCATTGTTCCCAGCGGGTAAAACCCAGATTTTTCTTTTGTTCTGGCTTCCGCTAGGTGCGGCCTCTGGGAGACTGGGTTTCGGGGTGGGAAAGAAGAGATGTCCAATCTTCGCGGCTAGCTCTGAGTTGATGTGGAGTATTTTCCTTAGTCTTCCTTGTTTACGAGAAAGGGCGGAGGGATGATATACTGGTAATTATAATTGTGGCATTTCATTCGATTGTATTCATTTAGCGCTAAGTGTGTGCAGAGCACTGTCCTAAGTGCTTGGAAAGTACAATTCAGCAGTGGAGACAATCCTTGCCCACAGTGGGAGTTTGTTATGTGCTATGTACAAAGCACTGTACTAAGCGCTGGTGTAGAAACAGATAATCAGGTCTCAAGTAGGGCTCAGGATTTAAGTACGGGGGAGAACAGGTATTGAATCCCCATTTTGAAGGTGAGGGAATTGAGGCACAGAGAACTGAAGTGACTTCTCCAAGGTCACACAGAAAAGAAATGGTGGAGCCAGGATTAGAACCCAGGATCTCTGACTCCCAGGACTGAAACCAGTGTTCTGCCTGTCGTTCCGGGAGAACATGGCTGCTGGTTGGATTCTGAATTGGGGTTCCCTCGGTTGCATTTCTGCTATCAGCTCCTCTTCTTGTTCAACCCGGCACTCCACCATACCTGCCCTTCGGTGTTGGGGTGGGTGGGCAGCGGGATAGAGGTGGGATAGCCAGCTGGGGCCCGCTGAGAGCTTCGTGCCCGAGTTCGAGAAAAGTCTCACCGATTCCTACTGAAGGGCATCCGGTCGGGATTAGAGAAAAAACTGGAATTTTACGTTGTCCCTCATGTTTCACTACAGGACCGTCTCTATCTACGTGGACATCTTTAGGCTCTAAGCTCGTTGAGGGCAGGGAATGAGTCTGTTTCTTGTTACAGCGTACTCTCCCGAGAGCTTAGTACCGTGCTCTGCATTCAGTAAGCGCTCAGTAAATACGATGGACTGATTGACGTGTCATGTGGGGTGGGGGGTGCCGTGCTTGCATTTCACTTCCTAGGGACTGGACTGTAAAGCTCATTATGGGGTAATTTGGTTAAATTGTACACTCCCAAGTGCTTAGTTCAGTGCTTCACATGTAGTAAGTGCTCAATAAATGCCACTGATTGCTTGGATTGGTCTTTCCTTTCAACTTCTGTCACTTTAAATACGACTAATGCGGTCGGGGATTCTATAGTCCTCCCTCTCACACCTTCCCGCAGTGTCCCTACTGACATGTCGTATCTTCCAGGTGTCAGCATAACCTAGTGGAAAGAACTCGGGCATGGGAATCAGGAGATCTGGATTCTAATCCTGCGACGTCATTTAACATTTGTGTGACCTTGGGCAAATCACTTCACTTTTCTCATCTGCAAGAACGATGGTTCGATACTGTGCTCCCTTCCACTTAGAACGTGAGACCCATGTGGGCCCTGATTATCTTCTATTTACTCCAGCGCTTAGTACCCTGCGTGACACAGAGAGAACACTGCACAAATACCGTAATTATTATGATTATTATCTCCATTTTGCAGCTCAACTGAGGCTCTGTAAGCGTCCTTTTTCAGTCCCCAGCCTGCTTCCCTTTGGCAGCAGTGGAGAGAGCTAACAGAGGCAGTAGCTGATAAGGACCGTTCCTAATTTTGAGACATTCTGTGTTAAAATACCGATAGTACTGCTAGAACTGGCGATATTTGTTAAATGCTTACTGTGTGTCAGACATGGGGCTAAATGCTGGGGTAGATACAAGATAATCAGGTCGGACACAATCCCCGACTCACATGGTGCTCACAGCCTAAGTTGGGGGAGAAATGTGTGACCTTGGACAAGTCACTTAACTTCTCTGGGCCTCAGTTATTCAATATGGTTATTCAGTATCTGTTCTCCCTCCCATTTAGTCAGTGAGCCCCATGTGGAAGGAGGGATGTGTCCGACCTGATTAATCTGTATTTGCCCCAGCGCTTGATGCATAGAAAGAACTGAATGAATACCATAATTATTTTGATTATTGTTAAGCAAACAATCAATCAATGATATTTATGAGTGCTTACTGTGGGCAGAACACTGTACTAAGCGCTTGGGCAAATATAATAAAACGGAGTTTGTAGACATATTCCCTCTGTATATTGTACTCTCCCAAGCACTTAGTACAGTTAAGCACTCGGTGAATACGATCGAATCAATTCCCTGCCATCATTATTCTCATCGGTGGGGGCCCGAATTAATGAGGTTTTATTGTTCTTGGAAAGTAGTATCGTTCTGGAGGACACAGCTCCTTGACTGCGAGCTCACAGTGTCATGCGTAACCAGGAAACGGCAGTCCAGGCTCCAGTTGCAACAGGTTGTTTTGATTAGGTATTTTCCACCTCTCTACAAGTGCGGTATAAAATGACACACTAGAAAATACCAGTCATTCCCCCAGTCTTTTCTCTTTCAATAGACACCTTTATCCAATTCCATTTGAGAGCTCAAATTAATGGAGCAGGTACTAAGATCTCTTGTTTGGTGGAAAATTGGTTATGTAAAACTTGTAATGGGCTTTAGTGTTGGGAACAAATCACTGCTCCAGCCCAATTCCACCCGAGAAAACCCTTCTATTTCTCACATTTCCTTCTGTCGCTGTAATTGGATAAGGTCATTCAATGTTCACTCTCCAAAGGGGTGAAATGGGGAGGGGTCACGAGGGACCCCACCATCACCCCCGGGGTAATCTGGTGTTTGGTGTTTGGGCTGGGCCAGGGAGGCAAAGCGCGGTGCCATTCGATTGTTGCCCAGGGGGAGCGACCTAGCGGCTCTCATCCCCACCCTCTTCCGTTTACCCATCGGCCTTCACTCCCTCACTGTTGGACACTTGAGCTGTCGACGAGGGAGCGGGACTCTCCTCCCCCAATTCCCCCGGCGGCAGAAGGGATTAGAGCCAAGCAAAGAGTGTTTAGGGGGTCCTGGTGGACACAGAATAGAAGAGTCTTTGGCCTCAGGGAGAAAGATGGAGGAGCAATGGAGAGGAGGGTCCTGGAATCTCAATCACCTTGACCCGCTCCTTACTCACCTGGCTACTCTCCTTCTACAACCCAGCCCACATACTTGGCTCCTTTAATGCCAATCCTCTCACCGAACTCCGTTCTCCTCTATCTCGCTGCCGACCCCTCGTCCACATCCCGCCTCTGGCCTGGAATGCCCTCCCTCCTCAAAAATCTGACAGACAATGACCGTCCCCTCTTCAAAGCCTTATTGAAAGCACATCTCCTCCAAGAGGCCTTCCCTGACTAGGTCTTTCTTTCCTCTTCTCCCTCTTTTCTGCCTCACCCTAACTTACTCCCTTTATTCTACCTCCCTCCCAGCCCCACAGCACACACATATCTGTAATTTATTGGTTTATATTAATGTCTATCTCCCTCTCAGTCTGTAAGCTCGCTGTGGGCGGGGACTGTGTCTGTTTATTGTTATATTGTGCTCTCCCAAGCACTTAGTACAGTGTTCTGCACACAGTAATTGCTCAATAAATACGAATGAATGAATGAATGGAAAAATGTTGGTACCTGGGAATGGATGAAAAAAACACTCCTGCTTGCTTCTAGTCCAATGGGAAATCAACTAGTTCAGAAATATTCTGGGTTGAGTCAGAAACTGTACATGAAGTAGGGACTGCAATTTGTCAGTCAACCAATCAATCAAACAACAACATTTTGAGCACTTACCTTATGCAGAACATTGAACTAAGCACTTGGGAGAGTACAGTGGATCACATAGGCTCAATCCTTACCGCTGAAGAGCTTAAAGTCTCTCAATCACTGGTATTTATTGAGAACTTACTGTAGCAAAGCACTGTACTACTACTACTAATAATAATCTTGGTATTTGTTAAGCGCTTACTATGTGCCGAGCACTGTTCTAAGCGCTGGGGTAGACACAGGGGAAATCACTTGAGAGAACCCAGTAGAATAGTAGACACATCCATGGCCTCCAGGAGGTTATAATGGGGGAAGAAAGTTTTAAAAATAAATTACAAGTAAGGGAAACATCCCAGAATCTAGATCTCATATATACATGCTTTTGGGGTGGAGATGTTATCAGTGTCATTCCAGTGCTCTGCAAATGAATACTCTTTTAGACCTTCCCCGGAAAGGTCCTAATAATAATAATGGCATTTGTTAAGAGTTCATTATGTGTTTGATAATACAGGGTAGGTGAAATCAATCAGTCAATCAGTGGTATATACTGTGGACCTATTGTGTGCAGAGCACTGCGCTAAGCTCTTGAGAGAGTACAATACACCAGAGTCGGTAGGTGCATTTTCTAACCACAATGAGCTTACAGTCTAGAGGAAAAAATAATTGTATCAGACACTGTCCCCACCTTCATGGGGCTCAGAGTCTAAGGAGGCCATACTTAATTTTCATTTTACAGATGAGGAAACGGAGGCACTAAGAAGTCAAACGACTTGCCCAAGGTCACACAGCAGGGAAAGGGGGGAGCAGGGAGCAGAACCTAAGTCGATCAGTCCATCAATCAGTCAATTGGTGGTATTTACTGAGCTCTTACCATGTGCAAAGCGCTGTATTAAATGCTCTGGAGAGTACAACAGAGTTGGTAGACACATTCCCGGCCCACGGTAAGTTTGCAGTCTAGAGGGGAAGACGGAAATTAATATGAATAAATGGTTCATATCATTTTAAAATACGCACTGAAGTGCTGTACGTGTACTTAAATCCTCTGACTCCCAGCTCTGTATTATTTCCACCAGGACTCCCTGTTTCCTGAGTTCTCTCACAGGTCTGGGACTCTAAGTGCCACCTCTGCCATGGAACTGGAACGGGATGGGCTCCAGCACCGCTCCCACCAGCTGTGATGCCAGGCCTATGCTGCTTCCATCTTGGAAAAGTTCAGCTCGGCTGCCATCTTTGAAAAGTCCAGCTCAGCCGCCTTCTTTGAAAATTCCAGCTTGGCCACCATTTGAGAAAAGTCCAACTCGGTCACCATTCTAGAAAAGTCCAGCTTCACTGCCATCTTTGAAAAGTCTATTTCAGTTGCCATCTTTGAAAAAAGTCCAGATCTGCCGCCATCTTTGAAAAGTCAATTTCAGTTGCCATCTTTGAAAGTAGTCTAGCACTGCCGCCATCTTGGAAAAGTCAGGCAGCTCATGGCTTCCCTTCCATTTGCGACCAGGAAGGGAAGGTTAATAATAATTTTGGTATTTGTTAAGCGCTTACTATGTGCAGAGCACTGTTCTAAGCGCTGGAACTTCTCCTACCGGTGGAAGCACAACCGTCGGTTTTTCAGTCACTGGAAGGAAGGGAGGGAAGATGAGCAAGGAGCTGCTGGATTCCCTTGGAGGCCTATAATCATCACTAGTATTTATTAAGCACTTACTATGTGAAGAGCACTGTACTAGGCAGTTGGGAGAATGCAGTATAACAGAGTTAGTAGGCATGTTCCCTGCCCACAAGGAGCTTACGGTCTTAAAGAGGAGCCGGACATTAAAATAAATTATGGCGAAGTACGTTAAGTGCCGTGGGGCTGAGGGTTGGGTGAATATCAAGAGCTTAAAGGCTATGGATCCAATAAGACGTCTAACCTCTCTTGGATCTTTATGACTATCACATTCCAATTTAGCGCTAATGAGGCCACGGGCCGCGATGTCAGATCCACGCAAGAGAACCAATTTCTCTGCTGACAGGGACGTGTGTTTAATGATCGTTCTCCTGTATCTTGGCACCTCCGCATTCCCCAACGATGGATAGCATCAAGGGTTTTGCGGGGTTTTATCTCCCGGCACCAGAACTCAATCATAATAGTAATAATAATAAAATCAAATAAAGAATGCAGCTTGAATCCAAATGGCCAAGACTCTAGTGTTCGTCTCCTTTAAGATAACCGTGCTAAATGGCCTCATTTAATTTAATAACAACATTCTAATGACGGATTGAAACCATACCCTGCAATATGGGATGGAGGCGGGCCATACAGAATGAAAAATGGACTCGCCATCTAATAAAACTTGAAACAGTGTTACAGGCTGTGGAAGAAAACCCTGAACTTAGAGCAAGTTGGTAGAAGATATTTAGATCAGCACAAGATGAAGCCTTCGTGTTTCTCTACTGCAGTCTCCTTCCTCTCCCCCTGGCCCCAAGAGCTTTGCGACGGGTGAAATTCCTCATCTTGTAAAAAATAGTATTTGTTAAACGCTTACTACGTGCCAGGCACGGCATTAAGGACCGGAGTAGATACGAGCTAATCAGGTTGGACACGGTCCCTGAGATAATTGAGGCACAGAGAAGTAAAGTGACTTGCCCCAGGTCACAGAGCGGACAGGAGGCGGAGCCAAGATTAGAACCCAGGCCCTTCTGATTTCCAGGTCCGTGCTCTATCCACTAGGTCACACCGCTTGTCAATTATGCCCCATCTTGTGATGAAGCAGCCAGAGAGAGACCACCCTTACAGGTGTATCTCAGTTTATGAAAGGGCAGAGGAAGAACTTCTGCTTGGCTTTCTCTCCCCTCCCTTGTGGTTCCCAGTATTCAACCGGTCTCTTCACTCACCGTTGCAGAACGCATGAATTATTTAAGAGAACCATCAGGAGAGCCCTTAGATCTTTTTCCAAAGTCTTGACCGATAGCTCGGAACCCTCCATCATCTACTTGGGGGTATTTTTACCTAGGAACATTCCAGTGAAGCTGCTTTATCACTCTGGCTTAGTGGAAATATCCCGGGCCTGGAAGTCAGGGGATCTGGATTCTAATTCTGGCTCTCTCACTTGCCTGAGAGAGCAAGTGATGGTCTTGGGCAAATCACTTCACTCTTCTGTGCTTCGGTTTTCTCATCTGTAAAATGGGGATGTGATACTTGTTCTCCGACCCTATCAGACTCTGATGGCCACGTAGGATGGAAACTGCATCCAGTATGATTATCTGTATCTACCTTAGTACTTTGCCCATAATCAATTCTTCGCTAAAACCACAATCACTACATTAGCGTCTGCATTTTCAAAGCTTTATGAATTTTCCTGCAGTTTGACACCTCCTAGAAAAATGTAGTGTCGTCTGCAAATGTGAAGATTTCCTTGCTCACTCCCTTCTCCAGAGGGTCGAGGGGACCGATAGTCACAGAGCAGACGAGCGGCAGGGCCGCGATTGAAACCCAGAGCCTCTGATCCCCCGGTCCCGAGCTCTTTCCGCTAGGCCACCCTGCTTGTCTACGCCTAGAGAAGACCAAGATCCTTCTAATGCCACCGTGCAGAAGTCGGGCAGACCTATAGGGAAGGGAGGGATCAGGTCCTCTTTGTCACACCTGCTTTCCCCAGAGTCCAGGCACCTATTCATTAATCACTGAAGCTTCATGCGTGGTCTTCCCTGCTGAAATTACAGACCAACCTAAGTAGCGCTGGCCAATCGCCTCTGCATTCCCGAGGACTCCCTCGTGACGGAGGGGGCATTTTCAGGATGAAAAAGATGATTTTTTGGCATCCAGACCCCTTAGAGAAGGCTGCCAGAAAAAGGAGAAACAAAGCCTACAGGACAAACAGTAGGCTTCATGATCTCAAAGGACTTTATTAAGTGCACGTCTAGACCTCTGTTTTATTAAAGAAAGACATTTTACGACTCATTCAAGATGGTGGTTTCCTATTCGGTTGTAAGTGGCAATTACTCCGGGTACGATTCAGGGCGTTCGATCTACCGCTTTTGTTCGAGCTCGTCTGTGACACATAAACACGGATGTCAGAGAGATTTTCGCTAGCCGTTACTCTGAGGACGGAAAACCGCTGATCCAGCGGCTTGACGGAATTGTCTGTGTACGGGGCCTGTCCTTCCCCGGTTTATAGAGTGTGTATTTTTTTGGTTTGAGGAATATAAATCAATATTAGAGGAGCTTACGGGCTATTTCGAATTCTAACCACAGTGCTATTAGACATAAACCCCCTTTCATTATGTAATATATTTCCCTGATTCACCCATTTAGTGCCACTGCAGCTGTCTCGGCTCTCATGACCCAGTATTTGTAAGCCTGGGAGGGAGGATGGAAATGTGTAAATACCGATTTGGAAGGGCACCGTTTCAGAGAGGAATAGCTAGGCCTCAAATGTTAGTGGGGGGGTTGTATTAGGAGCAGGGAGGACGAAGACATCCCTAGCTTTTTTCTGGGCAGTGGCTTGGCTAGAAAATCCAGAATTTAAGCCGACAGTGACTCTACCCCCCTTCAAAGCCTTACCGAAGGCACCTCTCCTCCAAGAGGCCTTCCCTAAGCCCTCTTTTCCTTTTCTTCCACTCCCTTCTGAGTCTCCCTGATTTGCTCCATTTATTCCCCCCACCTCAGCCCCATAGCATTTAAATACATATCTGTCATGTATTGATTTATTTCTTTTAACATCTGTCTCTCCCTCTAGACTATAAGCTCACTGTGGGCAGGGAATGTCTCTGTCACATTGCTATATTGTACTCTTCCAAGTGCTTAGTAGAGTGTTCTTAGTAGAGCGCTTAGTAGAGCAGCAGTGAGGCTCAGTGGAAAGATCGTGGGCTTGGAAGTCAGAGGTCATGGGTTCTAGTCCCGGCTCCGTCACTTGTCAGTTGTGTGATTTTGGGCAAGCCACTTAACTTCTCTGTGCCTCACTTACTTCATCTGGAAAATGGGGATTATGACTGTGAGCCCCACGTGGGACAACCTAATTACCTTGTACCACCCCCGCCCGCCACCCCCAGCGCTTAGAACAGTTCTTGGCACATAATAAGTACTTAACAAATACCATCATCGTTTTTATTATTATGATTCTGCACACAGTAAGCGCTCGATAAATATGACTGAGTGACTGACGTGTATCCTAGCCCCACTGACCTCTTTATCATAATCAGTCCATCAGCCAATGATATCAATTGAGTGCTTACTGTGTGCAGAGCGTTGTATTAAATTTTGGGAGGTTACAATATAATAGAATTGGTAGATATTTTCTCTGCCCACAGTGAGCCTATAGTCTAGAGGGGGAGACGGGTATTGATATAAATAAAGAAATAAATTACAGATACGGGCATAAATGCTGTGGGGCTGAGGGAAGGGTGAATGTAGGGAACAAAGCGGGATGCCATAGAAGGGAGTAGGAGAAGAGGAAAGGACGGCTTAGTCAGGGAAGGCCTCTTGGAGGAGATGTGCTTCCAATAAGGCTTTGAAGGCAGGGAGATGAATTATCTGTCAGATATGAAGAGGGAGGGTGTTCTAGGCCAGAGGCAGGATATAGGTGAGGGGTCGACAGTGAAATAGATGAGATTGAGGTACAGTAAATTCCTAAACTTCTCATGTCTTGTGTCTTTTGTCTCATATCCCCATAGAAAGACCCATCCCTGGTCTGAATGGACCAGTGTCAGTCCATCCCATTTGATAAGCGCTTAACAAATACCAAAGCGAGCCTCGTTGCCGGCCCTCTGTCTGAGGGGAGGCTTCAAGTTCAGGGAGACAAACTGGAGGCCACATTGGGGGGTTTTCCAGCTTCTCTCCAACTGGTCCTCTACTTTTTCAGTCCTCACCCCCAGCAGGAACCCTCCTCCTCCATCCCCTGGAGACTCCTTTGCATCAGGCCCACCAGAAAGAGCTTGAAAAAACAGACAGACCCCAAACCCTACCAGACCTGAGCGTTCCTTTTGAGCATAACCAGACCTGCACATCTGGGTGAGTTTAGAAGTGGGTGCACCTGCCTTTTCTAAGCCATTTCCCTGTTGAATAAGTCTTTTATCCCAGATCTGTGTCTGTGGCTTGGAGGGTGGGGGGTAAGAGGGGTGGGGTGAACCTGCCTTTGGCTTGGACATGCCCAGAAATCGATTAACCGCAGTCATTTAGGCAGCTGAAGCTGCAGTCAGGAACAGGTGTCGAAATGTGGAATTAGCCTCTGGGGAGATTTCAGAATTTGCCAGCTACGGGAATTCCCGATGCAGGTTTTCCCATCAGGGCCCTTTAGGGGAAGTCACTTGGCCTAGAGGATAAAGAGCAGAGGACTGCGCTCTTATCCCGGCTCCACTCTTTGACTTCTGGGTGACCTAGGGTGACTTAACTTCTCTGGGCCTCAGTTTTCCCAGCTGTCAAAGGGGGATAAATTAACTGTTCTCCCTCCTTCTTAGACTACGAGCCTCTTGTGTGTCAGAAACTGTGTCTGATCTGATTGCCTCGTACACACAGACTGGTAAGTAGAGAGGAACCTGTCTGAGGGTGTCAAATCGGGGAGGAGCGCGCTTGGATCTCTGCCCTTTGGACATTTGGTATTCAATCAATCGATCAACCGTATTTATTGAGCGCTTACTGTGTGCAGAATACTATACTAAACGCTTGGGAGAGTACAGTGTAACGGAGTTAATAGACACCTTCTCTGTCCATAAATCCTACTCTTAGCCCCACAGCACTTATTGATATAACGAGAAATTATTCGTTGTTGCTTTGCTATTTGTTAAGTGCTTACCCCTAAGCACTGGGGTAGATACAGGTTAATCAGGATACTTATATTAATGTCTGTCTCCCCCTCTAGACGGTAGGCTCGTTGTAGGTAGGGAAAGCGTCTGCCGACTGTGTTGTATTTTACTCTCCATCACCTTGCCCCCTCGTACCTCACCTCGCTTCTCTCCTTCTACATCCCAGCCCATACACTCTGATACTCTGGTGCTAACTTTCTAGCCATGCCTTAATTTCTCCTGTCTCGCCTCTGATCCCTGGTCCACATCCTACCTCTGGCCTGGAATGCCCTTCCTCCTCAAATCCACCAAACAATCACTCTTCCTCCCGGTTCAAAGCCCTAATGAAGGCACACCTCCTCCAAGAGGCCTTCCCAGACTAAGCCCCCCTTTCCTCAGCTCCCCCACCCTTCCACTTCACCTCGATTCACTCCCTTTGTTCTTGACCCGCCCCCTCCTCCCCGCCCCCAGGCCTACAGACCTTTATTGGGAGTCGGAGGTCAGGGGTTCGAATCCCCGCTCCGCCACTTGTCAGCTGTGTGACCGTGGGCAAATCACTTGACTTCTCTGGGCCTCAGTTACCTCAACTGTAAAATGGGGATTAAGACTACGTGAGCCTCATACAGGACAGCCTTATGACCCCGTATCTACCCCAGTGCTCTGCACATAGTAAGCACTTAAATACCAACATTATTATAACCTAGTGGATAGAGCTCGGGTCTGGTAGTCAGAAGGACCTAGATTCTAATCCCTGCTCTGCTTTGGCCCCGGGAGGAGAGGACGGCTTCTGCTGTTCCCGGGCACTCTGACGTTGGTTCCCAGGGCACGGCTCCATCCTTTCTACGGGCTGGGCTCTTGGGGTGGCTGCAGGGAATAGGGTCAGGGATGAAGCCGGAGCTGAGCCCAGACTCCGTCTCCCTCTCCTTCCCTACTGTTTCTCATCAGTGCCACCCCCAGTCGCCAGCTTGCCACGCCGGGGCCTGTTTCCCTCCGCCTTCCACCCACCTCTCCGACCTCTGTAGCCGGGCACTGCCCATCTCCACAGCTTTGTGCCATATCACCATCCCCGCTGCTGGCTGTCTAAATAAAATACTTAAAAAAAACCTTCTGGGCAAGGTCTTTCTGTGGACTGCAGGAGGGATGGAGGGAGAGGGAGCAGCATTGAAAAATGAAACCTAGATGGCCACCACACATGTGCAGCATCGGCGTGGGAGAGGGCCTGAGGGCATCTGTGGCAGCCATCTTTACAAGATCCGGTTCAGGTGCCATCTTACTGAATCCCCTCAGAGGGAATGTGGTAAGCAAAGTGAGAGGTACTGGGTCAAAAAGCCTATCGTTCAAAGCATCGTTGTTCAGAGAATTATGAGTCACGGATTTGGAGTGAGAAGTTTGGCTAAGCTATTCACTCAGGAAAAAAGAATTTTCAATTTTTTTTTAACTCAGAATAGGAAATCAATTGTCCCCAGGATCAGGGCAGGCGTTGAAATCCCACAGAAATCCAATTCATTGTGCACAGTCACGGTTTAACACGATGCTTAATGTGTAACTGATGAGAAATGTTTAAACACTGGAGAGTGGCGAAAACTATTCTACCCCTGTTCTTTTATGACAATGAGTATCGGTAGTTATGAGAAAGAGCAGTTATTGAGTCCCCCAGGGTACAACGTACTGTACTTTCCCAAGCACTTACAACAGTGCTCTGCACACAATAAGGGCTCAATAAATGTGATTGAATAAATGAATGAAGTACTAAACTCTTGGGGAGTACCGAAGAAGTGACACATTTCTTGCCCACATGGAGTCAGAGGACGGGGGACCTGGATTCTAATCCCATCTCCACCATCTGCCCGCTATGTCCCATGTGAGGCTCACAGTCTTAATCCCCATTTTACAGATGAGGTGACTGAGGCACCGAGAAGTTAAGCGACTTGCCCAAAGTCACACAGCTGACAGGTGGCGGAGCTGGGATTAGAACCCATGACCTCTGACTCCTAAGCCCGGCTCTTTCCACTGAGCCGCGCCATAAAAAATGGAGTTTAGAATAGATTGGGTAAGACTCACTTGGACGTATTTACAGATAGAGTAATCAAAATAATTTATCGAATATAAAATGGAATAGGCATGTATAAAGAAATGCTGAGGATATGTATAAATAACTAGGTAAGTGCTGAAGATGGCAGGCTAATTTGTTCAGCTGGAATGCTGGAAATTATTGCTGGGGAGTAAGAGAGATATTTCTTGGATTTTTAATCTCTGACAACTCCCTATCCAGAAATGACCTCGTCCACGCCTGAGGATTAAAGATCGGGAAGAGCACGGACCTGCAAGTCCGAAGTTCCTGGGTTCTAATTCCTGCTCTACCGCTTGTCTGCTGTGTGACCTTGGGCAAGTCACTTTACTTCTCTGGGTCTCACTTACCTCGACTATAAAATGGGTTTAAGATTGTGAGCCCCATGAGGGACACGGGCTGTGTCCAACCTGATCAGCTGGTTATCTACCCCAGAGTTTAGTACAGCACCTTACACATAGTGATCACTTAAGAAATGCTATTAAAAAATCAAAACTAAAACAAACAAACAAAAAAAGATCACTGAGTCAGCCCAGGCATAGGAAATGCAGGATAAGACTGTAAAACTCGTTATGGGCAGGAAACCGACTCTTGATAAGTGACCGTTTCCCGGTCACTTAGTACAGTCTTCTGCACACAGTGAGCACTCAATAAATACCATTGACAATGATGGTGATAATGATAATGATGATGAAGATGAAATGGGGTGGAGCCTTTCAGCAACCTCCCTGCCTGGAATCCTTTAGCAGGTCTTCAAGCAATCATCCTGGCAGGGAATGTATCGTTTATTGTTATACTCTCCCACGCCCATCTCTGGCCTGAAACACGCTCCTTCCTCAGATGCGATAGACAATTGTTTCTTTCCCCCGCTCTTACTGAAGGCACATCTCTTCCAAGAGGCCTTCCATCGCTAAGCCCTCCTTTCCTCTTCTCCCACTTCCTTCTGTGTCACCCTGACCTGCTCCCTTTATTCATCCCTCCCTCCCAACCCCACAACCTTAGGTACATATCTGTCCTTTATTTATATTAATACCTTTCCCCGCCCCCCGCCCCCAGACTGTAAGCTAGCAGTGGGCAAAGAATGTGTCCACTTATTGTTCTATTGTACACTTCCGAGCGCCTAGTACAGTGCTCTGCATACAGTAAGCACTCAAGAAATACGATTGAACGAACATTCCCTGCCCATAATGAGCCTACAGTCTAGAGGGGGAGAAAGACACGAATATAAAGAAATAAATTACAGATATAATAAATAAATTACTCTCAGAACTATCCCTGATCATGCCAGTAGTCAGTTTGGGTTGCTGCTTTCCCTGTGCCCTCTCAAAACAGGACCTTGTTCGCTTGGCTACCGGTAGCCCCAAGGACTGAGACAAGACCAGAGGCCGTGGCTAGAGACCGGGTAGCGGTCCCGTGATTCTCCTTCCCCGTGTATGGAACCCAAACCAGAGAGAGCCGCGAACCCAAGGCGGGCAAGCGGGAGTCCGGTGACCAGCGGGAAGTCTTGGCTTCTTGAAACGGATTAGCCCTTTGTCCGGTAGAGTGTTCGAGTTGGGCCGGACACATCTGTTCGTGTGTTGCAATTTGCTTCCCGCTACTAACTTGTACCACCTCCAGCCGGTAGAATTTGTTGTTCAGTAGCCCTGACTCATTCGGGGGAGGCGATTCTTCTCAGCTTTGGGTCCCGGACCGGGGACCCCAAAAGGAAAAAGAAGTTAGGGATGAGAGGAAGGGGTGCGTAGGGGTCGGGACGCGCAGGTGACGGAGCAGAAGCCCCTCGGAGGGTCCGCCTTTTATGTACATAAACTCAAGATCAGGACCATTTGGTCCTCAGGGCCGCCTGCCGAGATTTTGCTCTTCCCGCTGTTCTGGCTAAATTCCCGTCGAATAATTACTTTGTGCCTACTGAAAACCACTCCTACCGTTTGGCTTGGCTGAGGCATTTCCACATTTGTTTCCCCGTTTTCTCTCTCTTTTTTTAGATGATATTTGTTAGGCACTTACTATGTGCTCGGCACTCTACTTAGCGCTGTACCAAACGTCGCTCCTCGCTGTGAGGTGTGCGTGGTCAGGGGCTGGTCCCCACCAAGCCCAGTCTGGCCAGTGTTAAGAGGGACAGGGACCAGTGAGCGGGTGAAGCCCGGTTTTCTGGATCTGATGCAAGGGTGAGGACCGCCTCCTTGGGGACTACTTAATAATAGTAATAACGATAGCAATAATGGTATTTCTTAAGAGCTTACTATGTGCCAGACACTGTACTAAGCACTGGAATGGATACGAGCCAGTTGGGTTGCTCACAGTCCCTGTCCCACGTGGGGCTCACAGTCTCAATCCCCATTTTCCAGCATGGCACAGTGGATAGAGCATGGCTCTGAGAGTCAGAAGGTCTTGGGTTCTAATCCCAGCTCCGCTACTTGTCTGCTGAGTGAACTTGGGCCGGTCACTTCGCTTCTCTGGTCCTCAGTTGCCTCATCTGTAAAATGGGGATTGAGACTGTGAGCCCCACATGGGACAGGGACCGTGTCCAACCCGATCTGCTTGTACCCCAGCGCTTAGTACAGTGTCTGCTACGTAGTAAGTGCTTATCAATTACCATAATTGTTATTATTATCATTATTATGTGGGAACTGAGGCACAGAGAAGTGAAGTGACTTGCCCAACAACAAAGCCAAGATTGGAACTTATGACCCTCTGACTCCCAGGTCCATGATCTATCCAATCCTCCATGCTGCTTCCCTCCCTCCTCTTCTCTCTTTTTGGTTTCTTTCATTCATTCATTCATTCATTCATTCATTCATTCATTCATTCATCAATCACAGTTATTGAGCTCTTACTGTGTGCAGAGCACTGTACTAAGCGCTTGGAAAGCACAATTCGGCAACAGCTAGAGGCAATCCCTACCCAACACAGTCCGTCCTCCTGCTCCTGCCCCGGAGACTTCGGGAGCCAGCTCTTCCGGAGCCTTTTTTGGCCGGTCCAGGATGGCGGCTGCAGCTGAAAGTAGTGAAAAAGGAAAAGAAGGGGTGTCGTGTCCCCCGCTTGGAAGGACGGACCCCGTCACGGTGGAGGGGAGGAGACGAGTGGCGGCCGATGACGGTGCCTGGGGAAGACAAGGCGGGACAGCTGGGCCGGGTGAGGGCGGACTGAAGTCTCACAGGGGGCGAGGGGTTGAGAGGAAAGCGTTCTGAAGAGGACCAGGTGCTCATGGCGGGAGAGAGTCTGGGCTGGTCTGCGGGAACTGCCGGCCTGGATTAGGTTGCCGGTCTGTAAATCTGGGCACGACTCCCCTGCAGGCCCTTTCCACCCTGCCGGGGCTGGGCGCCAGGCCTTTGGACGCGGGTTGTAGTCCGAGCAGCAGCCTGGCAGGCCCAATGCCTTTGCTTCCCAGTCAAACACGTGCCCTCGGTTAAACCAAACCAGCTGCACACATCCTCAATGCATTCTCTTTATAATAATAATAATTGTGGTATTTGTTAAGTGCTTACTACGGATACAAGTCAATCGCGTCGGACACCGTCCCTGTCCTCCGTGGGTCTCACGGACTCCATCCCCATTTTATGGAGGAGATAACTGAGGCACGGAGAATCGGAGTGACTTGCCCAAGGTCGCGCAGCAGGCAAGTTGCGAGCTTTCTGACTCCCCGGCCGTACCCCATCCGTTAGGCCACGCTGCCGCATCTCTGAGCTGCAGTTTCGGGGGTGCCATCTTGTGTCCTTGGCTGCAGCCGTCCTGCCCCTGTGCCTGGAATGGTCCCTGTGGGATGGATCGTCCCCTTCCTGGGGAAGCCTGGGGTTGGGGGGGGGGGAGTGGGAGGAGAAGGAGGCAGAGGGGAAGCAGGTAGGGAGAGGAGGGGGATGAAGAAGAGGCGGGGAGGAAGGAGAAGGAGGGGGAGGAAGGAGGAGGAGGAGGAGGCTGAGGAGAAAGAGGGGAGGGAGAAGAGGAGGAAGGGAGGAGGAAGGGGGAGGGGAAGGAGAAGGAGGAGGAGGAAGAGGAGGGGAAGGAAAGGAGAAGAAGGAAGAAAAGGGCATGGAGGGGAAAGAAGAGGAGTAGGAGAAGGGGAAGGAGGAGCACTGGAGGAAGAGGAGAAGGAGGAGGAGGGGGAAGCCCACCTTTAAAGCCCTTCGGGAATCACATCTCCTCCAGGAGGCCCTCCCTGATTTATCTTGCAGCTCCTCTTCCTGTTTGCTCCTAACTACCGCTTCAAGGCTTTCTTGTCCCCTAAGGTCAGGGCATTTGTTCTTCCTATTTGATTTTTGTCCATCTCTTTATACTTTCTTTCTTCTACCTCTAATTCATTTAGCGTCTGTCCCCACCACTGGACTGGAAGGCCCTTGAGGGCAGGAATAGTGCCTGCCGATGCTACTGCACTCTCCCAAATGCTTAGAACAGTGCTCTGCACTGAGTCCTAGGCAAATACCACTGATTGATCGGTGGAAGGGATTCGTTGCTCAGCCCTGGAATTTATAACATGCTTATTCAACTTCCATACATTGTAATTTACGTTTGGAAGATTTTAATTGACACATATGTCATTTGAATAAATTGATATCATTTCAATTGGAGAGGATTTATATTTCCATAACTCTTGTGTTAAAGTACTGATCCTCTGCCGTATTCTCCTTGGATAGAATTACACACCATTTGAAATCGAGAATGCATCCAACTTGTTAATTTACAAATTCAATCTATTCCTTCTCCAGAAGTTTATGTATTTCCTTTCATTATCATGTATGAAATTTCACAAGCGTCAGCTGACTGAATACTAAAGAGGATTTGAAGACAATTGAATTGTATTCAATTGATTAAATGCACTTTAATTTACGGCCATGATCTGATTTACGTGTTGTCCAATTAAAAAAATAAAAATCCAGTTTTCAGGAAGTCAGAAGGGAAATGCCCAGCGGAATCGTGAGGAGGAGGGTCAAACGCAGGTTTTCCAATTTAATCACAGTCCTCTTTGATCTGGCTCTGCCGTGATTAGGGATTAGGAGCGGTTTGGTCTTAGATCAGCGACAGCGTGGGCTAGAGCCTCAGAGAAGCACCGTGGATGACGTGCAGAACTGGGTTCCAACTCTGCCATCTGCCTTGGGCAAATCACTTCGCTTCTCTGTGTCTCAGCTTCCTCATCTGTAAAATGGGGATTCAATGCCCGTTCTCCTTCCCACTGAGACTGTGAACCCCATGTTGGAACGGAACTATATCTCACCTGCTTTTTTTGTATCTACCCCATTGCTTAGTACAGTGCCTGGCACATAGTAAGTGCTTAATAAATACTACAGATATAATCACTACCTTTGCTTTTATTATCATTTTTATTATTTTGATCAGAATCTGGAGCCTGAAGGCCTTTGGAGACACAGAACTAGGATTTCTCATGAGGTCCGATCGGTTCAGACCAGAGACCCCATGATTCCTCACCATCAGTTTCTCCTGCCCCTCCATAATGACAATAACTGTGCTATTCGTTAAGCACGTATTATATAGAAGCAGCATGACATAGGGGATAGAGTACGGGCCCGGAAGCCGGAAGGTCATGAGTTCCAATCCCGGCTCCACCACTTGTCTGCTGTGCGACCTTGAGCAAGTCACTTCACTTCTCTGTGCCTCAGTTACCTCATCCTTAAAATAGGGATTGACACCGTGAGCCCCACGTGGGACAGGGACTGCGTCCAATGCTCATAGCCACACCAGCACTTAGTAGAGTGCCTGGCACGTAGTAAGTCCTTAACAAATGCCATAATTATTATTAATAGTAGTAGTAAGTAGTAACGCTTTAATGGTGGAGAGAGTTGTGGTCTGGTGAGTTCCAGGCAGACTTGATGTTTGTGGCAAATCTTCCTCCTTTCACGTCCGGTATACTGTATTTACTCTAATAATTGGAAGCAGAGAGAAGAGTAGCGTGGGCTAGTGGAAAGAGCACGGCGGTGGTAGTCAGAAGTCCTGGGGTCTGATCCCGGCTCTGGCACTCGTCTGCTGTGCGACCTTGGGTAAGTCACTTCATTTCTCTGTGTCTCAGTTGCCTCATCTGTAAAATGAGAATTAAATCTTCCTCCCTCTAAGACAGACAGGAAGAAAGACAGGAGGAGGAAAGGAGGGGAGAAGGGGGAGAAAGGTGATAGAGACCTTGAGATTTTACCTCAGTCTTTCTTGGCCCTCTACTAAATGCCAGAAACACCGGCATTTAGTGAATTACTTGACACCACCTGAAATGCTGTAGTATTCTCATCCTTCTACTCCCCAGTTATTTTTTAATGGTACCAGTTGAGTGCTTACTACGTATGAGGCACTATGTTAAGTGGTAGGTAAGATGCAATATCATCAGTTTGGACCCATTCCCTGACTCACAGCCCCAAAGAGCCTCATCCACCCCAACGCCAATCAGTCAGTCAACGGTATGCACTGAATTTCATTCGTTCAGTAGTATTTATTGAGCACTTACTATGTGCATAGCACTGTACTAAGCGCTTGGAATGAACAAATCGGTAACAGATACAGTCCCTGCCCTGTGACGGGCTTCCAGTCTAATCGGGGGAGACAGACGAGAACAATAGCAATAAATTGACTCAAGGGGATGAGCATCTCATTAAGACAATAAGTTAATTATTTAAAACAGGATACTGAATGCTTACCGTGTGCAGACCACTGTACTAAGTGGAGCATTTTAGAAACACTCTCTGCTCTCATGGAATCTAGCAGAGGAGACAGACATTGAAGTTAACCGCTGGTAGGGGGAAGCAAACGATTTTAAAGATCTGTCTAGATCGAAAGCTGTCTAGACCGTAAGTTCCTTGGGGGCAAGGGATGTGTCTAACGCCTCTAGTATTCTACTGTGTGCGTATCTATAATTTATTTATCTATATTAATGTCTGTTTCCCTCTCTAGATGGTAAGGTCACTGTGGGCAGGGAATGTGTCTGTTGTTATAGAGTACTCTCCCAAGTGCTTAGTACAGACCTCTGCACCCAGTAAACGCTCAATAAATACGACAGACTACAGTGCTCTGCGCAAAGTAAATCGTCAGTAAATCGATTGATTTATTGGTTGACTGATCGATTGAACCTAAAGTCCAGGGTGGTGGTAATAATAATAATGATTGCGGTTTATATTAAGCACTTACTATGTGCCAGGCACTGTACTAACCGCTGGGGTAAATACAAATACCACGGTTTACAAGGTCATCGTGGGTTGGACACAGTCCCCGTCCCACATTTTACAGATGAGATAACTGAGGCACGGAGAAGTAAGTGAATTGCCCAAGAACACACAGCAGACAAATGGCTGAGCGGGGATTAGAACCCCAATCCTTCTGACTCCTAGGCCCGTGCTCTATCTATTAGGCCACGCCGCTTCTCAGGATCCCAGGGAGGATCTGGCCCTCGTCAAACATCATCGGAGCAGGGGTGGGGTCCCTCTGCTCCCCGATCTGTGGAGCCACCGGGTCCCAGAGCTGCCCCAGTCCAGAGGAGAGAGCGGAACGGCATCCGGGGAGAGGGAGCGAGCCGTCTGCCTTGGGTCGGCTTGGAGCCAGGCTGTCTTGGGCCCGTCCGATGATGCAGACAACGGCACCTTCCTCCTGAGCGCTGCCCCCCACCCCCCAGCCCCTCTAGGTTCCGCCGTTCCCTCCGGGATAACGGCACTTTCCTTTAACGCGGTGCCATGGAGACAGTTCGCTTTGGGTGGACGGCTTTGAACCTTGAAGTGTAAAGAGAATGTTCGACCGGGACGTGCTAACTCACACAGTCGAGTCGCCGGCTGACATTCATCTTACGTGTGCATCCGGGTGGATAAATGGGAAAATAAATGACTGTGTGTTACAAGGGAGGTGGCTGGAGGAATGTCCGGTTCCCTGACAAATTGCCCAGTTTGTAGCGTGGGGTTTCTGAGACTGGTTCTTCCTGAGCTGGAGTGATGACAGCCAGCGGGGAGACGAGGGATGCGAAGGAGCCAGGGAAACTTGGCACGACTACTTGGCGTTATCCGTACGACTCACGTATTAGGAGTAGTAATAATATTCGATTAGCACGTACTGTGTGTAGAACATTGTACTAAACGCTGGGAAAGAAAGCACAGGTGGGGATTGGACAGAGTCCCCATCCCTCCATAATCTAAAAATAAAAAGGGGAGAGGGGACACGGTCGGAAGCAGCATGGCCTAGTGGATAGAGCACGGGCCTGGGAGGCTGGAGGTTCTGGATTCTAATCCCTGCTCCACCCCTTGTCTGCTGGGTGATTTTGGTAAAGTCACTTCACTCCTCTGTACCTCAGTTACCTTGTCTGCAAAATGGGCATTAGGACTGTGAGCCCCGTTTGGGTCGGGGATGGAGTCCAACCTGATTATCCTGTATCTGCCCCAGCGCTTAGAACAGGGCTTGACATATAGTAAACGCTTAACGTTATCGTCGTTATTAGTATTGCGCGCAAAGCACTGGATTAAGCACTTGGGAGGGAGCAGATCTGGTCCTCGACCTTGAGAAGTTGACATTCTAGTGGGGGAACGAGACAATAAAGTAAATTACAGGAAGGAGAAGCAAAAGAGTAATGGATTTGTAAGTAAGGCAAGCAGGGTTGAGTATGAAAAAGCCAAGTGCAAGGGTTACGCAGAGGGAAGGGAGAATAGGATGGGGCTTCTTATAAGAGCTAAGATTTTAATAGGGCTTCTAAATAGGGAGGAAGGAATGATGTTTGTGAGCGAGAAGGAGTTTCAGACAGAAAGGAGCGGGTGAGCAGAGGTTAGAGGCCAGAAGGACGAGAGGGATTTACAGTGAAAAGGTGGTGTTAGATGCACAAAGTGCGCCTGCTGGGTGGTCGTAAGAAACTGACAAGGTAAGATAGGAGAGGAAAAATTAATTCGGAAAGCCAACGGCAAGGGGCTGAGATATCGTGGGGACAGCGCGACGATAATTGTGACATTTGTTAAGCACTTACTAGGTGCCAAGCCCTGGGGACATGCAAGGTAATCAGCTCAGACATAGTCCCTTTCCCATACGGCTCTCGGACTCTAAGGGGTAGGGAGAAAAGGGATTTTATTCCCATTTTACAGACGAGGAAACCGAAGCACAGAGAAGTTAAGTGACTTGACCGAGGCCACGGAGCGGGGAAAGAAGTGGAGCTGGAATTAGAACCCAGACTCCCCGAAGTGCTCTCTTTTCACTAAACCACACTCATATCATATAGTATAGACTGTCAGGCCTTTTGCTCTCCTGATGGCTCAGTGGAAAGAGCCCGGGCTTGGGAGTCAGAGGCCAAGGGTTCGAATCCCGGCTCTGCCACTTGTCAGCTGTGTGACTGTGAGAAAATCACTTCACTTCTCTGTGCCTCAGTTCCCTCATCTGTAAAATGGGGATTAAGACTGTGAGCCTCACGTGGGACCACCTGATTACTCTGTATCTACCGCAGTGCTTAGAACAGTGCTCTGCACATAGAAAGCGCTTAACAAATACATTATTATGGTTAATTGATCAGTAGGGAGTCAATAGCTCAGGTCTGCCCAGACAGGAAACAGCTCCTCCATTCTCACGGGGCCCAAGGACAGACTGGAATATGGTGACCCAGGACAGGCTGGGGAATAGTGCCTCAAGGCAGCGCTTAGCACAGTGCTCTGCACACAGTAAGGGTTCTATAAATGTGATTGACCTACTGACAGATTGATTGGTAGACCGAGGAGCAGTGCCTTAGGAGAGGTTCCAGTGTGGTGTCCCAGGGCAGGCGCGGAAACGGCGTCCCAAGATAGGCTGGGATATGGCGCCCCAGGGCAGGCTGCGCAATGGTGCCTCGAGGCAGACTGGGAAATGATGCCTCAGGGCAGGCTGGAGAGATGTGCCCCAGGGCAAGCTGGAGAGCGATGCCCCAGGGCAGGCTGAGGAACGATGCTCTAAAGGAAAACGGTGCCTCGGAACCAGGTGGGGGACAGTGCCGCGGGACAGGCCGGCCAGCGGTGCCCCAAGGATCATCGCTCGGCAGTAGGACCCACCCTCTCCAGGACGAGCCAGAGCAGGGCCGTTCCCACAATGCGCTAGGGGCCCCCCGAGGCCTAGTTCCCCATTCCATCCTTTCCTCTCCGAAAGTTTCCAAGGAAGGGACACAGGGGTCCGGACACTCTCCGCACAAGTTGCAGGTCGGCGGCTCTCTGCCGACCCCACATTCCCCTTCAGCAGACTGAGCAGCAGAGAAGGGAGAAGCAAAGCCGGGGACGTAATTTCCAAATCCCGGACTGTGGGAGCTAGCTGGCTCCCAGACAGCGAGAACAATCCACCTCTCACTGAGCTTTTGTCTCCAGCCGTAGAGGTCCGAGATCGCTTCATTGTGTTCATGTGGAGAATAAAAAGATTATTTCCCCCCCCCGGATTTGCGGCAGATCAATGTCGGTTACCGAGCGTAGAAAATCCTCTGGGCCGTGATGAGTGTGATGTCTCCATTCCCACCCCTGTGGCGATGAATGCCCGGGGGGGGAGAACTGCGTCTGGTAGCCCGTGACTGGCCCCTGGCCAGTGCTGCCCCAGTAGCCACCACAGGAAACCAGTACCCTGGATTTTCCAGACTGGGCACTTAAGCAGCCCTCAGGGCTAATCTGGGATTCATTCAATCGCATTTATTGAGCACTTACCATGTACAGAGCACTGTAGTAAGCACTTGGGAAAGTACGACACAACGATAAAAAGTGACATTCCCTGCCCACAAGGAGATTACAGTCTAGAGGATTTCCTGTGGGCAGGGATTGCACCTGTTTCTGGTTATAGTCTACTTTCCCAAGAGTTTAGTACAGTGCTTTGCACACAGTAAACACTCAATAAATATTACTGCATGAATGAATGGATAAATGAATGTGGCTCGTCAGCCACCCCTCTGTGGAACTAAAGGGACGAGCTCAGTCTGGGAATGGCGTTACCGTTGACCCTAAAGTGAGGGGAAACTGAGGCTTTGGGAGGGATAGAGCCTCCCTCTCTGTAGAGGTAGCGGTAGACAGGTTGGTCCGCTGTAAGGGGAGCAAAGGGAAGATTTTATCGAAGGAGGGTGGGGATGGACAATGGAGGGAGAGAGAGGGAGGAAGTAGTGTGGCCTAGTTGATAAAACACAAGCCTGGGAGTCAGAGGACCTGGGTTGTAATCCTGGCTCTGCCACTTGTCTCCCGCATGACCTCGGACAAGTCGCTCGACTTCCCCGGGCCTCACAACATTCCCTGCCCACAACGAGCTTTCAGTCTAGAGGACTCTATCTTAGGACTCTTCTCCTCTAGCCACAGAACTCTTCAGATTTTTATTTTTATTATGTGTATTTGTCTCACATGTTGTTCTAGTGTTTTATTGTTCCACTGCTCTGTATGTCTGTGTCTATTCCCCTCTCCCCCTTATTGGTCTTTAGATAATCAGCTGTCTCATACCCACCTTTGTATACTTTCCCAGTGCTTAGTACAGTGTTCTGCACGCAGTAAGTGCTTAATGAACACGATTACACCTACTCTGCACCGCCATTAAAGTGTAAGCTCCTTGTGGAGGCGGAACACGCCGCTTCTTTATTCTGCCCCACCCGCGACCTAGTACAGTGCACAGGACCAAGTGGGTGAGTCCTTACATGGCGGATTGAGAGAGTTAGGGGAAAAATAGTTTCTTCCACAGAGAGAGGGAAGGCAAAGAAGATTAAGCAACCTTGTCCAAGGTCACTCGAAAAGCCAGTGCCAAAGCAGATCATTAAATACAGGGAAAAGAAATTAGTGTTTATTTAGTGACTGCCATTAAAGCTGGAGAAAAGAATTATTCCCATTTTATAGGCAGAGAAGTTGCCGCTGAATTACACAGTGCATTTTAGTGGAAGGGAAACTGTCCTTACAGTTGGATTAAGAAAACAATTTTTCTCGGGCTATTTCTGGGTATTTGATACCATCGAACGTGCACTAATGAAAATCGATGAACTTTCCGCCAAGAGTCAGGAAGAGCCAAGTTTTAAATTCAGCCCTAGATAACTGTTCCTCTCCTCTCAACGATGTGGCGGCTGGTGCCTTAAGGTGGTGTGGACAAAACTGTCCCATCCGCCCACGAGAGTTGATCATCCACAGTCAACGCCAGCTGCCCCATGGACAAGTCCACTTCGAACGGGAAATAACCGAGATATTCCAGCAGCTCAGGAATAGGCTCAATTCCATTCCCTTTCCATACCGCTCCCGGCTGGCTCCGCCTTCCTGCATCCTTCCTCAGCAGGGGTCACTTACCGAGTGCGGAGGACTGCACTAAGCACTTGGGAGAGTACGATATGAAGAGCTGATAGACACGCTCCCGCTCTCACGACGAGTTTCCTGTCTAGAGGCCCTCGCGGTCCAGGGTGGAGCTTTGGAGGACGCATTTTGGTGCATCGGGTCTGAACGTTCATTCTTTCATTCAGTCGTACTTACTGAGCGCTTACTGTGTGCAAAGCACTGTACTAAGGGCTTGGGAGAGAGCAGAGGCGCAAAGTTTAAGGGGAAGGGAGACAAGATTATAATAATAACAGTAATAATAAAGATAATGGTGGTATTACCATGGGTCAGGCGCTTAACAAAAAACTGGAATAGATGCAACATAATCAGTCAGGTCAGATTCTATCTCTGTCATGGAACTCATGGTCTAAATAGAAGGGAGAATAGGTATTTAATCTCCATTTATGAATGAGGAATGTGAAGCACGGAAAACTCAAGTGACTTGTCCAAGGTCACTTAGCGGGCAAATGGTGGAGCTGGGATTAGAGGGTTTTTTTTCCAACTCTATTATATTGTACTCTCCCGATTGCTTAGTACCATGCTCGGCACACGGTAAAAGCTCAGTAAATAGCATCGACTGATTGATTTCCCAAGCACTCAGTACAGTGCTCAGCACATAGTCAGCACCCCAAAAGAACTATTGATTGATTGAGTTTACCCCTCCTTTTTTCCCTGTTCCCTTCCAACTCAAGCCCAGCCAGAAAATGTGGCCAGAATTCCTTTTTCCTATTTCTATTCCTTTTCCTATTCCTAGGTGGGGAAGAGTTGGGATCTATGAATAGCCAGCAGGCAGTGTTTCTCTGCAAAGCCATTTTCTTTGTCCTGAATCTCCCACTCCAAGGTGGCTGAAACAACTAGCACTGGTTCGCAGGCTCAGAAATCAGCCGCTCTGTGGTGAGAGGTTTTTGTAATATGCTTACTGTGAGCCAGACACTACTAAGCGCTGGGGTAGATAGAAACTAATCACACTGGACACACTCTTTGTCCCATGTGGAGCTCAGTCTTAATCCCTGTTTTACAGACAAAATAACTGAGGCACAGAGAATCAATCACTGGTAATTATTGAGCGCTTACTAAGCTCAGAGCCCTGTACTGAGCACTTTCATTCGTTCAATCGCATTTATTGAGTGCTTACTGTGAGAAGAGTGCTGTACTAAGTGCCTGGGGGAGGACATTATGAAAATCAACAGACATTCCCTGCCCACAACAAACTTAGAGCAGAGAAAAGCTAAAGGGAGAGTCTAATATAACAAAATCAGCAGACACGCTTCATAATGAGCTTATAGTCTCGCCTAAGATCACACAACAGACAAATGTGACCAGATTTATCCTATTTATCCTCTGTATCACCCAGAACTCTTCCAAGGTCCTGGTTCTCTCAAGGCTGTTTGTGGTTGGCATGCTCCAGGAAGAAGCTTAGGTCCCAAACATTCTCAAGTAGTAGAAAAAGTAATGATAACAATAATAATAATAATAATAATAATAATGTATTTATTATTCACTTACCATATGCCAAATACTGTGGTAAGCACTGCGGTCTATACAAGGTAATCAGGTTGTCCCGGGGGGGGCTCACAGTCTTCATTCCCATTTTATAGATGAGGTAACTGAGGCACAGAGAAGTTAAATGACCTGCCCAAAGTCACACAGCTGATGTGTGGCGAAACCACGACCTCTGACTCCCAAACCCTTGTTCTTGCCACTAGGCCACGCTGGTCCCGTACTAAACGCTGGGGTGGATACAAGCAAGTCAGATTGGTTACGGTCCATGTCCCATGTGGGGCTCAAAGTTTCAATCCCCATGTTACAGATGAGGTATCCTGGTGATCTTCTGCCCTGCTAAAGGCTAATCTGGTCTCCAATTCCTAACTCACTGGCCCCCCTCGGCACAGACACGCACACGACTGCCAACCTCCGCTCCAAACAAAAACTCCTCACTCTAGGTTTCAAGGCTCTCCATCACCTCGCCCCTTCCTACCTCTCCTCCCTTCTCTCTTTCTACCGCCCACCCCGCACGCTCCGCTCCTCCGCCGCCCACCTCCTCGCCGTCCCTCGGTCTCGCCCGTCCCGCCGTCGACCCCCGGGCCGCGTCCTCCCGCGGTCCCGGAACGCCCTCCCTCCTCACCTCAGACGATCTAATCCTCTTCCCCTCTTCAAATCCCTACTTAAAACTCACCTCCTCCAAGAGGCCTTCCCAGACTGAGTTCCCCCCTTTTTCCCTCTGCTCCCTCTACCCCCCCTTCACCTCTCCGCAGCTAAACCCTCTTCTCCCCTCTTTCCCTCTCCTCCTCCCCCTCTCCCGTCCCAACCCCCCAGCACTGTACTCGTCCGCTCGACTGTATATATCTTTATCACCCTATTTATTTTGTTTATTTTGTTTAATGACATGTACATCACCCTGATTCTATTTAGTTGCCATTGTTTTTACGAGATGTCCTTCCCCTCGACTCTATTTATTGCCATCGTTCTCGTCTGCCCGTCTCCCCCGATTAGACCGTAAGCCCGTCAAACGGCAGGGACGGTCTCTATCTGTCGCCGACTTGTTCATTCCAAGCGCTTAGTACAGTGCTCTGCACATAGTAAGCGCTCAATAAATACTATTGAGTGAAATAAATACTATTGAATGAAATCCCTTCCTCCTGTCAAAGGAAAACGACCATCAGAGATACAGCGGTAGAAATGCCACACTTGCTTTCTATATTATGATGAGCACGGATACTTTAGCGATATTCCCCATCCCACCAGAAAATGCGTATCTTCAATTTGGACTAATGTAAGAGGCACAGTGAAGGGAGACGGGAATCACTCGAAAGGAAAAAAAAAGACGGTGAGGAATTTCATCCCTTTTTGCGTCTGTCGGCACTAACCTCAGTTAAGTTCAGTAGGGAAGGATGTCATCGCGGATTGCGGTTTTTCGAAAAAGCAGCGTGGCTCAGTTGAAAGAGCACCGGCTGGGGAGTCAGAGGTCATGGGTTCTAATCCCGGTTCTGCCACTCGTCTGCTGTGTGACTTTGGTCAAGTCATTTAACTTCTCTGTGCCTCAGTTACCTCATCTGTAAAATGGGGATAAGACTGTGAGCCCCACTTGGGACAACCTGATTACCTCATATCTACCCCAGTGCTTAGAGCGGTGCTGTGCATATAGTAAGGGCTTAACAAATATCATCATCTTTATTATTATTTTCAGGCGGGATACACATTTCTGCATCTGTTTATCCTAGAAAATGCTGTCACTCGGAGTTGGGAAGTTTTCCCAGAGAGGTTGTGGTTCGAGTCATGGGAAAGCCTCCTTGGGAGACTCACTGCTGCTTTCGGGGATCTCTTGAAAAATGGTGTTCCTGTGCTGCTGCTATACTGTACTCTCCCAAATGCTTAGTACAGGGCTCCGCACACGGTAACTGCTCAATAAATACCACCGATTAATCTACTGATTGCTAAAGCTACGGTAAAACGAAACCTCGGACAATGCTCCAACTCAGAAAAGTGGGAGACATCTTTAGCCAATGGACCAGGATAGTGCTAAAAATCGTGAAGCAGATATGCGGAAACAGAAAGGGCTCCACACGCTCCATAAAAACAAACCTCGTGGACAAATGGTTTTGTTCGCACAGTGGTTAAGAGAGAGGAACATAAATAGGAACACCCTATTTATTTTGTTAATGAGATGTACATCACCCTGATTCTATTTATTTGCTATTGCTTTAATGGGATGTTCTTCCCCTCGATTCTATTTATTGCCATTGTTCTCGTCTGTCCATCTCCCCCGATTAGACCGTAAGCCCATCAGAGGGCAGGGACTTTCTCTATCTGTTACCGATTTGTCCATTCCAAGCGCTTAGTACAATGCTCTGCACGTAGTAAGCGCTCAATAAATGCTATTGAATGAATGAATGTGCCTCCCTGGAGACTGCAAGGAGACACTCTAGGAAATACTTTAGGATGGTCATGGCAGCTGAGTAGAGGCAAGGCAGACGAAGGGAGAAATCCGCAGGCAGGAAGAACCAAAAACAGCCCCGACGAGAGCTTGCCTCAGGATGGCAGCCGTTTGTGGAGAGGAAGCGTTAGATCTGGACAAGATTATAGAGGAAATGTCAGCAAGAATTAAAGACAGTCTTAATACGGGCGGTGAAAGCAGAGGAGTCAAAGATGACACCAAACTGCAAGCTTCTTAAACAAGAGAAGCAGAGTCGCCTAGTGGATAGAGCACAAGCCTGGGAGTAAAGGCTGTGTTCTCATCCTGGCTCCTCCTCTTTTCTGCTATGTACCCTTGGGTAAGTTGCTTCATTTCTCTGTGCCTCAGTTGCCTCAATTGTAAAACAGAGAATAAGACCGTGAGCTTCATGTGGGACAGGGATTGTGTTCCACCTGCTATGCTTGTATCTACCCCAGGGCTTAGTAAAGTACCTGGCACGTAGTACGTACTTAATTACCATAAAAAAGGGAAGACGGTAGATGGTTGCCACTCTAATGGGATGGATAAGATGAGTTATTTCAAAACGTAAGATGGGATCGATTTAAACCATGTTAACATAAGAATATATGAGATTGCGAATCAGGTCGTGACCGGGGACGTTACTTGGGGAATCATTCATTCAGTCGTGTATTCAGCGGTGGAGGGATACCCCAATATATGGCCGCAGTTCAATCCTTAAAAACCAGGTTGCATCACGAATGGCTGTATCATAGAATCCATTTTCCCATAACTTTCCACGATAGGAACTGGGATCTGACTGAAAGCCTCTGAAAAATATGCAATGTTTTCATGGACGTGATATGATAACTCTAAGCATACTGTTTGATATTTGTTAGAGAAAATCAAAGCATCACCACATAAAACGAGTGGTAAGATCATTACGAATCTTTCCGGGAAGTGGCAGAAATAGGAGCTTGTCCTGCTGACTGGCGACAGTACTTCAATTTAAGTGAATAATCTGTCCAATTAATAATAATAATTGCGGTGTGTGTTAAGTGCTTATTATGATGTGTCAAGTACTGTATTAAGCAGTGGAGTAGGTGAAAGATAATCGGGTCTCTGTCCCCCATGGGCTTCCCGATCTAATGGGGAGGGAAGACAGGATGGTAATTTCCATTTAACGCATGAAAAAATCAAGGCACAGAGACCTGCCCAAGGTCACACAGTAGGCAAATGACTGAGCCGAGATGAAAACCCAGGTTCTCGGAATCCTAGGCCCGTGATCTTTCCACTAGACCCCGGCGCTTCTCAGTTGTTGCTCAACTTGGGTCGAAAGACCACCAGCTAATCTGATTGGACAACAGCCTTCCTCATTTCTTATTAAAATAACTTTTAGCAGTCTAACTCCATCTGAACAGAAGCAGCATGGCCTAGTGGATGGAGCTCCAACCTGGGAATCAGAAGGATCT
Organism: Ornithorhynchus anatinus; assembly: GCF_004115215.2. NCBI lineage: Eukaryota > Metazoa > Chordata > Mammalia > Monotremata > Ornithorhynchidae > Ornithorhynchus > Ornithorhynchus anatinus. The sequence continues at coordinate 36,800,501 of NC_041744.1, read as the reverse complement.
GGGTTCTAATCCCGGCACTGCCATTTGTCTGCTGTGTGATCGTGGGCACTCTACCTCAATTCTCTGTGCCTCAGTTACCTCATCTGTAAAATGAGGATTAATACAGTGAAGCCCCACCTGGGACATGGAAAGTGTCCACCCTGATTAACTTGTATCTACCCCAGTGCTTAATTCAGTGAAGGCACATAGTAGGTGCTTAATAAATACCATTTGAAAAAAAATATTGACACCTTTGAACTCTTCTCTGTTCCAGGATCCTTTTCACTCCTTTTTATAAGTAAATTTGCTTTGTCCAAAGTTGTTGAAAGATTTCTAAATCCCCCAGTTTTAACTGGTCGTGGAAAGCCCACAACTTGGTAGTCTGTTTCAGCATCCTGTGATATTGCGTTGGCTTGCTCAAGTGTCAGACAATGACCGGGGGTAGAGAGCACCCGGGCAGGTGTCAGCTGGGGTAAGGTATCAAATTATAATGACTATTTTTGGGTTCTAGTGTTTATGGGGTGGCTGCAACCTGGGGTATATAAGCTTTAATTGATCACCTACTACCCGAAGCATCAACGTAAGTCTTGGGGAAGAATCTGATAGAGGATGAATTAGGATTTGATTCCCACTCAAGGGCACACAGTCTAAAGGGAGCTGGGTAGGGAGTTTGCCAGAAGGGCACATGAAGAAATATCTATCTGATAAAGACAAGACAACATTAGAACATGATCACAGTGTGGCCTAGTGGAAAGAGCAATGGGAGACAGAAGACTGGGGCTCTTATCCCGGCTCCGCCACTTGCCTGCTGTGTGACCTTGGGAAAGTCACTTTGTTTCTCTGTGCTTTAGTTACCTCATCTGCAAAATGGGGATTAAGACTGTGAGCCCTCTCTGGGACAGGAACTGGGTCCACCTTAATCATTTTGTATCTACCCCAGCTTTTACTATGCCTGGCACATAATAAGTGCTCGCACGAGAAACAGTGTGATCTACTGGAAAGAGCAAGGGCCTGGGAGTCAGAGGAATGGGGTTCTAATCCTGGTTCTCCCACCTGCCTGCTGTTTCATCTAGGGCAATTCACTTCTCTGTGCCTCCATTCCCTAATCTGCAAAATGGGGATTTAATATCTGGTCTCCCTCCTGCTTAGATTGCGAGCCCCATGTGGGATTTACTAATTACGACGTGCCAGATACTGTACTAAAGACTGGGACGTAGACAATCGGTTCAGACAGTCCCTGTCCCCCATAGACCTCCCTGTCTTCATCCCCATTTTACAGATGAGGTAACTGAGGCACAGAGAAGTTAAGTATCTTGTCTCTATCCCAGCTCTTAGTACAGTGCTTGGCATAACGAATACCCCCCAATAATCCCACCATAAGCACTTAACAAATTCGATTTAAAAAGAGAGATAAAAAAAGAGGACCAGAACAGTGAGGCTGAAGCAGCTGTTTTCGAGTTCTTTATTGCTCAGCCAGAGCTGTCCAGAATCCCACAGTGCTGACAACTGCAGACCGAGCTTCCCGAGGATGCAGACGTCAAGGAGACTCAGGATTGTCTTCAGTTTTGGCTGGTGGGACGGGAATCCTGGATGGTAGTTGGGCAGGTGGAAAGTACGGGAAACGCGGGTGGCGGGAAGCTCAAAAACTGCAAAATTCAAGGACGCTGAAAGCAAGTGAGTGGCTAAACTCCCAGTAATAATAAACGGAGAGCAAAAAGTAGGGAACCAACCGATGGATCAGTCGTATTTAATGAACTTTTACTGTGTGTGAAATGTGGTGTTGGAGAAGGCTTTTGAGAATACCGGGGAATGCCCGAAAGACAAACAAATGGATTTTGGAGCAGTTTAAACCAAAGTGGGCTTTGGAAGGCCAAATGACTGGACTTAGTTGAGCATATTTTGGACACGTATTCAGCAGGGCTTATTCTCTGGAGAAGACACGAACGCTAGGAAAAGTCCAGGGAAAACCTGGAAGAGGCAGACCGGCAGCTAGATGGACGGAGACCAGAACAACGGTAGCAGAAGAACCATTAGGAAGATTGCAGATTACGGCAGGGGACAGGACGTTCTGGAGAAAATATATCCATGGAGTCGCTGTGAATTGTAAAAGACCTATTAATAATAATAAATAGTAATAATTACCATGTGCAGAGCGCCCTTGGGAGAGGCCAGTAGACATGATCCCTGCCTAAAATAGACATGATCTCTGCCCTCACGGAGCTTACAGACTAGCCATGGAAACTCAGAACAGAGACTGTGAGATGCACCCAGTTAGAAGACGAGGAGAGGGCAAAAAGCATGGGAAGGAAGCCGCATCACCTAGTGGAAAGGGCAAGCGCCTGGGAGTCAGGGGATCCGGGATCAAATCCCAAGACTATCGCTTGCTGTGTGAAGTTGGGTAAGTTACTGAACTTCTCTGAGCCTCATCTGTAAAATAGGGATTCAGTACTGTTTTTGTATCCCTTAGATTGTACCCTGTATCTACCCCAGCACTTAGAACAGTGCTCTGCACATAGTAAGTGCTTAACAAATACCAACGTTATTATTATTGTGAACTTCTTGTGAGCCATGGATTCTATCTGACTTGATTATCTTTACCTACTCCAGTGCTTTCCCCCTCTAGGCTTTAAGCTCATTATGGGCAGGGAACGTATCCGCTAATTCTGTTGTATTGTACTCTCCCAAGCGCTTAGTACAGTGCTCTGCACATAGTCAGCACTCAATAAATACCACTGATTGACTGACTGATTGCTTGGCCTATAGTAATCATGTGACATAAACCAATATAATTATTAAGAGCCTGAGAGGGGGGGGACAGTCGTGGCTAGCATAGTCCAGCCTCAACTGGACTACAAGGTGTGTCTCTAGACACCCCGAGTCCAGTTTTCTTTCCTGGAAGACTGTGAAATTTTACTCATCCACTTGCTGATAGAGATTATTCATTGAGAGTCCAGATTCCCCTTTTATACACAGCAAAGTAATAATAATAATAATGTCGGTATTTGTTAAGCGCTTACTATGTGCCGAGCACTGTTCTAAGCGCTGGGGTAGACATAGGGGAACACTTCTCAAAAGGAAACACTTTTCCAAATGCAGTCAGTCAATTGTATTTTTTGAGCACTTACTGTGTGCAGAGTACTGTACTAAACTCCTTACTACAGACACATTCCCTGCCCGTAGCGAGCTTACGGTCTAGAGGGGGGAACCAGACATTAATATAAATAAGTAAATTACAGTGGGGCTGGGAGGGGGGATGAATAAAGAGAGCAAGTCAGGGTGATGCAGAAGGGAGTGGGAGAAGAGGAAAGAAGGGCTCAGTCAGGGAAGGCCTCTTGGAGGAGATGGGCCTTCACTAACGCTTCGGGGGCTGGGGGGCAGTTCGAAACCCGGCTCTGCCACTTGACAGCCGTGTGACCGTGGGCAAGTCACTTAACTTCTCTGGGCCTCAGTTACCTCATCTGGAAAACGGGGATGAAGACTGTGAGCCTCATGCGGGACAAACTGATTACCCTGTGTCTACCCCAGCGCTTAGATCGGTGCCCTGCACATAGTAAGTGCTTAACAAATATCATTATTATTATTATTATCATATGTCAGCTATGAGGAGGGAGAGCATTCCAGGCCAGAGGCAGGACGTAGACGAGAGGTCGGCAGCGAGATAGATGAGATCGGGGTGCAGTGAGAAGGTTAGCGTTAGTGTGCGGGCTGGATTGTAGTGGAGAGTAGCGAGGTGAGGTAGGAGGAGGCGAGGCAATTGAGTTCTTTGAATCCACTCTGCTTTTATTGAGAAAACATTGAAAAGTTTCAGTGACTTGGACAAAATCTTGTTTTCTATCTTCTGTTCCCCTGACCGGGCTCACTGGAGTGGAAATTAAAGTCAGTGCCCCTCGTCAAACCGGCAGCACGGGGCTGGAATTCTTACTCCCTTACTTTTTGGCAACCGAAGGCAAGGCGAAGGAGACCCACACATGGGAAATACAGTTTGTTTCTTTGAATTATACATCACTGAAGCCGGGTGGGCCGCTGGGGGAGGGAGACTGGAATTCGGAATGGTAATCCCGTCATTTGTTTGATTTGACCTCTGCCCCCTGCCCCGAGAAAGTCTATTAACCTTCTCACATCCAGCCGTTTTCACAGGCACCATCGGGGAGCTGATGGATGTTTCTTCTGGTGATGGCTGAGTGGTCGGCCCTTGTGGATAGGTGTCCTAAATGTGCACAACAGCTCTAGCCACAGTCTTCGCTTGCATATTTTTCTGAGTTGCCATTTTCCGGTGACGCTGTCTCTCTTCGGAAACAGGCTGTCCACTCTTAGCGATCTGGGGAAGGGGGCCGAGGAGCGGTGTGGCCTAGTGGGTAGACCACGGACCTGGGAATCAGGAGGACCTGCGTTCTAATGCCGGCCCAGCTGCTTGTCTGCTGTGTGACCTTGGGCAAGTCACTGAGTTTCTCTGTGCCCCTGTCGCCTCATCTGTAAAATGGGGATGCAGACTGAGCCTGAGACCAATCCGAGGTATCTGTACCCACCCCAGCGCTTAGAACAGTGCCTGGCACATAGTAAGTGCTTCACAAATACCACAATTAGGTACTTCAGAATTCATGTTTGATAGTTGCTCCTGGGTTCTCTCCTCATGGCACAGCAAGTACTTTTACTGGACTAGCACAGTCTTATTTTTTGTTGTTTTAAATCGCCTCTGGGTAAGGACAACTTGCCTTTTGGGCAAATGTTAGCTTTTTTTTTTTTTAGCCAACCAGGTCGTTTCATGAAATATTTCTTCCAGGGCAGAAGGTGTTTACCCAGTGACCTTGTTGATTATCTAAGCTAGAAAAGGAACTATTTGTTCAGAAAGTTTAATTATAATAATAATCGTGGTATATGCTATGAGTGAATCAGCTGGTCCTGTATGTTTTCAGTGACTTGAGGCCTATGGTAATGCAAAATGAAAGTACTTTTTTTTTTCAGCTAATCGTTTCAGGAATCGAAGACCAAAGAAGGCATACGCACAAATCAATTGGGTTATTTAGTGGTTTCATGAACGGTTGAAACCCAAGATTTTTGCTGATGGTTGAAAAACCTATAACTTCACACATCTTGGCATTGGTGACGCTTTGGATTGCTGAAGTCTGATTTAGTCCCGTTTAGACAACAGTACTTCCTCTCAATCCGACGCGGTGAACTCACTGACGTCTGCTTCACCCATTTCTGAATGAAGTTGCCGTTCCGATCAACGACTCCTTCAGTTATCAGTTGAAGGGACTCCGCTCTGCCTCGAAAATCCCACTGAAACTAGGGACACAGCTTTCTCCGAGATTGATTCACTCCTAACTGCTTAATGGAGAGATGGATTTACTGTAATTTTTGGCCGGAAGTTAGCCCTGGTTAGGTAAATGCAAAGGGCAAAATCAATCAATCAATCGTATCCGTTGAGCACTTACCGTGTGTAGAGCACTGTGGGCAGGGAATGTATCTGTTTATTGTCGCATTGTACTCTCCCAAGGGCTTAGGACAGTGCTCTGCACACAGTATGCACTCAATAAATATGATTGACTAAGCAATGATGCTAGGTGAACTTCGCAAGTCAGAACAGTGGGAAATAAGGGGCTCCAAAACAAATGAAGTGGCTAATGGCTTCCTCTTACTGGGGGCTATTCAAGAGGGCTGAGGTAGATAGAACTTGAAGTGAATTATTGTATTTCTCTTCCATTTCTCTGTCACTTACCTGACACTTGCCAGTGGTCATTAGCACCTCAGTGGGGAACCAATTTGAAGCCGTTTAGCAATGCTTTTCCTAATAAACAGTGACTTCCTAAAACTCACAGTTGGTGCACTTTGCCACATCAGTGGAGGATTCATAAGTGTATGTCCTCAGGATTTATGTTTTTGGAAGGGTATCTGTTAAGCTCTTAATAGGTGCCAGGCGCAGTTCAAAGAGCCGCATTGGATGCGAGATAATCGGGTTGGACGGAATCCGTGTCCCACGTAGGATTCACAGTCTCGATCCCCATTTTACAGATGAGGTAACTGACACACAGAGAAGTTAAGCGACTTGCCCAAGGTCACACAGCTGACGGGTGGTGGAACCTGCATCAAAACTCAGGTCCTTCTGACTGCCAGGTTCGGCCCCTATCCACTAGGCCATACTGTTTCTCAGGGTTCTGTAATCTGCTTGTAGTGGCTTTTCTACTAATCACTTCACATCCGTTTTCCGGATGACTTCATTCCACCCTTCTATCCCGATTGTGAAATGAAAACACCCTTCGTAGCCGAAATGACTTCATGCATGGTGTCAAGAGCTTACTATGTTCCAGGCACTAAGTGCTGGGGTAGATACGACATATTAAGGTTGGACACAGTCCTCGTCCCACAGTGTCTGTCAGTTCTACCTTCCCAACTTCGCCAAAATCCACCCCTTCCTCTCCATCCAGACTGCTATCATATTAATCCAATCACTTAATCTATCCGGCCTTGATTATCGTAACAGCCTCCTCGCTGACCTCCCTGCCTCCTGTCTCTCTCCCCACCCCAGTCTACATTCCACTCTGCTGCCCGGATCATTTTCCTACAAAAACTTTCAGATCATGTTTCCCCACTCCTCAAGAGACTCCAGGGGCTGCCCAATCACCTCCACATCAAACAAAACTCCTCACCGTGGGCTTTAAAACATCTTGCCCCCTCCTACCTCACCTCGCTGCTTTCCTACTACAGTCCAGCCCGCACGCTTTCTTCCCCTGATGCTAACTTTCTCACTATACCTCCGTCTCTATATCACTGCCCACCCCTCACCCACGTCCTTTAGACCGTTAGACACGTCGTTTAGACCGTGAGCCCGTCATTGGGCAGGGATTGTCTCTCTCTGCTGCCGAACTGTACATTCCAAGAGCTTAGTACAGTGCTCTGCTCATAGTAAGCGCTCATTAAATACTACTGAATGAACGTCCTGCCTCTGGCCGGGAACACCCTCCCTCTTCAGATAAGACATACGACTGCTCTCCTTATTGAAGCCCATCTCCCTCAAGAAGCTTTCCCTGACTGAGCCCTCCTCTCCTCTTCTCCCACTCCCTTCTGTGTCACCTTGACTTGCTCACTTGATTCGTCCTCCCTCCCCACCCCAACAGCACGTATGTCTATATCTGTAATTTATTCATTTATTGATTTATGTCTATTAATGTCTGTCCCGCTCCTGACCGTGAGTTGGTTGCGGACAGGGAATGTGCCTATTTGATGTTGTACTCTCCCAAACTCCTAGTATCAAGTAGGCACTCTATAAATGCGATGGAATAAACGAATGAATAGATGGGGCTCACAATCTTGACTGTCCACCCCCAGGGTGGGACCCCCTCAAACCATCTTTGGTTTAGAGCCCAAAGCATTCGGAGAGTTTGGTTCTCTTCCAATCTCACCTTTCCTCCACCGCCTCCTTCGTCCCCAGGCTCGTGCCCATCCTCTGCACAACCCAACCACCGGTCCGGCGGAAGACGCATTAATTTACCATGGCTAACTGGTGGCTGGTTCTAGACTGAAGGAGTGTAGACCGAGAAGCAGCAGCATGGCCTAGTGGTTAGACTCAGAAGGAACTAGGTTCATTCATTCAATAGTATTTATTGAGCGCTTACTATGTGCAGAGCACTGTACTAAGCACTTGAACCCGGTTCCACCCCTTGCCTGCTGTGGGATCTTGGGCAGGTTCTTCAGCTGGGCAAGTGATTCACTTACCTCATCTGTGAAATGGGGATTAAGACTCTGAGCCCCAGGTGGAACAAGGACTGTGCCCAACCTCATTAGCTTGTATCGCCCTCTGTGCTTAGAACAGTGCCGGGCACACAGAGAAGCAGCGTGGCTTAGTGGAAAGAGCCCGGGCTTGGGAGTCAGAGGTCTTGGGTTCTAATCCCGGCTCTGCCACTTGTCAGCTGTGTGACTTTGGGCAAGTCACTTAGCTTCTCTGTGCCTCAGTTACTTCATCTGTAAAATGGGGTTTAAGACTGTGAGCCCCACCTGGGACAACCTGATTACCTTGTATCTCCCCCAGCGCTTAGAACAGTGCTCGGCACATAGTGAGTGCTTAACAGCGTGGCTCACTGGAAAGAGCACGGGCTTTGGAGTCAGAGGTCATGGGTTCAAACCCCGGCTCTGCCACTTGCCAGCTGTGTGACTTTGGGCAAGTCACTTAACTTCTCGGTGCCTCAGTTCCCTCATCTGTAAAATGGGGATTAAGACTGTGAGCCCCACGTGGGACAACCTGATTCCCCTGTGTCTACCCCAGCGCTTAGAACAGTGCTCGGCACATAGTAAGCGCTTAACAAATACCAACATTATTAACATTATTATTATTATAACAGATACTATCATCATTATCATTAAGTATTTAACAAATACCATAAAAAATACTGTTATTAATTTGGTTTCTATTGCTCCTCTCGTTGTCCTGCCTTCTTATTTCTTCCAGGGTCTGATCTGAACAACTAAGGATCATGATTGTTGTCTCTGTTCAGTGCTTTCTACATGCTAAATCCTGGGACAGAGACAAGATAATCACGTTGGACCCGTTCCCTGTCACGCATGGGGCTCACATTCTCAGACGAAGTCGGAACAGGTAAAGAACATCCATTTTACAGGTAAGGAAACCGAGGCACAGTCAAGTTAAAAGACTGGCCCAGAGTCACAGAGCTGTCAAGCGGCAGATCGTGGAATCGAACCCAGGTCCTTTGACTCTCAGGCCTGGGCTCGTTCCACTGAGCCACACTGTTCCCAAAGACTGTTTAACTCATGCCTCATTGCCTTGTCTGAAGCCGTGAAAATTCATCGTGATCTCAAATTTGTTTTTATTCATTGCTGCCATTATTTGCTACTCACCATTAATCATGTTTTAAAAATACAGCTGACAAAATTCTCCCTTCTACGCAGACCTTAACAGTCCCAAACACTAGAGTGGGAATGTTCAAAAGATTTTCAAAGACTGTATTTACCCAGGAGACTAAGAACAGCTGCCTCTCATGCAAACAGATGTAGCAGTTAACCATTCTAACATGGATACTGTTTACTTTAAAGCAAACACAAACACATTCCTAAACACCGAGCATAGCCCCAGATACTCTTAAATGATTCCATTTAAAGCAGTCCGGCCAGAAAATTTAGAATCGAGACATCTTCTTTTTTCTTCGCTTGAGGTAAAGTCACCTGAACTTGCAATTTCCTGGGCAGCCAACGTTAAGATGCTCTGAGAAGCTTATTTAAATAGCATCGCTTCTATTCCGTGCGGCGGCCGCTAATTGAATATTAAAACCAAAATCTGCGGTGTGTAATTCTCTTTATCCCTGAATCGAGTTTGGGTAACATGACAACCTTTCTTCTGCAATCCTGGTTGCTATTGCTACATATCAGTCTAGCTAGATATTCATTTGAGTCTTACGTTTCCTTTAATCCAATCCGGGCTCATCTGAGCATGCCGGAAGCAGCCGGAATGCCTGTTGGAAACTAGGTTTTAAGTGATCCTTTCTAGGACGCATTAGCCCGGACAGGTATTAAGACAAGCTTGATCTAAGATGTTCTAGGTGGATAAAGACATTTCCATCTGAGGGATCAATTATATCAATTACAGATTAAGCCCCGAATCCACCGAGCTGTCCGTCTTGCTGTCCGGACGATGCTTACTGAACAGCCCCCGACCGCGTGTTTGACCGGGAACGCCGGAGCAGACGCAAGAGCGTGAAGGAGGCAGCTTTTTGGCTGACGGTAAGCCCTTTGAGAGCAGGGAACACAGGCCTGGCTTCCGTTGGACTCTCCCGAGGGCTTAGTACAGATTGCGCACTCAGTGGCTGAGGTGACATTAAAGCACAACGAAAAAATTTCCTACCTGTCGGTCCATGACATCGCACACGCAATTCCCAAGATGCAGCTTGATGAGGTTAATGACAGAAGGGTGAAGATTAAATTGGGAGAGAAGGCCCTGGAGGAGAACATGAGATACGAAAGGGACCGGAGTTGCCTTTGGCCTTTCCCCAGCTCCCACCAATCAGTCAGTCAGTCAATCTTATTTATTGAGTGCTTATTGCGTGCACAGCACTGTACTAAGCACTTGGGAGAGGACCACATAACAATAAGCAGACATGTTCCCTGCCCATAACGAGCTTATAAATAAATAAATTACAGATATGGAAAAAAGTGCTGTGGGACTGAGGGGGGGGGGGCGGCGGAGATGAATAAAAGGAGCAAGTCAGGGTGACACAGAAGGGAGTGGGAGAAGAGGAAAAGAGGGCTTAGTCAGGGAAGGCTTCTTGGAGGAAATGTGCCATCAATAAGGCTTAGAGGAAGGGGAGAGTAATTTTCTGTCAGATATGAGGAGGGAGAGCATTTCGGGACAGAGGCAGGATGTGGGCGAGGGGTCGGCGATGAGTTAGATGAGAATGAGGTACAGTGAGAAGGTTGGCATTAGAGGAGTGAAGTGTACGGGCTGGGTTGTAGTAGGAGAGCTGTGAGGTGAGGTAGGAGGGGACAAGGTGATGGACTGCTTTAAAGCCAACGAGGGGGAGTTTCTGTCGGATGTGGAGGTGGATGGGCAACGCTTGGAGGTTCTTAAGGAGTGGGGAAACATGGCCTGGAATTCCAGGAAGCAGGCTTCCATCTCTCCCCACCGATTCCCGACGGATCGGCTCTCTCCTCACAGCCCAGGGGAAGTCCCGCCCTCAGCTTGGACCCAAGATTCACCTCCAGGTGACCGAGTCGAGGACGCAGAGTGAACGTCACCCCGGCTGGTCTGAGGCCCAGTCCCTCCTCCTCCCCCGCTTATCCTCCTCTCTTCTTCTGGACCTTAAGCTTCTTGTGGGCAGGGATCACATCTGCTGACTCTGTTGTTTCCCAAGTGCTCAGTACAGTGCTCTGCATTTAGTAAGCACTCAATAAATCCCATAGACCGGCTGATGGATTGCAGGAAGTTCTCTGATGGCGTCCTCCAGTGAAGCGCCTCAGATTCCAAACTGACCACCTCAGTGGGAAGGAAAGAGGGGGTAAGTGGAAGGACGGTAGCCTTGTTAGCCCATGACAGAACCTGGCCATGGGGCTTATGGGGCGGGGGGGGGGGGGTATCTGAGTAGCTGGAGACGAAAGGAGATAGAAGTTTTGTCTACCTCATCCACGAATGAATATAAATGTATCTGTTAATATAAGTTCCTCAGGTCGGAGACCGTCGGTGTTCGGCATGGGGCTCACGGACTAAGTAGGAGGGAGAACAGCTATTGAATCCCCATTTTATGGTTGAGGAAATTGAGGCCTAGAGAGGTTAAGTGACATAGCCGAACAGCGGGGCTCAGTGGAAAGAGCACGGGCTTGGGAGTCAGAGGTCGTGGGTACGAATCCCAGTTCTGCCACTTGTCAGCTGTGTGACTGTGGGCAGTTCCCTCATCTGTAAAATGGGGATTAAGACTCGCGTGAGATAACCTGATTACCCTGTATCTCCCCCAGCGCTTACAACAGTGCTCTGCACATAGTAAGCGCTTAACAAATACCAACATTATTATTACTAGCCAAGGTATTGCAGCAAGCAATTGGCAGAACTCAGATCCTCTGACTCACAGATCCGTCTCTCTCCACTGGACCACCCTGACTTCTTCTTCAAGTACCGGGGACAGCCATCAATGGGGGGTTTGACCTCCTGTGGCGACGGTTGATGTTCTTCTGTGACCCGTTATGCAATTTCCCCCTCCAGCCCGAGCAGCGGTCCTGCTGATAAGCAGCATACCGGCATTCCTGAGGAACCCTACTCCTTCCCACTCCTTCCGTCTCCCTGAGCTCCCCTTCTCACCGCAGGGTCAGAACACATCAGCTCCGTGTTGTCTGGGATCCTACAGGCCTAACTAGTAGTACTGTTCTACTTGCCAGGGCAACGAAAGCTACCAAGAGTTCCACCGCTTTTGCCCAAGTTAACTTGAGCCAGGGGCCAGGCATCTGGCAGAAGAGTTCCGGGAAAGTCCTGTAATGTCGGGAATTTGGAAGACGATAGCTTTCTCTTGAATCTTCCGTGACATACCAGTCCACGACGGATTGGGAGAGATGGATCATTAGTTGAATGCTCTTGAAAAAAAAAATGCAGTCTGTTGCCAACTGAGGCCATTAAAACCATACATCCTTTTTCTGCCAACTTGGATCCTATCCTAGGTTAATTGGCTGATTTAATGGGTTCATATAAAATTCCCTCTATGGTGTCATTGGATTTTCCACTTCGCCTGGATACCGTTATGCAGATCGTATATTCCCAAAAGACCTGCGTTGAAGATGGTTTCGAAGGGTGTGAGTCTGGGTTCCAAGCCTAAAGCAGCCCTCGCCGGGGTCGGTGCCCACAGCTGGCACCCGGGACTTGCGGATGGTAGGGACGGGCATCTTAAAGCAGCGTGGGTGAGCGGATAGAGTATGGGACTCGGAGCTAGGAGGACCCGGCTCTGCCACGTGTCTGATGTGTGACCCTGGGCAAGTCACTAAACTTCTCTGGGCCCCAGGTCTAAGAGTGTGAGCCCCATGTGGGACAGGGACTGTGCCCAACCTGATTAACTTGTATCTACCCCAGCGCTTAGCACAGTGCTTGGCACATAGTAAGTGTTTAACAAGTGCCCTAATATTTCATTACTTATTATTATTGTTGTTAGCTCCTGCTTTTAGGCCTCAGACCTCCGATGCTGAGTGCTCTCACTGAGAGGCTCTGGACCACGGTGGGCCCCGGGGCAACCGTCTTCCACCAGTCTGCCCGAAACCATCCTGGAAAGGGGTTGATGTGGATGATGCCGTCTCCGCCCGGACCGGCAGCAGAGCCCCGTTCCCACGATTCCAAGATTAAAGACCTGCGGGAAAAGATCGTTCGGCGTGGCAGAGGCTTGGGCAATGCTTGTGTCAATTTTTTTCCTTTTACGACATTTGTTAAGTGCTTACTATGTGCCAGGCACTGTTCTAAGCACCGGGGTAGATACAGAGTCATCAGGATGGACCCAGTCCACGTCCCACGTGGTGACTCGCAATCTTAACCTCCATTTTCCAGATGAGGGAACTGAAGCCCAGAGAAGTGAAGTGACTTGCCCGAGGTCACCCAGCAGACAAGGGGCGGAGCAGGAGAAGAACCCAGGTCCTTCTGACTCCCAGGCCCGTGCTCTATCCACAAGGCCAGGCTGTTTCTAACGTCTATTCACTTGGTTCTCTGCCCCTTAATCAATCATTCAAAAGATAAATCGATGATATTTATTGAGTGCTTACTATGTGCACTGTACTAAGCACTTGCAAGAGTACAATACAACAGAATTAGCAGACATTTTCCCTGTCCCTAACGAGCTCACAGACTAGCAGGGGAAACAGATACTAATATGCATAAGTAAATTATAATATAAGCATGTAAGCATTTCGGTGTTCAGCCCAGCCCCCGCCCCACAGCATTTATGTCAACATCCTCATACTCTAAGAGTTCCCCTACCCGCTGTTAATTTAAATGTCTGTTTTCCCCTGTAGACCGTGAGCTCTTTGTGGGCAGCGAGAGTATCAACCTATTCTACTGTAGAGTACTTTCCCAAGTGTTTAGTACAGTGCTCTGAACACAGAAAGCACTCAATAAATACCATCAGTGGGAAGGCAGTGGGTCAGTTGAGGAATGGAGAGCTGTGAGCTGAGTGATGCTAGGAGATGATCCTTGCAGCAGCGATGTATATGGAGTTAGAAGTAGGACTATGGCCTAGTGGATAGAGCATGGGCCTGGGAATCAGAAGGACCTGGGTTCTAATCCCGGCTCCACCACCTGTCTGCACTGTCACTTCTCCGTGCCTCAGTTACCTCATCCGTATAATGGAGATTAAGAGCGTGAGTCCCATGGGGGACAGGGACGGTGTCCAACCCAATTAACTGTATCTACCCCGGCGCTTAGAACATAGTAAATTGTTAACAAATACCATAATTATCATTAATATCGCTACCTCCACGATCTCAGCTCTTCCACTTACCATCCCCTTGCTCATTCCGTTCCCCCAGCGTAGAACTCCCTCCCTTTCCAAATCAGACCAACTCCAGCTTTCTCCGTCGTCAAGTCTCTCCTCCAACAGGCCTTTCCTGATGAATTCCAAGCCAAATAACCCAATCGTCCAGCTCTACCACTTGCAGGTTCATAAAACCTGGGATCTAATCCCAGCTCTACCACACGCCTGCTGTGTGACGTTGGTAAATTGCTTTGCCTGTCCGAGGAACCTATCATTCATTCAATAGTATTTATTGAGCGCTTACTATGTGCAGAGCACTGTACTAAGCGCTTGGAATGGACAGATCGGTAACAGATAGAGACGGTCCCCGCCCTTTGACGGGCCTACGGTCTCCACTCCCACGACTTCAGCTACCACCTCTTTGACTTTCATTCGCTCAATCGTATTTATGGAAGCGCTCACTGCGCGCGGGGCACTGTACTAAACGCTCGGAAGTACAAATCGGGAACAAATAGGGACAACCCCTACCCAGCAACGGGCTCACAGTCTTGAAGGGTGGACACAGACAACAAAACGAAACATGGAGACAGGTATCAATAGCGTCGATATAATAAATAGAATTACAGATAGATACACATCATTAATAAAATGAAAAGAAGGGAGTGGGGATGATGGGGAGGGGAGGAGGAGGAGCAGAGGAATAGGGGGCCTCAGTCTGGGAAGGCCTCTGGAGGAGGTGAGCTTTCAGAAGGGCTTGGAAGGGGAGAAGTGTGCTAGTTTGGAAGCGTGGCTCAGTGGAAAAGAGCCTGGGCTTCGGAGTCAGAGGTCATGAGTTCGACTCCCGGCTCTGCCACTTGTCAGCTGTGTGACTGTGGGCGAGTCACTTCACTTCTCTGTGCCTCAGTTCCCTCATCTGTAAAGTGGGGATTAACTGTGAGCCTCACGTGGGACAACCTGATTACCCTGTGTCTCCCCCAGCGCTTAGAACAGTGCTCGGCACATAGTAAGCGCTTAACAAATACCAACATTATTATTATTATTATTAGTTTGGCGGATGTGAGGAGGGAGGGCATTTCAGGCCAGAGGTAGGACGTGGGCCAGGGGTTGACGGCGGAACAGGCGAAAATGAGGCACGGTGAGGAGGTTAGAGGCAGAGGAGCGGACTGAGGAGAGAAGGGAGGTGAGGTAGGAGGGGGCAAGGTGACGGAGAGCCTTGAAGCGGCCTGGGCTGTAGAAGGGGAGAAAATCTATGTCAGTAACCTGACCTCTCTCCTTCTCTGCCATCTCACATGTCCTCCTCTTTCCATGGTGCTTGTGAAGTACTTACTTTGTGTCAAGCACTGTTCTTTGTGCTGGGTTAGATACAAATGAACTAAATCCAAGTTAATTAGGCCAGATACGGTCCCTGTCCCTCTAGACTGTAAGCTCGTTGTGGACAGGGCGTGTGTCTGTTATACCGGTGTGTTGTACTCTCCCAAGCGTTTAGTGCAGTGCTCTGAACACAGTAAGGGCTCAATAAATACGGTGGACTGAATGACAGACATGGGTCTCACAGACCAAGTAGGAGGGTGAGCAAGTACTGAAAGTACAGAGAAGTTATGTGAATTGCCCAAGGTCAACCAGCAGAAAAGTGTTGGAGCAGGGATTAGAACCCAGGTCCTCCAGCTCCCAGACCTGTTCTCTAATCCAATAGGCCACGCTGCTTCTCTCCAGCCATGCCTGAGTGGATCGCCTGCTGGTATTCAACCTCAATCTGTCAAAAGCCGAATTCCTCGTCTTTCCTCCCAAATCCTCTCTTCCACCGACCCTTCCCATCACTCTTGACAATCCCATAATCTTCTCCGGCTCCGAGACCCGCCTCTCGGAATTATCCCGCATACTATCCTATTGGTTCTGTTGCCGAATCCTTTTGGTTTTTCCTCCTCAGCATCTCCAGGATCCACCCTTCTTCTCCACCCAAAGAGCCACCGGGCCATACTTTAGTTTGATTACTGTAACAGCCTCAGTCAATCAATCAGTCAATCAGTGGTATTCCTCAAATACTTACCGGGTGCAGGGCCCTGAACTGAGTAGTGGTGAGGGTACGAGAAAAGAGAGGCGGTAGATAGTATCCCTGTCTACAAAGACCTTACAGTTTTGAGGGGAAGACAGATGTTAATTTACAGAGAGAGCAATGGCAGAGTGTAAGGATATGTACATAAATGCTGGACAGTCGGCATTCAGAAGATTGAAAGTTACGAAGAAGCTGGAGGCAGAGAAAATGGAGAAGAGCCGAAAGAATGCCGTCACTATGGTATGACAAAATCTTGGACCGTGGTGGTGACTGGCCGGATGGATATCACTACATCAATTAATCAATCAATTTATTGTATTTATTGAGCACTTACTGTATAATAGAGTCGGCAGACACCTTCCCGTCTGCAAGAAATTAAGAGTCCGGGTTGCGTTGTGGAGGAAGAGATTCCTGTTATAACACTAATAATTCATAATAATAATTATTATGATACTCGGTAAGCGCTCACTGTGTGTCAAGCACTGAGGTAATAGCTGGGGTAGAGGTGGGGTGCTGTCCCTGTCCCACATGCAGCTCACACGGAGGTATTGAATCCCCATTTTACGGGTGAGGGAACTGAGGCGGGGAGACGGTCAGTTACTTCATTCAGTTGTATTTACTGAGCACTGCATCGAGTGCTTGGAAAGTACAATTCAGCAACAAATCCCGGCCCACAATGGGCTCACAGTGTAGAAGCGGGGAGACAGACATCCAAAGAAGTAAATAGGCATCAGTAGCATCGATATAAATAAATAGAATTATAGATACATACGCATCTTGCCCAAGGTCGCACGGCAGGCAAATGGCAGAGCCAGGATTAGAACTCATTCTCCTTTCAGTACCCTTTCTTCACAATGCTATTTTAATTTAACTGACTAAGAAAGAGGGATTATAGACCATTTGAATTTAGCATAGGTAATGGTGATTTTCAGAGCATGGGTACTGACATATGGATGCAAGCACGAGGTGCCATTTTGCTGAACAATCTAGGCAAATTATCGCTTCCAAAATTCAGTTCTGTGTGTACAAGAAAATTTAATTCAAAATTTATCATTATCATTACATATTTCCATGGCTATTTGCTTACGTAAACCTATTCATTGGGAATTTTATCACTGCTTTTGGTATATCTATATTGTTTTGGTCCTTTTTTTGGATCTTGGGAGTGCATTAAGGTAGTTTACATTATTTCCTCTGGGAAACTCTTCTCGGTTTTAGTGCTCTCTTGTTTCACACTCTATTTTCGTGGATCCAATTGAAAGCACTAATGGGGGAAGAATAACACTAGTAAGGAGGAGTCAACGTAAAGAAAGTCAAAGACCTTCCCCTATTAAGCCGTATTTTCCCCGGCTCCCTCTCTATTCTGCACCATCTACGCACTTGGGTCTGTGACCTTCGGAATTCTGCTATTAGCCTTACTCGCAGCCCCACAGCACTCATGTACAGATGTATAAATTGTATATTATCAATTATTCATTGATATTAATGTCAGTCTCCCCCTCTAGACTGTAAGTTCCTCGAGGACAGGGAATGTGTCTAGCAATTCTGTTGTACTGTTCTCTCCCGAGCGTTTAGTACAGTGCTCTGCACACTGTAATTGCTCAAGAAATTCCACTAAGGGATGATGAAATCCAAAGAAAGTGGTTTTTCTTCAAACGATGAGGTTGTAATAATGATGATAATAATAATAATAATAATGATAATAGTAATTATAATCAGCATTTTTAAGCACCTACTCTGTGCCAAGGACTGAGCACTGGGATAGATAGAATCCCTGTCCCAAATGGGGATCACAGTCTAAGTAGGAGGGAGAACAGGTATTGAATCCCCATTTTACAGTTGAAGAAACTGAGGCACATATAAGTAAAAATGACTTGGGCAAGGTCGCACAGGAGGTAAGGGGAAGAGGCAGGATTAGAACCCAGGTCCTCTAACTCCCAGCCCTATGCCGTTTCCACTAGGCCACACCGCTTCTCAGGAAAGCAAAACTATGGAAAGTGGAATTCAGAAATGTCTGCACTTGGGAAGGGAACCAGTTGGAACAACTGAGGACAGAAAAGAGATACAGCTAGAAGAAAATAGGAAAGGACACCACAATTTCATTGTGCAATTGCATTAGGCCTAAAGGGAGGATGAATGAAGTCGCTCATTCCCCCCATCCCTGCTCAGTAGAAAGGACAAACGGGAATTTTCTTTTGCAAAAAAAATCAATCAATCCATTAGCGGTACATATTGAGTGCTTACTGTATGCTAAGCACTCCACTAAGTGCTCGGAAGATTCCAATAGAACCGATTTGGTTGCCATGTTCCCTCCCCAGAGTGAGCTTACAGTTTAGAGGGGGAGAAAGACACGAATATAAGTAAATAAATTACAGATATGTACTTAAGTGTTTGTAAGGAAGAGACTTCAGTGGAGTTTTCATGAGTATCTTAATATAATAGTCAACTATAATCCTTGGACCTGAACGAGTCCCCTCTTGCTCACAACGCCTGGGAAACTGAATTCAAAAGAGAGAAGAAACAGTTGAAGAATATTAAAAACTGGACATAAATAATCAACGATAATTGTTGTACGTGTGAAGTGCTCACTATGTGCCGAGCACCATACCGAACCCTGGCGTAGATACTATTCATTCATTCATTCGCTCATATTTATTGAGTGCGGAGGCCTGTACTAAGCTCTGTACTAGATAATCAGGTTCCACATGGGGCTCACAGTCTAAGTTGGCAGGAGGAGGATTTAATCTCCATTTTATAGTTGAGGTAATAGAGGCACAGAGAAGTGAAGTGATTTGCCCAAGGTCACACAGCAGACCAGTGGTGGAGCCAGGATTAGAACCAATTGCAAAATACCATTCTGCTGCTTTAAGTGCAAGTCCTTAAAGCGGTGCTAAACTGAGAGTTTCCCACTTCTCTTGTGTGTTGGTGTGTGTGTGTGTGTGTGTGTGTATGGGTTTTCATGATCTTGTACTGTTCACCTGTGCCTGTCTTTCAGTATGTTTCACAGCGTGTCCCCCCTAGACTGAAAGCTCATTTTGGGCAGGACGTGTGTCTACCAACTCGGTTCAGTATACTCTTCCAAGTGCTCAGGACAGTGCTCTGCACACAGTAAGCGCTCAATAAGCACCACTGATCGATCGATGGGCTTCTCACCCCTGGCTTCTCCTTCCCTGTCTCGTCTCAGTCTCTGGGTGTCCCTCTCCCTCTCTCCTGCCTTTCCAGCCCCACCTCAGGCCCCTCGCACCCGGCCCCAAAACCCATCTCCAGCTGATTTCCCCGAACCTCATGAGCCGGCGCATGCTGCCGGGGAGCTGGTTTTGGGGGGAGCGGTTCAGTCTGTTGGCACCCCACAGGAGCAGTCCCCTCAAGACACCCCAGGGGTGAGAAGAGCGAGACGCCCTCTCTCCCGGGAGAGGCAGAAATGAGCTTCTCAGCTCAACTGGAGGGCTCTCGGCACTTTCAACCTTCGCCGGTATAATTAAGAGGTGATAATTATTCACAGAGACGATGATTAATTTCAGGGCGCCATATGCTTTCTTAACACCCCATAGAAGTCCTTCTCCCCGGGTTAATTACAGGGCGGTGAAATGATTTCACTGCGTCACGGAGGAGCGGAGGGCTCCCCGGGTGAGTTTTTCCGTGATGGCCCTGTTTTGCGTCTCCTAGTTGATAATCAGATCAGACACCCTCCCCGTCCCACGAGAGCTCACCGTCTAAGGAGCGAGAGCAACGGGTATCTAATTCCCATTTTACGGATGAGGCAACTGAGGTCCAGAGACTTGCCCAAGGTCACACGGCAGGCAAGTGGTGGAGCCGGGATGATGGTAATAATAAAAATTATGGTATTTATTAAGCGCTTACTATGTGCCAGGCGCCGTACTTAGCACTGGGGTGGATACAGACAAATCGGACCCAGTCCCCGTCCCACGTGATGCTAATAGTCTCGATCTCCATTTTAAAGAAGTGGTAACCGAGACGCAGAGAAGTGAAGTGATTTGCCCGAGATCACACGGCGTGGCTCAGTGGAATGAGCACGGGCTTTGGAGTCAGAGAGCATGGGTTCGAATCCCGGCTCTGCCACTTGTCAGCTGGGTGACCGTGGGCAAGTCGCTTCACTTCGCTGGGCCTCAGTGACCTCATCTGTAAAATGGGGATTAAGACTGTGAGCCCCACGTGGGACAACCTGATTCCCTCGTGTCTACCCCAGTGCCTAGAACAGCGCTTGGCACATAGTGAGTGCTTAACAAATGCCAACATTATTATTATTACAGGTGGTGTAGCTGGAGTTAGAACCCATGACCTTCTGACTCCCGGGCCCCCGCTCTACCCACTGTGCTATGCTGGGAACTCAAGTCCTCTGATTCCTGGCCAAGAAAAAGAGTGGCCTCTGAGGGATTTTATCCACGATGGCCCTGCTTTGCCCTTTGCCTTTCCTTGGTGAGGGTGCTTCTGGCAGGAGGATCCAGAGAGGGCTGACGAGAGACGGGGGGCTGATCAGATGGGGGGCTGATTCGGGGTGCCAGTGTGGGAGAAGACTTGCTGGAGTGCTTCCCCTCCTTCAGAGCAGGCCCAATTCCTCAGCTCACCCCCAAACCCCAAGGGGGACAGAAAGCTCGACAGGACTATTATTCCCACCCTTTCCCATAGGTGGAATTCCTCCTCTGCCCTAGTAATAATAATTGTAGTATTTATTAAGGGCTAACCATGTGTCAAGCACTGTTCTAAGGACCGGGGTAGATACAAGATAATGAGGTTGGACGCAGCCCCTGTCCCACAAGGGGCTCACAGTCTTAATCCCCCTTTTACAGATGAGGTGACTGAGGCACTGAGAAGTAAAGTGACTTGTCCAAGGTCACCCAGCAGACACGTGGCAGAGCTGGGATTAGAAGCCACATCTTCTGACTCCCAGGCCCGTGCTCTTTCCACTAATCCATGCCACTGGAGGCTCGGAGGGGGACAGAGGGGAAAGAGAAGAGTATCCGGGGCCCCAGGATTGGCCTATTTTTATTCAGTCAGTCAGTCAATCCCCCGATTAGACCGTAAGCCCATCAGTGGGCAGGGACCGTCTGTTGCCGATTTGTCCATTCCGAGCGCTCAATAAATACTACTGAATGAATGAATCGTCTTTACTGAGCACTTGCTATGTGCAGAGCACTGTACTAAACGCATGGGAGAGTCCCCTGTAACATTCCCTGCCCACAACTAATTTACAGTCTAGAGGGGGGAAGCAGCTGCTGGACTGGGAGGATTTCAAAGCAGCAACCCAACCCCTCTGCTCAATCAGACCGCGAAGCTGCTTGGGTCCAGGAATCAGGATGCTTGGGTTCTCATCCTGGCTCTGCCGCTTGCCTGCCGTGTGAATTTGGACAAATTTCTGGGCTTCAGTTGCCTCATCTGTAAAATTCGGATTAAATACCTGTTGCTCTTCCAATTTAGGCAGTTCGTCCATGTGGGACGAGGACGGTGTCTGATCTGGGGATCAGTTAATCATATTTACTGAGTGCCTACTGTTTTCAGAGCACTGTTCTAAACACTTGGGAGAATATAACAAAATTATCAGACATATTCCCTGCCCATAATGAGCTTAAAGTCTGGAGGGAGAGACAGACATTAATATGATTTAAAAAGTATTCTATAACATACAATTCAAAGATATTACATATTTCAAAGATACGTACGTATCTGGAATTTTCACCATCGTTCAGTATGGCGCTTGGCTTAACAAATACTGCTATTATTTTTCCACGGATGCTGTTTGGATCAAGTGACAGGTTAGTGTGGAAACCGTATCAACTTCCTCCACATTGACTCCCAGCTAGATAATGCACCGAGGAAGGCCACGTACAGTCGGATTAGCATCCTAAAGGCACTGTGGCCATCACCGGTCTATTCGAGCCTCACTTCCCTTCTGGAATCCTGTTTCTCAGAATCCCCTTTGAACTTCAAACCTTAATCAGGGCTTTGATTGAGAAGAAATGCATGAAATCACACCAGGGAATGAAATCCCAAGTAAACGTCACCCACAGCTAAGGCGCCTTTTCTCAGCCAGTTGCATTAAATGAACACGTTCTGTGTGCAGAACGCTGTACTGAGCGCTTGGGAGAGTACTATTTAACAGACACGTTCCCTGCCCACAACGAGCTCAGAGTCTCGAGAGTTTCCCCAAATACCTTACCAAAGCTTCCTTTGGCTTTTCGCTCACCGATGAACAACCGTTTTCATTCGTTCATTCGGTTGTATTTATTCGGAGCACTGTGCTTGGGAAAGAACAATGCAACAATAAACAGTGACAATCCCCGCCCATAATTCATTCAGTAGTATTTATTGAGCGCTTACTATGTGCAGAGTACTGTACTAGTGAGCTCACAGTCTAGAAGGGGGGAGACAGACATCAATACAGATAAAATTATTATAATCTACATAAGTACTGTGGGGCTGGGAGAGGATGGGAAGAGCAAAGGAAGCAAGTCGGGGTGACGCAGGAGGGAGTGGGAGACGAGGAAAAATGGGGCTTAGTCTGGGAAGGCCTCTTGGAGGAGATGGGCCTTCAATAAGGATTCGAGTGTATTTTTCTTGACCCTCCCAAACCAGCCGGAAGCTCTCTGAGAGGATGTTGTCAATCAATCCATCAGTGGTATTTATTGAGCGCTTACTGTGTGCAGAGCACTGTACTAACTGCTTGGGGGAGTACAGCATAGCAGAGTTGGTAGACGTGTTTGCTGGCCCCAACTTGTTTACAGTCTAGAGAGGGAGACGAGCAATATAAATAAATAAATTGTGGATAGGCCCATTAAGTGCCGTGGGGCTGAGGGAAGGGTGGTAGAGAGATGTAGAAGGGAGTGGAACTAAATCACATGAATCAAGTTAGCAAAGTTGTACAACCCGAGAGCTGATTCACTTGAGACGAAGGGTGGCTTAGTGGAAAGAGCTCAGGTCTGGGGACCTGGATACCAATTCCGGCTCTGCCCGTTGCCTCCTGGGTGACCTTGGGCAAGTTCCTTCACTTTGGTGTGCCTTGGTTTTCCCATCTGTAAAATCGGGATAAGAGGCCCGCTCTCCATCGGTCAAACACCGTGAGGCAGGGACCGTGCTGGATCTCCTTACCCAGCTCGCTGCACACCATTTTTATTACTATTATTATTACTTGATTTTCCACAAAAATACAATGCCTGGCACTTAGCAAGCACTTAATAAATACCCTTAAAAAAAAAAGAAAAACACATTCCTTTCTCATAAAGATGAAGACCAAACCCAAGCCACAGCGTGATAAAGGTGAATAAAAACAGGGAAATAATCACAATCAAGGCCACTGAGGTTCCTACACATCTTTTCGTTTGAGTACGGTTAAAAACATTACTTTCTGATTTGCTATTCTTCGTGCCGATGAGGCCCATTCCAAGCTAAGAGCAGTTCTTCGCCCCGGGGTAGAGATGCCCCGTCATGCATCTCTGCATTTTCCCAGTGTCTTTCTCTTCGGCAGCTTGGGGAAGTCTCCGCCCGCCATCACGATGAATATAAATTCTCCGTCCAAGTCGGCGGTACGTGTTTAACTATAATTGCATCTCCGGTGAGGGTTGAAAACCCTGAGTCTTCAAAAACGACTGGAAACAACTGAAGTGTTAAAAGATCCCAAGGAGTGGCTGAAAATGGTTCCTGAAAGGCATGGGAGATGTTGGTTTACGGCTGAAAAAGGTTAGGATTGCTGTTTGTACGCACACACACAAGGACCCAGTGTCTGAAAGATGGAAAGTAGCAGCAAAGAGGAAAACCTACAGGGAATTCCAACGCCTAAATCACCTTGAAGAATCTTGAATAATTGAATAATGGGCAGCTGAAAAGAATCATTCAGCCCCACGGGTCCCCTTTTCTGTCTGTAAGTTCCTCGAGAGCTTGTGCCTATCAACTCTTTCGGACTGGACTCTTTCGAGCGCCTAGTACAGTGTTCTGTACGCGGGAAGTGCTTACTAAATAGCAATGACTGATTGACCGACTGACAGCGGTGGACAAGGCAGAAAGAGAGCAAAAGAACAAATGGCTAATTGTCACCTGTTTTTAAAGAACTCACCCCCAAGCTAGTTGGGTGAGTAGGAAGTCCATGTAAAGGCTTCTGGGAAATCTAGTCCCTTTACTAAGTTCCCGATAAGAAGCGGAAAGTAAATCTGCAGTGTCATCATCATCATCAAACTTATTTACTGAGCGCTCATTTTGTGCAACGAACTGCATTGTTGGGCATGCACACTACAACAGATTTGGGAGTCACCTTCCCTGTTTATAGTGAGAGAAACAGCTTCGCCTAGTGGAAAGAATACAGACCTGGGAGTCAGAGGAGCTGGGTTCTAATTTTAGCACCACCACATACCTGCTGCGTGACCTTGGGTAAGTCACTTAACTTCTCCGTGCCTCGGTTCCCTCATCTGCAAAATGGGGATTCGATACCCGTTCTCCCTCCTAGTTAGACTATGAGGCCCACAGGGGACCTAATTATCTGGTAGCTACCCCAGCGCCTAGTAGAGTGCTTGGCCCATAGTAAGCGCTTAACAAAAACCACGGTGATTATTATTTTTAATGAGCAAGAAGATATTGTACCAAGCCCATGCTGCGCTTCCCCTGAGGGTTCAGGAAATGGGGTTGGGAAGGCCCCAGAGACAGAGTGAAGCCAGTGGCTGGCTTTCCTTGAGGTGGTTAATATATTTTCATTACCCTATTTATTTTGTTAATGAGATGTTCATCCCCGTGATTCTATTTATTGCTATCGTTCTCGTCTGTCCGTCTCCCCCGATTAGACCGTGAGCCCGTCAAAGAGCAGGGACTGTCTCTATCTGTCGCCCATTTGTCCATTCCAAGCACTTAGTACAGTGCTCTGCACATAGTAAGCGCTCAATAAATACTATTGAATGGTTTGGGCTTCAGCTGAACAGGAGATCCAGAAGAAGGAAATGAAGATTCCAGAACTTCCCTTTCCTTGGCTGGGTTCGACATGGGGAAAGCTGGCTACGACAAGGTGATCAAAGCTGAAGCTTGTGAGGCCGGGTCTGTTGCCTTGGAGTACATCAAGGCAGCGAGAGAGAAGCCGCGTGGCCTGCTGGAAAGAGCACGGGCCTTGGAGTCAGAGGATCTGGGTTCTAATCCCAGTTCCGCCACTTGTTTGCTCTGTGACCTCGGGCCAGCCACTTCACTACTCTGTGCCTCGCTTATCTCCTCTGTAAAATGAGGATTAAGACTGCGGCCCCATGTGGGCCAGGGACTGTGTCCAACTTGATTTTTTCATATCTACTCCAGCGCTCAGTAATAGTAATGGTGGTACTTGTTAAGGGCTTACTACGTGCAGAGCACTGTTCTAAGCGCTGGGGTAGACACAAGGGAATCAGGTTGTCCCACGTGGGGCTCACAGTCTTCATCCCCATTTTACAGATGAGGGAACTGAGGCGCAGAGAAGTGAAGTGACTTGCCCACAGTCACACAGTTGACAAGTGGCAGAGCTGGGATTCGAACCCATGGCTTCCGACTCCAAAGCCCGTGCCCTTTCCACTGAGCCACGCTGCTTCTCAGTACAGCGCCTGGCGCACAGTAAATAAGTAAATAATGAACAAATAACCCCTCCCCCCCAAAAAGAAGCTGAGGACCGCTCCATTGCCGGCCTTAGAGAGGATGGTCACGAGTCAGAATCGGCCCCTAATTTAGATTGGGAACCTCCAGACACTTCTTCATCTCGTAGCTGGGGGGGGGGGCAGATCCAGTCCAATTCCCAGGAAGGTTTGCAGTCAAAAACGGTGCAGGGATTGGAATAGATTCATGGCTGAGTCTCAATGCCATGAGAGAAAAGCAGAATTAGAGAGGAGAAAAGAGAATTAGAGGCACTGAATGGTCCTTTAGGAATCAGGAGATGGACTTCCTGGAGGCCCACAGGCATCCTAATGTACTTTCCCGACTTTTACGAACAAATCTTTTAACTCCTCTATTTCATTCTATCTGGAATTTATTTTACGTCTATCTTCCTAGCTAGGCTGTAAACAGATTGAGGGCAGGGATCGTGTCTATCAATAATGATAACTGTGATATTTGTTAAAGGTTTACTATGAGGCAAGCAATAGGGAAGATACAAGATAATCAGACGGGGGACACACAGAAACACCATGGAGGGTGGTGTAATGGATGGAGCAGGGGCTTGGGAGTCAGAAGGTCCTGGGTTCTAATTCCAGCTCTGCCACTTGTTTGCCGTGTGACCTTGGGCAAGTCATTTCGCTTCTCTGCGTGACCTCATCTGTAAAATGGGGATTAAGACTGTGAACCTCATGTGGGGCGTGGACTGTCAACCTGATTATGTTGTATCTTCCTCAACAACTGGCACGTAGTGAGGGTTTAATAGATACTGTGAAAAAAAAAAGACATAGTCCCTGCTCCATATTGGGTTCATAATCTAAGGGGGAGGAAAACAGGTTTTGATTGACATTTTGCAGGTAAAGAAACTGAGGCACAGAGACTTTACGTGACTTGGGCTAGGTCACCCAAGTCCATAATGGCCTCATAATCCATCAATCAGTGGCATTTATTGAGATCTTTCTGTGGGCAGAACACTGTATTATGGATTTAGGAGAGTACAATATAACAGAATACGATTTAACTAACTCCCAATCCCACGGTCTTTCCTCGAAGCCTCTCCCCCAGTGCTTAGTACAGTGCTCGGCGCGTGGTATAGAGAAGCCGTAAGGTTTAAAGGAAAGAACACGGGCTTGGGAGTCAGAAGGACCTGTGTTCTAATCCCGTCTCCATGCTGAGACCTTGGGCCGGTCGCTCAACTTCTCTGTGCCACGGTTACCTCATCCGAAAAATGGGGATTAAGAGTGTGACCTCCATGGGGGACAGGGATTGGGTCCAACCTGATTAACTTATTTCTACCCCAGTACTTAGAACAGTGCTTGGCACATAGGAAGTGCTTAACACGTACCATTATTATTATAGGATGCATTCAATAAATACGACTGATTGAAGATTGGATGGACCATGGATCTAGAGCTGGCCTTCCAAGGGGTCTGAAGTGATTTCTTGATGTACTATTGAAATAGGACAGTTAGCCAACTCTGGAAAGCATCTTTGTCTAAAACATCATGAAAAACCAATTTATTGTGGCCAATAACTGAATCTAAACATGTAATTCTAGCCATTCATCTGCGTTAAAAGCACTGGGAACGAAATCTTGCAAGTGGGAGCCAAAAGGAGAAAATCCTTCTTTTTTCTAAAAAAAAAAAAAAAAAAAATTACGTGAACTGGACAGATTTCATCCAACATTTATTGGTTTTAGGAATTGTTTAAGTGCAAATTAGCTATCTCCAGAGTCACTAAATTAAACAGCGATGAGAAAATATTTGGCAGCTCTCTCTGTGGGCATACAGGCTCCTGGAAACGGTCAAATTGCTTTTCCCAACGTGAAGAGGGTTGAAAATTCTTCCTCTGGATGAGGGATGAAATCAGCCGGGGAAGAATGTGTCAGTTTCATTTCGCCGAAGCTCCTGGCTAGGCTTCCTCCTTCAATTCTGGTTTCATTGGTGCTCCTGACGGTGATAAATGACAGAATTCTCCCCCACTGTCATCCCGAACCCCAAGAAATCACAGTCTAGTGGAAAGACCACGTACCAGCGAGTCAGAAGACCCAAGTTCTAATCCAGGCTCTGTCAGTCGTTTCCTCTGTGACCCTGGGCAAGTCATTTAACTTCTCTGGGCCTCAGTTTCCTCAACTGTAAAATGGGGATTCGATATCTTTTCTCTTTCCTCCTTAGACTATGACCCCCATTCGGGACAGGGATTGACATGATGAACTACTTTCTACCTCAGCGCTTAGAACAACACTTGATACTTAGTGTTTATTAATGATAATAATAATGTTGGTATTTGTTAAGTGCTTACTATGTGCAGAGCCCTGTTCTAAGCGCTGGGGTAGATACAGGGTCATCAGGTTGTCCCACGTGAGGCTCACGGTCTTAATCCCCATTTTACAGGTGAGGTGACTGAGGCACGGAGAAGTGAAGTGACTTGCCCACAGTCACACAGTTGACAAGCAGTGGATCCGGGATTCGAACCTGTGACCTCTGACTCCCAAGCCCGTGCTCCTTCCACCGAGCCACGCTGCTTCTCTAACAAATATCGTATTAATAACGATGAGAACTATATAAGAGACATAAATCCGGACCAATCCAGGAAATTGTTGGAGTTTATACAAACGCCGTCAGTTCAGCACAAAAAAAGAAAAAGAAATCAGTCCCTTGAGCCAATTTCCCAAGCCATGGTGTAATAGAGCAGGGATCGGGGGGTCAGAAGGACATGGGTTCTAATCCCAGCTCCAATCCTTGTCTGCTGTGTGGCTTTGGGCAAGTCGCTTCACTTCTCTGTGCTTCAGTTACCTCATCCGTAAAATGGGGATTGAGACTGTGAGCCCCACTGGGGACAGGGACCATGTGCAGCTCTATTTGCTTGTATCCAACCCAGGGCTTGGTACAGTGCCTGGCACATAGTAAGCGCTTAACACGTACCATAATAATGATTATTATTATTTAGTAGAAGGAGGTGGTTTTTTCTCTGCTTTAATTCCTCATCTATGTAAGACTTGTGGCTCTTTTGATGGTGGGGGATGGGAAAGGAATGCAAAATGTATCAAAAAGAATAAAGGCCTTGAGTGCAGGGAACGTGTCTACCAACTCTGTTGTATCGACTTCTCCCAAGCACTTAGTACAGTGCGCCGCACATAATAAATGCTCAATAAATACCACTAATGGATTGACTGGGCTCACTCATTCGGGCGGGATCCTGAGCAGGGAATGACAAAAGAGTCGGTTGATCACCCCCATAATAATAATAATAAGGATTATAATCATAATGGTAATTGCTCAGCACTTACTTTGTACCGTGCCCTGTTCTGAGGACTGGGGTAGATACACGTTAATCAGGTTGGACACAGTCCCCGTCCCACATGGGCTGGCAGTCTTAAGCCCCATTTGACAGGTGAAGTAACCGAGGCCCAGAGAAGGTAAGTCACTCCCTCGAGGTCACACAGCAGACATGCAGTGAAGCCGGGTTTATGAACCAGGTCTTTCTGACTCCCAGGCCCGTGCTCTAGCCACTAAGACGGAGCGCTTCCTCTTACAGACTCCTGTCCTGCCTTTCGCTGTCAAGTCGTCTCCGACCCCTAGAGCGACGCCACGGGCACAGCTCTCCCAGGACGCCTCGCTTCCATCTGCAGTCGTTCTTGGATCCACAGAGTTTGCTTGGTAAAAATCCAGAAGTGGTTCTGCGCAGTAAATCTGAGTCTCCGCCCTCAACCCTCTCCCATGCCGCTGCT
The DNA here is from genome assembly GCF_004115215.2 of Ornithorhynchus anatinus. Taxonomy (NCBI): domain Eukaryota; kingdom Metazoa; phylum Chordata; class Mammalia; order Monotremata; family Ornithorhynchidae; genus Ornithorhynchus; species Ornithorhynchus anatinus. The sequence continues at coordinate 36,771,202 of NC_041744.1, read as the reverse complement.
GCCCAGCACAGGTGAGTTTGGACTTGTAGCCGACGGCCTTCCGCTCGCCAGCCTCTGGATATGCCTCCGCTCGACTCTCCCTCCTGTAGTCGAGACTGGTAGAGGACTGGAGACTCTCCTCCTGCGACCCTGAGAGGAACCTTGCAGACCAATGGTGCGAAGGTTCAACCTAGGACCCTCCTCTCTCTCTATAATGATGTCTTGCGGGTAGTGAGCCGGGTATCATTTTGGGTATTATTGCTGTTTCCCATCCAACCAGGCTTCCCTCCACTGGAAATGAACAGAAATCATTCATTCAGTTGTATTTATTGAGCGCTTACCGTGCGAAGGGCACCGTACCATTTGGAGAGTAGAGTAAGCAGTATGGAGTAGTGGATAGAGCACAGGCCTGGGAGTCAGAAGGTCACGGGTTCAAAACCCAGCCCCGCCACCTGTTCGCCTGTGTGACCCTGGGCCAGTCGCTTCACTTCTCGGGGCCTCAGTTACCTCATCTGTAAAATGGGGTTGAGACCGTGAGCCCTGTGCGGGACAGGGGCTCTCTGTCCAACCCGATTTGCTTGTACAGTGCTTAGTACAGCGCCTGGCGCATAGTACGCGCTGAACAGATACCACAGGTAACGATAACAGACACAATCCCTTCCCACAATCAACTGGCCGTAAACACACGAACACACACAGACGGGCGCAGACACACACATACACACTCCAAGGGTCTAATCGCATTTCCCTTTTAACAACCCACGTACCCTGGCACAGACACTTTTGATGGACATAGAACTTTCCCCCTCTGCAAAAACTCTACCAGTTTCGTGGGGCCTTTACCCAAATGGTAAAATAGACCCCACCCCCATCCCCTCAATCTCCGAAAGGCCCCGCTCAGCCACGTAGCCCACACGGGAGGAGGGACGGGGACGAGCGGCGACTTCGGGATTTTCGGATGGGCTCGTCGGGATCCCGAGCCTTGGGGATAATCTGCGGGGCCGTGACGGGGCGCCCCAAGAACGCGAAGTCTGCGGTGACGGCTCACGTGACCATCGCCCAATGAGCCCCGCTGAGATATTGTTGCCATAGTATTGAAAGCCCGACCTAGCAACAGATACACAAGCCCCCTCCGAGTACATCAGCCCCAATGACATTCTTTTTCTTTTCATTACAAAAAGCCATCCGTGTTCTCCGGGCCAAGGCTTCCTAATTGCTTGGAGGTATAATAGAGCGGCATTTCAACGGAGATATAATGCTTTGTGTCGCCTAAACGCATCCTGGATATGAGAGGGAGAAAAAGGAACTAAAAGGGGAACGCATTAGAACAGTGCAGCGGGAAGTATGAACACTTGACAATGAGCTTGTGTTTTTTGGACTCCCCAGTCGGGGCTATTCCGCTTTGAAGACGAAAATGCGTTTAGATCTGTTTTGCCTCCTCAGTTTGCAGCCTTATTGGACATGCGCCTCTGGGTCTCTCTGGGTATTTCTGGAATCAATACCTGTTCTCCCCCCGGCCCCTCTCCCACCCCATTTTTTTAATGGTGTCTTTGTTAAGGTCACACTGTGGCTCAAACACTGTCCTAAGTGCTGGGGAAAGTATGAGTTGACTAAGCTGGACGCAGTCCCTGGCGCACGTGGGGCTCACAGTCTTAGTAGGAGAGAGGACAAGGATTTAATCCTTATTTTACAGTTGAGGAAACTAAGATACAGAGAAAAGTGACTTGCCTGGGCAGATCTGGGATTCGAACCCAAGTCCTCTGACTCTCATTCCCCCTGCTCTTTTCACTAGGCCACAGCGCTTCTCTCTCTTAGGCTGTTTGCCTCCTGTGGAGCAGAGCCAGTGACCGACCTGATAATCTTGCATCTACCCTTAGTACAGCGTTTGACACCTCCGAAGCACTTAAATACCACTCGTTATTATTATTATTATTAGTTTAAGATAATCCGATCAACATTCTACTACTAAAGTGTTCAAGATTCCTGGGTGTCTGAAAGTCATGCTTAGCAGTTCAAGGAAACTTTGCAAACGGAGGGAGATAACACTGTTCTGACTCAGTGGGCCGTCACTGGGCAGGGATCGTCTCTATCTGTTGCCGAATTGTCCATTCCAAGCGCTTAGTACAGTGCTCTGCACATAGTAAGCGCTCAATAAATACTAGTGAATGAATTGAATGAATGGGCCAACCTGCCTTTCTCGTGTCAGTGATAATAATTGTGGATCAGAGGCAGAGAAGCGGCGTGGCCCGGTGGAAAGCACAATGGCCTGGGAGTCAGAGGTCCCGGGTTCTAATCCTGACTCTGCCAGACGTTATGGGCAGGGAACACGTCGGCTAACTCTGTAGTATTGTGTTCTCCCAATTGCTTAGTACAGCGCTCTGCACAGAGTAAGTGCCCAGTAAATACCACTGATCGATTGGCCTCGGACAAGTCTCTTCACTTCTCTGTGCCTCCGTTCCCTCATCTGCGTCAGTGCTTAGTACGGTGTTTTTTTGTACGCAGTAAGCGCTTAACAAATACTACAGTTATGTTATTGATGATTTTGATGATTACGGGATGTGTTAAGCAACAAACGCTGTTCTAAGCACTGGGATAGATACGGGAGGGACACGGTCCCTGTCCCATATGGGGCTCATAGTCTTAATCCCCATCATCCCCATAGTTTTAATCCCCAGGAAGCAGCATGACTGGCTGGGTAGAGCACAGATCTGGGAATCAGAAATTCATGGGTTCTAATCCCGGCCCTGCCACTCGTCTGCTGTGTGACCTCGGGCAAGTCGCTTGACTTCTCGGGGCCTCAGTCCCCTCATCTGTAAAATGGGGATTGAGACGGGAGCCCCACGTGGGACAGGGACTGTGTCCAACCTGATTTCACTGTATTCACCCCAGTGCTTAGTACAGTGCCTGGCACAAAGTAAGCACTTAACAAATACCACAATTATTATTATTATCACTGCTGGGATGGCATACTTCCCGACAGGTCTCTGTCTACAAAAACATCAATCAGTGGCATTTATTGAGCACTTTCTGTGTGCGGAGCACTGTTCTGAGTGCTTGGGAGCAAACAATGAAATAGAGATGTTAGACATGATCCCTGCCCACAGCAAGCTAAGCTGGGAGGAAGAGAATGATAATCACCACAGTTGTACTCTCCCAAATGCTGAGTACAACGCTCTGCACATAGTAAGTGCTCAAAAAATACCACTAATCGTAGTAATGATCGTGATGACACAAAGTACTGCTGATACGGAAAGCTTGTTCATGATCCAGGGGGTGAAAGTACCTTCTAAGAATGAGAAAAATAACAATAGTTGTGGTATTTCTTAGGCCCCTACTATATGCCAAACACCCTCCGAAGCACTGTGGTAGATCCAAGATCATCAGATCCCACGTGGGATCCCAATCTAAGTAGGAGGAAGGACAGATCTAAAATCCCCAACTTTCAGATGAGGCACAGAGGAGTGAAGTGACTCGGCTGAGGTCACGCGGCAGCTGAGTATCGGAGCCGGAATTAGAACCCAGGTCCCCACGAGTCCTAGGGCCATGCTCTTTCCATTAGGCCGCGCTGCTTCTCTCCTCACAGGGGTGAAGGGAAGACGACACGGTAAGTATTCCTCCGCTCCTAACGGTTCCCAGAGCTCCTAGCCATTCCGTTGTGGGGCAGATGATTGAGCCGAAATGATATCAGGGTGAAGAGAAAGTATTACATTCCCCCTCGAACTGAAACCAGAGCACCCAACTGGAATTGTGTTATCCCCCATTACGGCCGTGGATTGTATCGCAGCAGATTTTTAAATGGATCGGGGAGATATCTGATTTATGCCTGTCATCCTATCAGTGTCAGCTGTCATTGTTTGAGGGGTTTCTGTGCACGGAAGCCTGCTCTCTCTTTGTGACAGATTGAAAAATGGAGGGATTATGTTTGCTCTTTTCTTGCCTCCGCGAGTTATCGAGGAAGATTCAGAGTTATTTTGGAATTTCTCGGCGAGGAGTGTTTTAAAGGCAATCCGTTTGACCCAGTTTGTGCTCTAACAGTTTATCCAAGCGCGAAGAGTTTCTGCATCTCTACGAATGTGGCTGCTGTCATTCGGTCACAAGAGAGGAAACTGTTTTTCGTTTGGTCAGGTTTCTTTGCTCGGGGATAGATTTGATTTATCTCGCACTAGCAAGAGGTAGTTCAACTCCGTTTTAGAAAACGGTTTCGTTTCCTGCCCGGGGCCTGACCTGGGGCACGATAACTAGGATGGCTGGTAAAAATAGTAATTGTGGTATTTGTTAAGTGCTTACTATGTGCCAAGCACTGTCCTAAGTGCTGGGGTGGGGTACAAGGTAATCAGAGGCCACATGGGTTCACCGTCTACGTAAGAGGGAGAAGAGCTATTGAATCCACATTTTGTAGATGAGGTTCAGAGAAGTGAAGTGACTTGCCCTTGGTCACCCAGCAGACACGTGGTGGAGCTGGGATTAGAACCCGGGGCCTCCGGCTCCCGGTCCCGTGCTTTTTCCACTAGCCCAAGCTAAGGGATATGAGAATGCTGCCACGAGATTGGTGATTATTAGAGCGGGAGCAGGTCGGGGAGAAATGTGGGATTAGAAATCCCCCAGGTCCTCCACTTGTCTGCTGTGTTACTTTGGGCAAGTCGCTTCACTTCTCTGGGCCTCGGTTACCTCGGCTGTATAATAGGGATTAAGACTACGAATACCACGTGGGACACGAAGTGTTTCCGGCCTGATTAACTTGAATCCACCCCAGCATCTCAATACGGTGTCTGGCACGGAGTGAGTGCTTAACAGATAGCATTAAAAAAAGCAGAGGAAGACGCGGGGGTCGGGGAGTGGGGCAAGAGAGACAAGTGGGTCAGCCCATGTTTGGGGAACCCAGGAAACCACACAGATGGTTGGGATGGTGGGGGTTGCCCGGGGACACCTTCCCTTCACAATTCGATGAATTCAAAATGGTGGAAGAGACGTCTGCTCTGCTGATGTGGAAGCGCTGGGGTTTCCTCAGGCCCAGACTTCCCTTCAGCACGGACAGGGCCAGCACGGGCCAAGGGTTTCTGAATGGCAGGACCTGTGAGCTACAAGTTCCCTAGAGCTCAGAGACACAGTGCCTGTCCTCCAGGAGCAGGCAGGTCTCTCCCTCAATGGACACTCTGTGTAAGAACAAGACAAAGTGGAAGGGGAAGAGAAAGGTAAGGGAAAACAGAGAGCGAGAAGGAGGTAGAGAGAAAAAAGAGATAAGGAAGGGAGAGAGGGAGAGAAAGAAGGGAGAGGGGAAGACAGAGACCCAGAGAGACGGACAGACAGGGAAAGAATGAGAAACAGATACAGAGGAAGAATGAAAGATACAGAGTGTAAGAGAAGAAGAATGAAACATAGAGAGGAGGAAAGCCGGAGAGGAGGAGGGTGAGAGAAATATAGAAGGAGGAAGATGAGGGATAGAGAGAGGGGGGAGAGAGGGAGAGAGCTGGAGAGACAGAAAGAGAGAGAGAGGGACAGAGGCAGAACGAGAAACAGATACAGAGGGAGAATGAAAAATACAGAGGGTAAGAAAAGGAGAATGAAACACAGAGAGAAGAGAAAGAGTGAAGGAGAATGAGAGAAAGAGAGAGATGCCTCAGGATACATGCCTACAGAGACATCTAGACTGATTTTTGTCTGCCTATGTGTGAGAAGTGGGAGGGTTAGCTGTATCATGGCGGATGATGACCGTTTAATGACATGTTATTTGCAACTTTGCATTTTCAAAAGAACTGGGGCAGATGTAAATGTCGCACAAAAATATACAACAAAGACTTCATATCAAAATTTTCACAGGACTGCCAAAGGTTCCAGAGTGGGAAACCCGAGATGAGTTTCGCGTGCAGCAGGGAATTTAAAAGGCAAGGCTTACGTTCAGTGAATTCTTATCAGAAAGCATGTTTGCCGGCATTTTCAACTGGTAATAAAGAGTCTTCACCAATCAACCGATTAATGATCTTTATTGATACTGTAGGAATGAGGGGGAAAAGTAGCCGGGTCTCGAGGTTGGTGGTGCCTGAGTGACAAATGGGTGGAGCATAAAGGAGTTTGGATTGGTGAGAGGATAGACTGGTGAGGATGCTGTCCCATTTTTTTTTAATGTTTTGCTAAGCGCTTACTATATGCCGGGCACTGTATTAAGCGCCAGGGTAGATACAAGATAATAGGGTTGTATACAATCTATGTCCTACACGGGGCTCACAGTCTTCATCCCCTCTTTATAAATGAGGGAACTGAGGCACAGAGAAGTTAAGTGACTTGCCCAAAATCATACAGTAGATAGGTGAAGGAGGCAGGATTAGAACCCAGGACCTCTGACTCCTAGGCCTGGGCTCTGCATACTAAGCCAAGCTGCTTTCTGTGGTGGGCAGGGTGGGTCTATCAACTCTGCTATATTATACTCCTAAATTCTTACTACATGCTCTGTACACGGTACAGGGGAAGCAGCGTGGCTCAGTGGAAAGAGCCTGGGCTTCGGAGTCAGAGGTCATGGGTTCGACTCCCGGCTCTGCCACTTGTCTGGTTCCAAATGAGGCTCATATCCTAAATGACAGGGAGCACAGGCCTCGAATCCCCATTTTGCCGATGAGGAAACTGAAGCGTTAGGGAAGCTAAGTGACTTACCCAAGGTCACACAGCAGACAAGTGGAGGGGCCGGGATTTGAACCCAGGTCCTCTGACACCCAGGCCCGGGCTGCGGCTTCCTTTGTCTCCTGCTTCTCTTGCCTTTCCTCCCTCCTTTTTGACTGATGAAGCTAATCTGCTTCAGTGGAACTGAGAACCAGGGCTGGGCCCAGTAATTTCCGATGGAGCATCCGGGAGGGAGAATCACGGGTGTCCTGTGGGCAAAGGGAGACCGAAAACTGGCAGGAGGGTCAAGGGGTTGGTTCGTGTGGAGTAAGGGGTGCTAACTGGTGAGAAAATACACCCGATAGCTCACAGGACTGAGTCTAAAGTAGCCTTCCGTCATAACGTTTGGAGCTCTTTTAGCATTTTTTCCAGGAGGGTGTCTCAGAGTTACAAGAATTAAATAGCTTTCCCACATCCAACAGAAACTCCTTAAAATCAGCTTCGGTTTTGAGGCCCTCAATCCACTCTCCCGCTCCTACCTTAGCACTGATTTCCTACTACAAGCCGTTCTGGCTCATTCAGCTTCTCTCGGGACAACCTAGAGAAGCAGTGCGTAGGGCACGGGCCTGGGAGTCAGAGGGACCTGGGTTCCAAACCCGGCTCCACCACATGTCTGCTGTGGGACGTTGGGGAAGTCACTGCACTTCTCTGTGCCTCAGTTACCTCAGGTGTAAAATGGGGATGAAGACCTTGAGCTCCATATGGGGCAGGGAACGCGTCCAATCCGATTTGTTTGTATCTACCCCAGCACTTAGTACAGTACCTGGCACATAGAAAGTCCTTAAAAAAATTCCAGATCCCGTCTCTCTCGCTGTCGACTCCATGCCCGTGATATAGGAAAGACCACATTCTCCCCACCTTCAAAGCTTTCTTAAAATCACATCCTCTCCAAGAGGCCGTCCCTGACTAAGCCACCATTTCTCGTCCTCCCACTTCCTTCTTCGTCGCCTATGCACGTGTATCTGTACTCTTGAAATTCCTGCCCTATACCCCGCCCTCGGCTCCGCAGATCTTACGTGCGTATCCATCGATGATTTTTATGTGTCTCCCCCTCTAAACTGTAAAGTTCCCGGAGGGTAGGGAATGTGCCTAGCAACTTTGTTGCTTTGAACTTTCCCTAGTGCTTAGTACAGTTAGGACAGGTTCTAATCCTGGCTCCGCCACTTGTCAGCTGTGTGACTTTGGGCAAGTCACTTAGCTTCTCTATGCCTCAATTACCTCATCTGTAAAATGGGGATTAAAACTGTGAGCCCCATGTGGGACAACCAGATTACCTTGTATCTACCCCAGAGTTTAGAACAGGGCTTGGCCCGTACTAAGTACTTCCCAAATTTTTATTATTATTATTTTTATTATTACAGTGCTCTGCGTGCGGGAAGCATTCAATAAATACCATTCATTCGCTCACTGATCTAGCGTTTCTTTCCCAAAATCCTACGTTTGTTTCCCGTAAAGTGATCTGTCTGTTACCTGAGAGTAAATAACAAAGTCTTATTGTCATAATCGCTGTTGTTACCATGGTTTTTGGTCTCTAAAGCATCTCCCGGTGCTAACAATATATGAGCACTTCTTCAGAACTCAGAATTAAATATCAACTTACTCACTAAGTGACTTAGACTTGGGAAGCTCTCACTAAGAGGTCCCTGAGCTGCAGTCTGTAGAATAAAACCCGCGACCTTTCCCGGCACTTTTGGTTAATATGTTTCTCCTCTCCTGACTGGAGTTGAATCTTGGATTCATTTGTAATGATCATGGGCATTAAACCCTTGTTCAGCTCCGGCCTCTTCTTCTTCATCTCTCCCATCCTTCTCAGCGGTATCTCCAGAGGAGATCTCCTGCCTCCTCTCCGGGAGCAACTGACCCCATTCTTTTGCACGTTATCAAACCTCTCACCCCTTCCCTTCTTCCCTCCCTAACAACCATTTTCAACTGTTTCCTCTCGAATAGCTTCTTTCCCACTGCTTTCAAACATTCCCATGTCTCCCCTATCCTAAAAAAAATCCTCTCTTAACCCCATGGCTCTCTCCAGTTATCACCCCATCTCCCTCCTATCATTCCTCGCCAAACTCCTCGAGTGAGTGGTCTACACTCGCTGTCTCCAATTCCTCTCCTCCAATTCTCTCTTTAACCCCCTTCTATCTGGCTTCCATCCCCTTCCCTCCTTCTTGCCAAATCCAACGGCCTCTATTCCATCCTAATCCTCCTCTGACTCTCAGCAGCCTTTGGCACTATGGACCACCTCCTTCTCCTAGAAACGTTATCCAACCTTGGCTTCACTGACTCTGTCCCCTCCTGGTTCTCCTCTTATCTCTCTGGTCGTTCATTCTCAGTCTCCTACGTGGGCTCCTCCTCTGTCTCCCCTCCCCTAACTGTGGGGGGTCCCTCCAGGTTCAGTTCTGGGTCTCCTATTCTCGATCGACAACCGGTCCCTTGGAGAATTCATTCGCTCCCATGGCTTCAACTACCACCTCCTCCTGCCCTCAAGTCATCTCCCCTTGGATGTCCTCCCATCATCTCAAACTTCACATGTTCAGAACAGAATTCCTCATCTTCCCACCCAAAGCCTGTCCTCCCCGAGACTCTCCCATCACTATAGACGGAACGACCACTCTTCCTGTCTCGCAAGCCCATAGCCTTGGCGTTATTCTTCACTCTTCTCTGTCATTCATCCCACAGATCCGATCCATCAGTAAGTCCGGTCGGTTCCACCTTTATAACAGAGCTAAAACCTGCCCTTTCCTTTCCATCCAAACTCTTATCACATTAATACAATCACTCATCCTGTCCCGCCTGGATTACCGCATCGGCCTCCTTGCTGACCACTCAGCCTCCTGTCTCTCCCCACTCAAGTCCATACTTCACTCTGCTGCCTGGATCATTTTCCTACAAAAACCTTCAGGACATGTCACCCTGCTCCTTAACTCCAGTGGTTGCCCTCCCACCTCTGCACCACAAAACCCCCTCCTCATCATGGACTTTAAAGTCCTCCACCACCTTACCCCCTCCTGCCTCACCTCGCTTCTCTCCTCCTACAACCCAGCCCTCACACTTCATTCCTCTAGTGTTAATTCAATAGTATTTATTGAGCGCTTACTATGTGCAGAGCACTGTACTAAGCGCTTGGGATGAACAAGTCGGCAACAGATAGAGACAGTCCCTGCCGTTTGACGGGCTTACGGTCTAATCGGGGGAGACGGACAGACAAGAACAATGGCACTTAATCTTCTCACTGTGCCTCCATCTCACCTATCTCACTGCCGACCCCTCGCCCCCATCCTGGCTCTCGTCTGGAACATCCTCCCCCCTCAAATACAGCAGACAGCGACTCTCTCCCCCATCAAAGCCTTATTGAAGGAGCATCTCCTCCAAGAGGCCTTCCCGGACTAAGCCATTCCTTTCCTCATCTCCCACTCCCCTACACGTCACTCTGACTTGCTCTGTTTGCTCTTCCCCCTTCCCAGCCTCACAGCACTTAAGAACATATCTGTAATGCACTTATTTGCATTGTCGTCTGTCTCCCCCCACTCTTGACTGTAAGCTCACCGTGGGCAGGGAATGTGTGTTAATTGCTGTATGCTACAAATTGCTCTGCAAACAGTAAGCCTTCAATAAATAAGACCGTGAATGAATGAACTGCCCTCATGCTCCCTTCGTAGATTAATTCCAAATTCCACTGATGAGAGATCAGTCAATTGATGGCATTCGTTGAACACTTACAGTGTGCAGAGCACTGTACTAAGCTTTAGAGGGAGTACAGTACGACAGAGGTGGTAAACGCATTTCCTGCCACAAAGAGGTTACAGTTTAGAGGGATGATTAGCGATTCCCTTTGACTGCCTTAGTGATAACCGGGGCTCCAGTGGGTGAAATTCCTTTAGAATGGCTCCATTCCTACCTGATATGATAGGATGTTCCAGTTATTTAAATGAATCCTTCATTTTGTTGGCTACGCAGATCAATATCTCTCCTCGAGACTGAACGAGGAAGGTGTCACACTCTCCTCCCAGGGTCTCCTGGGGAACCGTTCGCTCTAACTCACCACACCACTGGTGGAAAGCACGAAGCTAATCCGACTTTATGGACGGAGAACCTCCGGCGGGGTGATGCAGGTGGATCATTTTCGAGGCAGCTCTCGAAGCGTATTAGGGCTCATTTTCGAGACAGCTCGTCGTAGGCAGGGAATGTGTCTACCAACTCTGTTATACTGTGCTCTCCCAAGGGCTTAGTGCGGTGCCCTGAACACAGTAAGTGCTCAGAAAATACCCCTGACGGATTGAAGAGGGGACGGGGTGAAGTGTGACTTTCCTCACACCTTCCCTGGCTCTCCACCCCTTGACCCACAAATATCAAGGGGCAGGGGCAGGCCTCACCCCTTGACGTGCCTGTGTGGTAGACTGTCAGACAGTCAGTCGTATTCGGTTAGCGCTTACTGCGTGAAAGGCACTATACTAAGCACTTGGGAGAGTACACTAGAACAATATGACAGGCACATTCCCTGCCCACGGTGAGATTTTAGTCTAGACGGGGGAGACAGACAATAATATAAAAAATAAATTACAGATAGGTACAGGGAGGGAGCAAGTCAGGGTGATGCAGATGGGAGTGGGAGAAGAGGAAAAGAGGGTCTCCTCCGCCCATCCCTCACCCCACACAGAGGGCTCATGGGCCCAAGGGCTTCCCACCACCTCTGCCTCATTGTTATATTGCGCTCTCCCAACGCTTAGTACAGTGCTCTGCACAGAGTAGGCGCTCCGTAAATATGATTGAGCGAATGAATGAATGAATCTGGGGAGTAATAGATTTATCTAGGGACCTTGAAGGCAGTGCCACCCTTCGGTTGTTGTTTCCTTTTCGAAGGACGATCGAGAGAAAATTCTTCGGGTTTGTGGCAGCTGAAGAAGAGAGTTGGTCCTTCACATCTCCAAGTAGGTGGCAGGTTGTGTGTGTGTGTGTGTGTGTGTGTATTTGTATGTGGGTGGACAGAGAAGCCCCTGAGAAGATGGTGCTTCAGACCCTCTCTCACTGATAGGATATAATAATAATGACGGCATCTGTTAAGCGCTTACTATGTGCCAAGCACTTCTCTAAGCGCTGGGGCTGGGGTAGATGCAAGGTAATCAGGTTGTCCCACGTGGGGCTCCCGGGCTTAATCCCCATTTTACAGATGAGGGAACTGAGGCACAGAGAAGTTAAGTGGCTTGTCCAAGGTGACAGAACAGATAAGTGGCGGAGGCAGGATTGGAACCCACATCCTCTGACTCCCGAGCCCGTGTACTTTCCACCAAGCCACACTGCTTCATCATCGTCGAGCACCTAAAGGAGCAGGGCTCTTTGAGCCCCACGGCAGAATAATAATAATTACTGCAGTATTTGTTAAGCGCTTACTATGTGCCAGGCACTATACTAAGCTCTGAAGTAGATACAAGCAAATCGGATTGGACACTGTCCCTGCCCCACCTGGGGTTCACAGTTTCAGTCCCCATTTTACAGATGAGGGAACTGAGGCCCAGAGGAGTCAAGTGACTTGCCCGACGTCACACGACAGACAAGTGTCGGAGCGGGGATTAGAACCCATGACCTTCTGACTCGCAGGCCCGTGCTCTAGCCACTACACCACGCTGCCTCTCCGTCATGCAGAACAGAGGGGGGGTTTCAGTTCCCGCCCTCCGGGCCAGCAGCAGCTAATCGCTTTCTCCGACCCAGGATCTGGGGGAGCAATAGGACTCTTCCTAGCCTGGGATGAGCTTATCCTCTCGGAGGTGACAGGGTCATCCGTCTGCTTCATCGTTATCCCGTTGCCGACGGGTGTAGCTGAACACAGAGTGCTTTGCATGGCACTCTGGGCCAGTGGACAGAGCGTGGGCCTGGCAGTCAGAGGTTCTAATCCCTGCTCGTCTGCCCTGTGAATTTGGGCGAGTCTCCTCACTTCTCTATGCCTGTTTCCCCACCTGTAAAATTCATTCAATCCTATTTATTGAGCGTTTACTGTGTGCAGAGCACTGTTCTAAGCCCTTGGGAAGTACAATTCAGCAACAGAGTCCCTGCCCAGAGTGGGCTTACAGTCTAGAAAATGGGGATGAAACACCTGTTCTCTCTTCCCCTTAGACTGTGAATCCCATGCGGGACAGGGACCGTGTCCTACCTGATTATCTGGTATCTAGCACAGAATTCATCACCCTGCTCATCACACAGTGAGTGCTTAAAATGCCACAGTTATTATCATTATTATGAAATCGAGAGACTGGATCTGCTGTGATTCCTAGAGGTGAATAGTATGGTGAATGGAGGGTCTTGGAGGAGTGACTGATGGATTTCACCCCAGAAACTCTCCCTCAGACTGGATTCTGACTGTCGTTGGCCCCCAAGGAGCCGGTCAACTCAAGTCCAAGAAGCTGAGGCCAGTTCTCCCCGTGTCCTGTGCCTCTGTACCCTCTCCTCTCTGCCACGCTTCTCCCTGAGAACGCAATCAGTTGGTCTCGCTCTTTTGGTGTCCTAAATTGTCTCTCAATAAATAGACTGTAAACTCACTGAGAGAATGTATCTATTTATCTTTCTATTGAACTCTCCCAAGAGCTTAGTATAGTGCTCTGCACGCAATGAGCGCTCAATAAATATCACTGAATGAATGATCGATTGACTGGATCGACTGGCCGGGTCAAAGCCAGGAAGCACCGTGGCAGCAGGGGTGGGATCATACTCATATTTATTGAGCACCCACTCTGCGAAGAGCACTGTGCTGGGTAGAATTAGTAGACATTAACCCTGGGCTCACGGAGTTTACAATCCTGTCTCTGCCACTTGCCTGCTGTGAGGCCTTGGGAAAAAATCATTTCAATTCTCTCATCTGTAAAATGAGGATAAAATAAATACCTGCTCTCCTTCTTCTTAGACTGTGAGCCCCATGTGGGACAGGGTCTGTGTCTGATCTTACTGAACTGTATCTAACCCATTACTGAGCACGGTGCTTGGCACAAAGCAAGAACTTAACAGAAACCACACTTTTAAAATTATTATTACATTCTAGCAAACGTTTAGATCCAGAATGATGTTAGGAATGTCTTACTAGAGAGATCCTGGGATTTTTCCAGAGCGTCTGAGTTTGGGAAGGGGGTTTCAATTGCTTCACGATTATATATTTTTGACGATGTTTCCAGTCTCGTTATCCAAGGAGGATTTCAACAGACATTGTTCGTTTGAGGTTTTCCTGATAGATTGGAAGAGAAGAGAAACAGATGGAAAAAGCAGGAGGGTGCAGGAGGGTGAGAAGAAGATCTAGGGATCCAGGAAAACAGGTTGAAACCAAACCGTTGCCGAGACCAGAGAAGTCCCCGTGACTCCAGGTCTTTGCTAAACGAAGGGAAAGTTTGAAGAATCAAATAAATGAACCGGTTCCATTCCCGGTAGCTGGACCATCGTCTCAGCATAAATATAAGCACGCCCCCAGTCCATTTTAATGGTTTGTTCCTAGTTAATGATCAATAAATGATAAAAAATAATTGTTTAAGGGTGCCAGACAATATAGAGGGGAACACAGCTGCTGAAAACCTTTTGTCAGAGCTTAGCAGAAACAGAAAACTACCCATTTTTCCCTCCCCGCTCTCCTCCAGCCTGTATTCATGGACTTGATCCTACCATCTTTCGATGGGGATGTGGCCATTCAGACTCAGCTGGGAGCCAGCGGAAGATAACCCGTGTTTACTGTTCTCTGAGTGAAGCAGATTGGCCTGAGATGAGAAGTACCATCCTCCCGAACAAATTTACCATTCTTAGTTTCTGGAGAGGAAGAAAATGAGAGGAGAGGCGAGAGCACTTGAAAGAAAAGGGAGAGAGCACTTGGGGAGGAAAGGGAGGGATTATGTGGGGAAAGGTAGGAGGGAGAAGAGGAGAGAGACCATGGGAAGAGAAGGGAGTATTTGGAGAGGGTTAGAGGACCCTTGGGAAGAGGAGGGAGGGTTGGAGGGAAGAGGGTTAGAGAGCACTTTAGAAGAGAAAGGAGTATTTGGGGAGAGGAGGGAGGAAGGACTCAGGGAAACCAGGAGGTCAGAGGAGGAAGTGTTGGGAGGCAGGAAAAATGATAAAAAATAATTATTTAAGGGGGCCAGAAAATATAGAGGTGGACACACCCACTGAAAACCTTCTGTCAAAACTTAGCAGAAACGGGGAACTACCCATTTTTCCCTCCCCGCTCTCCTCCAGCCTATATTCATGGACCTGATCCTACCATGAGGATCGTGGACCTGTGAGCTGACTTGGCAGATAGCCAGCAGAAGATAAAACAGTGTTGGGAGGCAGGAAAGGAGCATTTGGGAAGGGGAGGGAGGAAGGACGCAGGGAAGCCAGGAGGAGAGAGGAGGAAGTGTTGGGAGGCAGGAAAAATGCTAGTGCCTTTTTCTTTTGTTTTTGGTGAAAGGTTTCTCCGATCTCTAAGTGAGAGGAATATCCTTTGGTTTGGGAAAATTCAGTCCTGTAATTCTGCTTCTTCCTCTGTATGATTTGGCCCCAGTTCTTCAGAGAGAACTTTGCAGGGTGCCAATAGGAGCCCATTCTGGGATCATCCAACACCTCTCCATCACAGTTGCCAATCAACGCGGGTGGAGGATCGTCTTTCCCTGAGTCCACCAATATCAGTCTGTAAAATGGGTATTGAGACTGTGAGCCCCATGTGGGACAGGGACTGTGTCCAACCTTGTATCTACCCTAGCGCTTAGAACAGTGTCTGGCACATAGTAAGCGCTTAACAAATGCCATAATTATTATTATTGTCATTCAATCCGCGAGTCAGTCAGGACACCATACGGCTCCTCACCGTTCCCCAGCTGCAAATGACGCCGGTGAGGTTTGGGTACTGGCCCGGAGCGGTTATCATTACTATTATTTTTATCACCATCATTATATTTATTAAGCATTTACTATGTCTCGAGCTCTGTTCCGCGTGCTGGACTGTAAGCTTGTTGGGGGCAGGGAATTTGTAAGCCATACTGTTGTGTTGTACTCTCCCAAACTCAAAACAGAGTGCCCTGCACACAATAAATTCTACTGTCTACGTAGGAGGACAGGTATTGTATTCCCATTTTCCAGAGGAGGAAACTGAGGCCCAAGGTCACAAGCAAGCAGTGGGGTCTAGTGGAAAGAGCATGAACTTGAGAGTCAGAAGAGTTGGGTTCTAATCCCTGCTCTGTCAGGTGTTTGCTGTGTGACTTCAGGGAAGTCGCTTAAATTCGCTAGGCCTCAGTTATCCCATCTGGAAAATGGGAATTAAGACTGCGATTCCTTTGTGGGACAGGGGCTGTCCAACCTGATTATTGTGCATCAACCCCAGTGCCTAGTAAAGTGCCTGGTACATAGTAAGTGCTTAACAAATGCCACTTAGAAAACCAAAAACAAACAATGGGCAGAGCTGGGATCAATGTTGGTATTTGTTAAGCGCTTACTATGTGCCGAGCACTGTTCTAAGCGCTGGGGTAGATACAGGGTGATCGGGTCGTCCCACGTGAGGCTCCCAGTTAATCCCCATTTTACAGATGAGGGAACTGAGGCACAGAGAAGTGAAGTGACTTGCCCACAGTCACACAGCTGACAAGTGGCAGAGCAGGGATTCGAACTCATGACCTCTGACTCCACTGAGCCATGCTGCTTCTCTGGATTAGAATCCAGGCCTCCTGATTCCCAGCCAGTGCTTTTTCCACTAGGTCATGCTGCTTCTCACCGGGCCATGCCGTTTCTCAGGGCTGAATTCTCCCCCGGAATTGACTCCCAATACCTGAATAAGGTGGTCTTTTCATTCATTCGATCGTATTTATTGAGCTCTCACTCTTTGCAGAGCACTGTACTAAGCACTTGGGAGACTACACTATAACAGTAAACCGATCTATCCCCTGCCCACAATGAGCTTACGGTCTTTATTCCCTGGATCCCTTGCAGATCCCTATCTCCCAACAGAGCAAAAACCAAGGGACCCAGGTCTGACGCGTCAAGGCTCCTGTCCTGAATTCAGGCTTCACATTTAACCCCCAGGCCTCTCGAGCCAGCCAGAGGAGGAAGCGATGCCGCTCACCTCTTTCTCCCCCCCCCCCCCCCACTGTCCACTGCACTGGCTCAATACCTACTGGTGTGTTACATACCCTTGGCAAGGCCATTCAGAGGAGTCTCTCGCTCTGCAAAGATCATCATCTTTGCCTCTGCGCATGTCTGGTTAATAATAATAATAATGATTGTGGGGTTTGTTAAGCTCTTGTTGTGTGCCAGGCACTATATTAAGGGCTGGGGTGGGCACAGGTAAATCGGGTTGGACACGGTTCCTGTCCCACATGGATATATTAATAATAATAATGGCATTGGTTAAGCGCTTACTATGTGCCAGGCACTGTTCTAAGCACTGGGGTGGAAACAAGCAAATTGGGTTAGCCACGGTCCCTGTCCCACGTTGAGCTCACAGTCTCAATCCCCATTTTGCAGTTGAGGTACCTGAGGCTCAGAGAGGTGAAGTGATTTGCCCAAGGTCGCACAGCAGAAAAGTGGTGGAGCAGGATTAGAACTCGAGACCTTCTGACTCCCAGACCTGTGCTCTATCCACTAGGCCACGTTACTGGGCACGGGCCAGCTCCACCTCCATCTTGGTGGGGTGCCTAGGCAATTTCCAAACTACCCCTAGCCCGGCCAGTCCCTCTTGGTGGCGTAGGATCTGTCCTCCACTCCTTACACGCAGAGCTACGGTTATCCTGGGGAGCAGGTTTCCCTAGAAACAACCACCCACCCCCAAATCAGGAGCATCTCGACATTAATAATGCCTTCCCCACCCTTCTCGTGAAGAAAGATCCATCACGTTGCTTCAGAAATCCTCAGGAGGAGGAAACCATGTCGCCGGCGGAGTAGAATCAACCGCCTTGTGTCTTTCCGGCTACGGTGGCAGGAAGGAGTTCATTTATTCATTCAGTCATATTTATGGGGCTCTTACGGTGTGCAAAGCGTGGTACTAAAAGCTTGGGAGAGTACAATGTAACAGTGAGCAGATACATTCCCTGCTGTCCAAGGAGCCGGTTTGGACTTGGATTTGCTTTGACGGTGGGCGATATCCTTCTCCGGATCTAAAATCGTCTGGTCGTTCCCAAGCTGGGCACCAGATCAGCCTCTCCTTTCCCACCTCTGGGTCTCTTTTAACGCTTTGAACGCTCTCATTTACCCTCACCTCACTAAAGTGCATATCTATTCCCTGGGTTACTTCCTCCCTCTGTAATTCATTTTGTTTGTCATGTCTCCTAATTCTGTTGCGCTCTCCCAAGCGCTTAGTACAGTGCTTTGCGCTAAGCGCTGAATAAATCCCAATGACCGGTTAACGATCGATTCCCCTCCTCGTAGCTCTGAGCCGCCTAGGGATGTTCTAACGTTCAGATATTTCATTTTCAGCACAAAACCTCAACCCCGTTGCTGAGTCCCAGAGCTTTGACCGAGAAACAGAGGTCATTTAGACTTGAGAAGGGAAACAGTGTGGCTTAGTGGATAGAGCCCGGGCCCGGGAGGCAGAGGGACTTGGGTTCTAATCCCGCCTCCGCCACATGTCTGCTGTGTGACCTTGGGCAAGTTCACGTCTCTGTGCCTCAGTTACTTCATCTGTTAAATGGGGCTAGAGACCGTGAACCCCACGTGGGACAGGAGCTATCCGATTTGCTTTTATCCACCCCAACCCTTAGTAGAGTGCCTGGCACAGAGTAAGTGCATAACAAATACCGTAATTATCATTAATTCACTTCTCGATGCCTCAGTTACTTCATCTGTAAAATGGGGATTAAGACTGTGAACCCCATGGGGTACAGAAGACTGGGTCCTTACCTGATTGGCTTGCGTCTACCCCAGTGCTTAGTACAGTACCTGATGCATTTTAATCGCTTAAGAAATATCTTAAAAAAGCGAAATCTTTCGGCAACTCACACTGCTCTGCCCTCACTAACTTCAGTGCCGCGAAATGCCCTGAAACCACCGATGATCAAAGGAGACCTTGCTACTAAGTTGTGGTAAGAGCCACACGCAAAGGAAGAGCTACGTATGAGACTCCCTACTGAGGGCTTCACTACCGTTTCCTGTTTCTCTACGATATATCCATGCGTCCTACGTGCCTCTGGGAACATGTCTGCTAATTCTGTTGCATTGGACTCTCCCACGAGCTTGATACAGTGCTCTGCGTGTAGTAAATGCTTGATTAATACCATCAGTTAATTGATTTATCGATTGGAAGTCCACCGCGTACGATTTCAGGAGGTGCATGGGTGATTTGGAGTCTACAGTGACCTTTCGTTAGCGCGTCCGAATACTAAGCTCGCATCTAATCTGATATTCCTGTAGAAACATAAATTCAATAAAACATAAAAAAGTTAAATTCAAATTTCGAGACTTCGAGGTGGTTCTAGAAAAACGAACGTCCTCTGAAAGCTTGGCATATCCTCTTCTCCCCCCTCGCTTCCTCACCCATGCTGATCGTTATATACGGAATTAACTTTATTATTCATGTGAACAAGGAATATTTTGCTAGAACCACAGGACAAATAATGTAAATAGCAATCACCAGCTCTACATCACAAAGCTATTAAGATGCAAATTGTGTTTACCATATTTCCACTAGTATTTCTACCTTATTGCTAATATGATTTCTCTCTGCCTTTGATTTTTCCCCGCAGAGGGAGATCGTGTTTTCTAGGGCAAAACCAGAAGAGAAAGTGTGAGTCCCAAATCACATTTCTGCTCCGATTCCTAGGTTGGGAAGTTCAGTGCTGAGGGTAGTTTTGCCAGTATTCACGGGTCGGCGTCTGTCTCCTGTAGAAATTCAGCCTCCAGCGGGGCAGAGGGAAATGAGCCTGTGGTTGGGTAGGGATTGTCTCTATTTGTTGCCGAATTGTCCTTTCCGAGCGCTTAGTACAGTGCTCTGCACACAGTAAGCGCAGTAGATGTGATTGAATGAGTGGTTACCACTCTAATCACAGTCTGCTTTATGAGTTCCCCATCCTCCTTTTATTTTTAATGGTATTTTTTAAGCACTTACTATATGTCAGGCACTATAGTAAGCTCTGGGGTCGATACAAGGCAATCAGGTTGGACACAGTCCCCAACCCACATGTGGCTCACGGTCTTAATCCCCACTTTACAGATGAGGGAACTGAGGCTCAGAGAAGTTGAATGACTTGCCCAGGGTCATCCAGGAAACAAGTGAGGGAGTCGGGATTAGAAGCCAGGTCCTCTGGCTCCCAGGCTTGTGCTTTTTCCAGTAGGCCGTGCTTTTCTGTCCCCGTTAACTGCGGTTGCCTTTCAGGATCAATTCCCGAATCCTTTCTGCTCTCAATCTCCACTCCTGGTGGACGCCAGCTCACGTCAGCATCCCCACTAGGCTTGACTGACGTATCCGTGGGCCAAGATCCGAACTGGGTGCTTGAGAGAGGTCAGGGGATATTATCCCTGGCCTCAAGGAGCTTAGAGTCAATTGCGTGCAGAGAACTGTACTAAGCACTCGGAAGAGGACGGTAGAGTTAGTAGTCGTCATCCCTGCCTTCAAGGATCTTATAATCTAGAGGAGAAGACGGAGACTAAATTAAATTTCACCCCGCCCCCATGGGGTCGGCCTCCCGTTCCTTTCCCGCACAGCCGGGCGGAGGATCTGAACCGTGGTCTCTGGGGTCTGTGACTCTCGGCTGTTCCTTCCTCCCCGTCCCCCCCACGTCTTGAGATCCAAGATTCGATCCCTGTTCTCCCTCCTATTTAGACCGTGAGCCTAAAGAGGGGCAGGGACTGTGTCCAACCTGATTAATTTGTATCTACCCCAGCACTTAGAACAGTGTTTGACACATAATAAGCGCTCAACAAGTCTAATACTCATAATGATGATGAGAAGAAGAAGAATAATGATATGATGCCACATAGTAAGCGCTCAACAAGTCTAATACTCATAATGATGATAAGAAGAAGAAGAAGAAGAATGATATGATGACAGCGATGCCGATAAAGGGAGAAGCAGCATGGTGTAGTGGAATGAGCACAGGCCTGGGAGTCAGAAGGTTATGGGTTCTAATCCTGGCTCTGCCACTTGTCTGCTGTGTGACCTTGGGCAATTCCCTTTATTTCTCTGTGCTTCAGTTACCTCCTCTGTAAGATGGGGATTGAGACTGTGAGCCCCGCAGGAGAAAGGGACTGTGTCCAACCCGATTTACTTGCATCCACCCCAGTGCTCAGTACAGTGCCTGGCACATAATCATACAGCTGTTATTATTATTAATAATAATGAAGATAATAATGATAACAGAATTAGTCAGATGTCATCATCTTCATGAAGAATTCTCCCCACCACCAAGCAGAGTCTCATCACCTCAGCGGAGGGGACGGGGACGAGTATGGTGATGGAGACGGTGAGGAAATGGAATTGTCTCCCTGTTCGGGTTTCTAGAATAAGTTTAACCAGGCAGGCTTTCTTTTCTGTGTTTAAAAAAGCTTTCTACATTTCTCTTGGAGAACACTGGCCTTTCATCAAAGAAACCCCAGTTCCAGCAAACGAGCCGGGGGATCCGACCCCCAGTCCTCTGAACGTCACCCGTTGTAGCCCTGGAACCGGGAGCAGGCCGAGCCCTCGCTGTGCAGAGAAGGTGGGTCCCGCTCAGAGGCTCCGTCCCCAGGCTCGGTCCGCAGACCGATCCTCGGACCGCAGCTTCTCTGAGTTCCTTCGCCTCCCAGGCCCTGCTGGTCTCCCCTCTCCCGGTCCCTTTTCCGTTCCAGTCGAACGCCGGGGAAGCGGATCCCCGTCCTGCCCAGAGGGTGCCGCTTCTCTGGGCCCCGAACCACTGGGAATCCCGGACGCGCTTAGACACGGATACGCGGCTGTCTTACTCGGGGGGAGAAAAATCTGCCCAGCAGTGAGAGAAAAAAAAAATAATAATAATAATGATAACGGTTTTCGTTTAACGCTTACTCTGTGCCAGGCGCACTTGGGTGGATGCAAGCAAATAGGGCTGGACACGGTCCCTGTCCCACGTGGGGCTCACAGGCCCAATCCCCATTTTCCAGTTGTGGTAACTGAGGCCCAGAGAAGTGAAGTGACTCGCCCAAGCAGACAAGGGGAGGAGCCGGGATTAGAACCCATGTCATTCTGACTCCCAGGCCCGTGCTCTTTCCACCTCTCCACTGGCACCGCTGCGTCCATAGATGGTGCCTCAAATTCCCTGGAAAGGGATTTTCCAGCTCTCATCCTGGTGCTCCTGCCACTGGGAAATGTCCAGGGACTCTGGATACGGGAGGTAGCGGTTTTATAGACCTCTCCATTCTCCTCCTCCAAGGCGCTAAATCCAACAACTCGGGGAGACAGTGAGCACTTAGAGAAGGCCACCGTGAATTACACAAGCACATTTATACCAATTACGAGGAAATCAGCAGCTCTGATTAACTGGAAAAAATAATAGCCATGTTTTTAATGTTTCGAGGTCCCATTTCGGTTCTAATGGTCCAGGCGTGGTTGCCAACACTCTCTTCTGAGGGAGAAAGAACACCATTTATGCATTTATACCCAGAGAACTGAGACAGGAAGGTTGAGTACCTTGCTTATTATCATTACTAGTATAATAATCCGTTGTTAATAATAAAGGAACTTGCTAATAATAATGTTGGCATTAATTAAGCGCTTACTATGTGCACAGCACTGTTCTAAGCGCCCGGGTTGATACAGGGTAATCAGGTTGTCCCACGTGAGGCTCACAGTCTTCATCCCCATTTTACAGAAGAGGGAACTGAGGCACAGAGAAGTTTACTATGTGCCAAGCACTAAGCGCCGGGGTAGATACAAGTTAAACAGGTTGGACAGAGTCCCCCGTCCCACGTGGGGCTCAGATTCTTGTCCCCATTTTACAGATGAGGTAACAGAGGCACAGAGAGGTGAAGTGACTTACCCAAGGTTACACAGCAGACGTGGCAGAAACGGAATTAGAACCCAGGTCCTTCTGACCCCCGGGCCCGGGCTTTTTTCACTAAGCCTCGCTGCTTCTTTCGTTAAACACTTACAATGTGCCAAACACTGTAGTAGATACAAGATCATCCGGGCTCACATGAGACTCACAGTCTAAGTAGAGGGGAAAAAGGTATTTAATCTCCATTACCCAGCTGAGGGAACTGAGGCACGGAGAAGTTAAGTAACTTGCCCAAAGTCACACAGCAGATAAGCGGCGGAGCCGGGATTAGAATCCAGATCCTTCTGCCTCCCGGGCCCGGGCTCTTTCCACTAGGTGGAATAACTCTCCTTGTCGACGACTCTCTCCCGTCTGCCAGTCTGACTCTCTTCCCTACACGTCACTAATTGAACGTAAAAGTCCAGTTGTCAGGGGAAATTGGTCAGTTCAGTACAAAAGGGAAGCAGCACGGCCTAGTGGAAAGACCACGGGCCTGGGAGTCCGAGGCCCTGAGTTCTAATCCCAGCACCACCGCTCATCTGCTGGGCGACTTTGGGCAAGTCGCGTCACTTCCCTGTGCCTCAGTCACCTCACGTGTAAAACGGGGATGAAGACTGTGAGCCCCATGTGGGACATGGACTGTGTCCAACCTGATTAGCCTGTATCTCCCCCAGTGCTCAGTACAGTGCCGGACCCCAAGTAAACCCTTAACAAATACCACGAAAAATAAAGTGGGTTAGAAAGGGAATTTTTGCCCTAGAGTTCGCCTGCTGTCACTATGGGGTAAGGGATGCTCATCGAAACGGAACTGAAACTGAGCTAAACTTCCTCATCCCAACTTCCCGGTTCTCGACGTGTCTCTACCTCGCCTATCTCACCGCCGACCCCTGACTCGCCACCCGCCTCTGGCCTGGAACGCTCTCCCTCCTCACATTCATTCATTCATTCACTCAATCGTATTTATTGAGCACTTACTATGTGCAGAGCACTGTACTAAGCGCTTGGAAGGTACGATTCGGCAACAGAGAGAGACGATCCCTGCCCGATGACGGGCTCACGGTCTAATCGATCCGACAGGCAATGACTCTTCCTCCCTTCGAAGCCTTATTGAAGGCCCGTCTCCTGCAGGAGGCCTTCCCATCCCAAATGCTTGGTACAGTGCTCTGTGCACAGTCAGCGCTCGATAAATTTGATTCTGACTGAATGTATAATAACTGTGATATTGATGGAGCGCTTATTATGTTACAAGGACTGGGTTAGAGACAAGATACAAGATGATGGCTGGATGGACAGATGGATAGAGAAGCAGCGAGGCACAGTGGAAAGAGCCCGGGCTTGGGAGTCGGAGGTCGTGGGTTCTAATCCCGGCTCCGCCACCAGTCAGCTGCGTGACTTTGGGCAAGTCCCTTAACTTCTCTGTGCCTCAGTTACCTCCTTTGTAAAATGGGGATTAAGAGTGCGAGCCCCACGTGGGACAACCTGATCACCTTGTATCTGTCCCGGCTCTTAGATGCGCTTGGCACATAGTAAGCGCTTAACAAATAACGTCATTATCATTATGGATGGACGGATGGATGGGTGCCTGAATGGATGAATGAGCGAACTAATGAACGAGTGAATAAATGTCCATCTGGGGTGACCGCGGGGGACCTTCTGTCCAAAGGGCAAGAGAGGGATCTCCGGGCAAGTGATAAGTCGGAATAAACTTCCTGGTGGTTCCGGCTGACCCAGGGGGTCCTGACCGGGTCTCGATCCCAGGCAGCAGCCGGTGGACGTGTGAGAGCTTTCTTTTTTTCCCTCTTTCGGTCCGTCTGAGCCCTTTTGTGCCTTCACGGTCTCCCCGTCCCTCTCCCGTTGCTAAGAGGGAGAGGGTCCGTTGCCAGGTAACAGGAAATCCCGGTGTCCGGCACGTACCAGAGTGTCCCCTGTCGCATAGCTAACGTGCGGCTTCTGGACGCCATCAAGGTCACGCTGGGGTGGAAGAGCCCTCGTCGGGGTTGTGGGCAGGAAGGCTGACCCGTCCCAGCCCAGATGTCACATTCCGGAATATCCCCGCCTTTGTCAAGTTCAGCCAGGACAGGCAGGAGGTGGGGAGAGGAAGGGACATCCTTCCTCCACAAGCAAAGCCGTGTTTCTCAGCAACCCCACTCTTGCTGCCCGGAAGCGGGGCATTGAATCCCTGAGGCGTGGGCCTGTTCCCCCTTCTTCCTCCGGAGAAGAGTTCCCCCCCCCCCCGAGAAGCAATGTGGCCCAGTGGATCTGGGTTCTAATCCTCACGTCGCCACTTCTCTACTGGGTGACCTTGGGCAAGTTGCTGGACAGAGAAGCAGCGTGGCTCAGTGGAAGGAGCTTGGGTTTCGGAGTCAGAGGTCATGGGTTCGACTCCCGGCTCCGCCACTTGTCAGCTGTGTGACTGTGGGCCAGTCACTTCACTTCTCTGTGCCTCAGTTACCTCATCTGTAAAATGGGGATTGACTGTGAGCCTCCCGTGGGACAACCTGATCACCCTATATCTACCCCAGCGCTTAGAACAGTGCTCCGCACATAGTAAGCGCTTAACAAATACCAACATTATTACTTCTCTGGGCCTCGGTTCTCTCATCTGTAAAATGAAGTCTGTGAGCCCCAAGTGGGACGTGGACTGTGTCCGACCCGACTAGCTTGTCACTACCCCGGCGCGTGGTACGGTGCCCGGCCCGTAGTAAGAGCTTGACAAATAAAGGTTCGTTAAATACGACTGAGTGAAAATGAATGAAAGAATGAAGAAAACAAACCAGAGCAAAACAAAAGAAAACTGACACACAGGTGCCTCCTCTGCCTCCACTTTGAGGTAAGCTGGACGGCCCTCCGTCACTTCCCCCGGAGCATCCGGGCTCTGGGGTTCCCGATTCTCGGGGGACGGTGACCTCTGGCCCCAGAGGTCCGAAGCGGGCTGAGTGTTTCATCAAACCTGCCAGAGGCAGGCACATCCGTCCCCTGCGGCTTCAGAATCGGCACCTGGAAAATCACCTCACTTATTTTCATTTAGAAGATTTTCCTCTCCTCCCTCCCTCTGCCTTCCACCCCCTGTTCTCCTCCCTCCCTCCGTCTTCCACCCCCTGTTCTCCTCCCCGCCGCCCCCCCCGCCCCCATGTTGCATCTATTCAGAACATTTCAAAGTCAGACTGTCTTTGGACTTCAAACACTTGCTTTTGGCAATGATTTTGTAGTGGGTATGAACAATTTAACGTAACAGGAACAAAACCACGCTTCTCCGGGGCCCAAAAGTTCCTGAAAATTCGATCCCCGCTAGAGCCAGTGCAGAAAGGAAAATTAACGCTTGTGCCGTAGACACCATTACCCCCGGTTTGATAGGAAAAGACCCTTCCCTTGAATAAGAGTGTCGGTGGTTTGGCTCCGGAGGAGATGCTACAGACAGTGAGATTTTACCAGTGGGCATTCATGTGGCTGTGAAGATTAATGAGGGATGGAGACAGTTCTTGCTGAATCATAGGATGATATCATCATCATCGATGGCATTTATTGAGCGCTTACTGCGGGCAGAGCGCTTTATTAAGCGCTTGCGATTCGAAGGAGTTGGTAGACATGTTCCCTGCCCTCAGCGAGCTTACCGTCTAGAGGGGGAGAATGATGATGATATTAAACGACAATGAGTTTTGTTGAGGGCTTACGACGCACCAAGTACCGTACTACTCACCGGGTTACACGCAAGATAATCCCATTGGACGCGCTCCCTGTAAGCGGCGTGGCAGAGTGGACAGAGCACAGGCCTGGGAGTCAGAAGGTCATGGGTTCTAATCCCGATTCGACCCCTTGTCTGCTGGGTGACCTTGGGCAAATCACTTTGATTCTCTCTGCCTCAGTTACCTCATCTGCAAAATGGGGATTGAGACCGTGAGCCCCACGTGGGGCAGGGACTGTGCCCAACCTGATCTGCTTGTATCCGCCCCAGCTTAGTACACTGCCTGGAACATAGTAAGCGCTTAACAGATACCGTCGTCATCGTTATTATTATCACACGGGATTCAGAATCTAAGAAGGAGGGAAAACAGGAAATGAACCAATATTTTGCAGAGGAGGGAACGGAGGCACAGAGAAGTTGAATGACTTCCCCCAGGTCACACAGAAGATAACCGGTAGGGCAAGGATTAGAATCCGGGTCCTCTGGAGGAGCTGAGTTCTAGTCCCCAGGGGGATCCGTCTGCTGCTGCAGCTGACTCCCGGATGATCAGGGCCATGGCACATTTTCTAGGGTTTTGGTTTAATAGTAATAATTATTTTGTTTGTTAAACGTTTACTAGGTGTGCCAAGCACTTACTGGGGTAGATACAAAATCATGAGTTCCCACATGGGGCTCACACTCTAAGGAGGAGCGAGGACAGGCATTCAGTTCACATTCATGATATCTTTAAAGCATTCCTTTCCTCCACCTTGTTCCTGGTCTCCCCGGGAATCTCCTTCAGAGCACGGATCGTGACTCCCTCCTCTCTAGCACTCTCCCAAGCGCTTAGCCCAGTGCTTCGCGCACAGTAAGTCCTCCGTAGATTCCACCGGTTGGCTGAAATTTAAAGTGTGCTCTCCAGGGCCAAGTATCACGGCTTCTGATTGATTCCTGAATGAACAGGGTTTCAAGGGCTGGGTCTCGTAACACAACCTACACAGAGGAAGTGGAGTTCCAAAAACATTAGCAACTCTGAGGACAAGGTGCCGCCAGAAGGAAATGAACCATCGGTCAATCGTTCGTATTTACTGAGCGGTTACTTTATGCAGCGCATTGTACTAAGCACTTGGGAGAGTATAATAACGGCAAACGGTCAATCAGTTGTGCTTTCTGTGTGTGGGGCACTGAACTGGACGCTTAGGAGAGAGGACAGTAAAAATAATAATTCAATGATATTTATTGAGCACTTACTGTGTGCAAAGCCCTGGACTAAGCACCTGGGAGAGCACCGTTATAGCAATCAATCAATCAATGGTATTTATCCAGGCTTACTCTATGCGGAACACCGGGTTTAGAGCTTCGAAGAGCGCAATATGGTGAATTGATCTAATCCTTGCCCTCAAAAAGTTTACAATCTAACGATTCTCAGTTATCTCATCTGTAAAATGGGGATTAAGACTGTCCTCCCTCTTGCTGAGACTGCGAGCACCCATGTGGGACCTGATGATCTTGTATCTACTCCAGTGCTCGGAACAATGATTGACACGTAGTATGCATTTAACAAATACCACAATTATTAATTATCACTATCACCACTGCTATCGATACGTCCCGCCCCACAACTTAATGCATCAATCAAGATGCCCGGAGCCCCTCTGATTGGCATCACCACCACGTGGAATTTATACCAACTCACTCACTCAACATCTTTATCTTATGGGAATTCCAGTGCGGGCCTCCTCCGCTGTTTCCGGATATGCTGGGGCACCCACGAAAAGAACTCTTTCTCCCCAAAGGACCACATTTTCAAGAGAGTAGTTGTCTAGCAAACAGGCAGCAGGCAATAATGAGGCAATTAATGGGTCCAATTATGCTGGCTCTGAGAACCCTTCTGGTTTCTGTAGTAACAATAAGATGCGTCTTTGTGGACAAGCATTTAAAAGGTCAGAGATCCGCTTGATGAGAAGATGAAGATTTGACGGCTTTGGGTTCCCAGTCATCGAACTTAATAATAATAATGTTGGTATCTGTTAAGCGCTTACTATGTGCCGAGCACCGTTCTAAGCGCTGGGGTGGACATAGGGGAATCAGGTTGTCCCACGTGGGGCTCCCAGTCTTAATCCCCATTTTACAGATGAGGGAACTGAGGCAGAGAGAAGTGAAGTGACTCGCCCACAGTCACACAGCCGACAAGTGGCAGAGCTGGGATTCGAACTCATGAGCCCTGACTCCAAAGCCCGTGCCCTTTCCACTGAGCCACGCTGCTTCTCCAAGAGGAGCCGGCATCTTTCCCGTAGACACGTAGTGTCAGGAGTTCAATCCAGTGTTAATAATAGTAATAACGACATTTGTTAAGCACATCCTATGTGCCAAGCACTGGGGTCAATACAAGCCAATTAGGTTGGCACGGTCCCTGTCCCACTTGGGGCTCACAGTCTCAATCTCCATTTCCTAAATGAGGGAACGGAGGCGTAGAGAAGTGAATTGACTTGCCCCATGTCATACGGCAGACAGGTGGCGGGGGGGATTAGAACCCATGACCTTCTGACTCCCAAGCCTGTGCTCTATCCACTACGCCATGCCGCTTCTCATAGTAGGTACTACGTCACTGACGGGCTGATGGGTTGTTGATTCTGCAGCCGGCCATCTTTCTGAATTCTTTGGGGGTGTGATAACCTGGCTTTAAGACATCTTGCTCCTCCGTGGCAGGGGTTCAAGCACCCAGCTTCATAGGGGGGAGTATCTTGCAGAAAACACATGCTTTGCACAGAATCGGGTACAATTTCAGTAAACCTCCTTTCCACTCTTCAGCCGTGACTCGCACACTTTGAAATAGCTTCATTCCCGAGATAAACAGCCTCGGGAATCCACCTCGATCGATCGATGGCACTTAATGAATGTTTACTGTTCGCAGAGTACTGTACTAAGCGCTGGGGAGAGTCCAATACAGCAGAGCCGGCACGATTTATCTTGCTGAAGAGTTTTATGACACCCGTGTGGCATGACCCTCCCACCGGGGTTATCTCTCACTGCAGTGACTTTATGACACAGTCTCTGAAATCGGAATTACATTGTGATTTAGGATTTTCCTCCTTTTGATGGGTTTTACCTTGGCTCCTCTATTATTCCATCTCCCCCTCGGCTGCAGCAGAGGCTTAGCTGCTAATGCATCGGGTTCAACAGCAGCTCAGCGCTCTAATGCTCCGAGTTTCAGATTTCACTCAAACTTTCCTGGTTAATGGCCGGTTCCTCTGGAGATGCTATTTTTGCTCCCTGGCAGGAGGAGAGGTTAAGGGTCCTGGGGTAGAGGGTCGAGAAGAATAGACTCTTCCCAGGGCCCGGGGCTCTCACGTGAAAGAGTTTTGGAGGCAACATCAGCTCCCATCTTGACAAGGATTGTCGTATCGGGAACAGACAACGGTCTAGACAACTTTCCCTTGTGGCCGGGGTGTCCCAACCCACCGACGACTGTGTTTCACGATCGGGATGTTTGCAACCTGGATGAACAGTGGAAGACCCTGCCGTAAGAATTACAAAAAAGACGTAAACTGAAAGAGGACTGTCACAAGTGGAGATTTTCAATCATAATCACCATGGTAACCGTTAAGTACGTATTGCGTGCCGAGCCCTGGCTTGAGCACTGGGGTGAATGAAGGCGTAGTCTGTTGGAGAGAAGATGGACCTGGGAGACGGAGGACCCGGGTTCTGATCCCGACTCTGTCTGCTGTGTGACCTTGAGCAAGCTATTTAACCTTCTCTGGGCCTCGGTTCCCTCATCTGCAGAATGGGGGTGGAATAACTATTCTCTCCCCCCTACGGAGCGTGTGAGCCTCATACGAGACCTGATCATCTTATATCTACCCCAGAGTTCAGGTTGGCAAATGGAGAGCGCTGAATAAATATGATTACCACGATTATTATTAGCAGATCGGACACGCGAGGGGCCGACGGTCGCAGTGGGAAGGAGAGCAGGGATTTCGTCCCTATTTTATAGGTGAGGAAGCTGAGGCACAGGGATTCATGATAATAATGAGGTTTGCTAAGCATTCACGATGTGCAAGCACTGTGCTGGACATAGGATAATAAGATCAGATGGTCTCTGCTCCACCTGAGGCTCACAGTCCAAGGGAACAGCTATTTAATCCCCATTTATGGATGAGGAAACTGAGGCACAGAGAATTTTAAGTGGCTTGACGAAGATCACACAAATGGCAAGCGGCAGTCAGGACTCGAAGCCAAGTCTTGGGACCCGTTACGGAGAGAGAGAACGTTTTTTTATGGTATTTGTTAAGCACTTACCATATGTCACGCACTGTACTGAGCCCAAGCTCATTAAGGTCGACACAGTCCGTGTCCCACGTGGGGCTCGCCGTCTTAATCCCCGTTTTACAGATGAGGTCACTGAGGCACGGAGAGGTGAAGTGACTTGTCCAAGGTCACACAGCCGACAGAAGGTTCATTAAGTCGTCTTGTGCTGTCCAACAAGCCCCCAAAATAGAAACAGTCAAGCCCCCTGCTTCTACGTTGAGCGGAACGTAGGACACCCTTGATAAATATCTGCCGAGTGGAAGAGCGAGCTGCTTGGAGACTTCCCGTTTGGAAATCAATATAGCGGCGGGGGTCAGTTAGTCATGGAGCCCAGCCTGGCGGTCCTCCGAAACCTGCAAGCCTGTAACCCCTGAAGTAAAAGTCAAGACTCTCTCTGACCTGGTTTAGATTGTCTCGTGGTTTGAGTTTGGACTAAGCTATAAAATCAACCCACTCTGTCAGGCATCCCCGAGTCCTCTTTCTAACCGAAGAGCTGTAGCCAGGAAGAACTAGGCCGAGGGATAGATGTAATAGTAATCACATTTGTGGAATTAGTTAAGCGCTTACCGTGTGTCGGGCACTGTTCTAAGCACTGGGGTAGATACGAGATAATCGGGTCGGACGCGGTCCCTGCCCCGCGTAGGGCTCACGGTCTTAAACCCCCTTTTACGGATGAGGTAACTGAGGCACAGAGAAGCGAAGTGACTCGCCCAAGGTAGCACAGCAGACGCGGGGCAGAGCCGGGATCAGAACCCAGGTCCTTCTGACTCCCAGGTCCGTGCCCTATCCACTAGGCCATGCTGTGTGAGATTTTTGATGTGCACTCTTTTCCACTGATTACGGAGCAGATCTGCAAA
Organism: Ornithorhynchus anatinus; assembly: GCF_004115215.2. NCBI lineage: Eukaryota > Metazoa > Chordata > Mammalia > Monotremata > Ornithorhynchidae > Ornithorhynchus > Ornithorhynchus anatinus. The sequence continues at coordinate 36,739,838 of NC_041744.1, read as the reverse complement.
GTACGCCGACTTTGTCCCACAGGCAGGGAGGGAGTTGAATGAAATTGATTTAATGTTGGTATTTGTTAAGCGCTTACTATGTGCCGAGCGCTGTTCTAAGCGCTGGGATTTCGGACGGAGGTGGCGGGCAGAAGGGAACACGGGGACCCAGCGTCGACACAACAGTCTGTGGCCTGCGCTGGGCCGAATCCAGGAGGAAGCGGAAAGCGGAAATGGTACGGGTGGGATGAGACTCCCTCTTCTCCATCCCGTTCCTTCCCGTCAGCCATCTCGGAGGGTTTCTGGCCTATTTGATCGAAGCCCGAACTGCTGGAGAAAATCCTATCCAAGGTGGAATTTTTCTGGTCATCTTCCTTCGGATTATCCACTAGACTGGAAGCTCCACAAGCGCACAGATAATGATGACGACGATGATGATGATACCTGTTAAATAATAATAATAGTTATTATAAAAATTGTGGTATTTGTAAGGACTTATTTTGTGCCAGACATGGTACTAAGTGCCGGGGTGGATGCAAGCAAATCGGGGTGGGGACAGTCGCTGACCCACGTGGGGCCCGGAGTCTCAATCCTCATTTTATAGATGAGGTAACCGAAGCACAGAGAAGTGAAGTGACTTGCCCAGGGTCGCACAGCCGACAAGTGTTAAGCAACCTCTATGCGCCAAGCGCTGTACAAAGTGCTGGATTCGATAGACTATAAGCAGAATGGATACAGTCTCCACCCTACATGAGGCTTCCAAGCTACAAGGTGGGCAGAAGAGGTATTTAATCTCCATTTTACAAATAAAAGCAGCTTGGATAGAGCATGGCTCTGGGAGTCAGAAGATCACGGATTCTAAAACCCCGGCTTCGCCACCTGCCTGCTGTGTGACCCCGGGCAGGTCACTTGACTTCTCTGCGCCTTAGTTACCTCATCTGTAAAATGGGGGTTGAGATCGTGAGCCCCACATGGGACGGGGACTGTGTCCAACTCGATTTGCTTGTATCCACCCCAGCACTTACTACAGTGCCTGGCACATAGTAAGCACTTAACAAATACCGTCGTCATCATCATCAACAAATGGGGAAACCGAAGCACGAGACCAGTGAAGTGACTCCCCCAAGATCACACAGCTGGCAGAGTGGCAGAGTTGGAATTCGAACCTGATCTCCTGTCTCTTCCCTCTGTGCTCTTTCCACTAGGCCACACTACTTCTCCATATCTACCTTTTTTAGGCAACACTCTTACGTGCCAAGTATTGTTTTCAGTTCTGGGCTCGATGAGAAACGGTCAGGTTACACAGAGTCCCTGTCCCATGTGGGGATCACATTCTTCTTAGGAAGGAATAGAATTTAATCCCCATTTTCCAGATGAGGAAACTGAGGCACAAAGAATTTAGGTGACTATAAGCTCACTATGGGCAGGAAATGTGCCTGTTTTATTGTTACGTTGTACTCTGCCAAAAGCGCCTAGACCAGTGCTCTGCACATAGTAAGTGCTCAGTGAAAACTACTAAGTGGTCATTGCCAGAATTTTTTTTCCCATTTCTACAGAAAAAAACCTCGATCCAGACCCGAGGCTATTGCGTTGTTTCAGCATCATATCCTGCAGCCGGAAGAACGATGGAAGGGAACCTCGCAATGTCCTGAAACCGAATGCCAGGTCGTGAGATTCTCTGCCGCTTCCAACCAAAGTAAATTTCAGTGACCTTTTAATGACCTGTCCTTACCTTCCGACGCGAACTCCACGTGAAATAACACCGCCTTCGAGGTCCTAGGATATATGACTGCCGTGTTTCTTTATTTCAGGAGAGGTGCACGTTTATTATACCTCACACGGAGAGCCGGCATAGGGAATGGGGATCATGTCCTCAGATAAAATGGAGAGGGAGAAACAGATCGGGAGTTTGAGCCGCTGTATCTTTGCCGCATCCCGGCTCCGCCACTTGTCAGCTGTGACTTGGGGCAAGTTACTTAGCTTCTCTGTGCCTCAGTTATCTTATCTGTAAAGTGGGGATTAAAGACCGGGAGCCCCACGTGGGCTGATTATCTTGTACCTCCCCAAGCGCTTAGAATAGTGCTTGACACATAGTAAGCGCTTAACAAATACCATCTTATTATCATTATTATTATTGCATCACAGCGGCCTGTTCAGATGCTACCATTGCTAGGTTTCTGGATTCTCAGTGTTATGGATTTTTTTGGTAAATTATAGAGTATTTGTGGAGTTTGGCACTATGTTCACCCCCTGCGGAGTTTTACAGGTTTTGGGGTGTTTTTTTTCCATGTAAAAGGCTTGGGGACGGGGGTCTTTTGGCAAATGACCCGAGAGGGGGTCGACTGTTCCCGCCCTGTGGTATCCCTTGATGGGGCGTTAGAGACCTTCTTTGTAGCCATGTGGAAGGAGATGGCTTCCATTTTAGGCTGGAGGAATGGGAGCCTATATCGTTCCATTTATTCGTTTAATAGTATTCGTCGAGCACTTACTCTGTGCGCATTACCGTGCCAAGCGCCTGGGACAGAACAATCTAACACCAGAAAGGACACAGTCCTTGCCCACAGTGAGCTTACAGTCTAGAGGGCGAGAAGGACGTTAAATCAAATAAATGAATTACAGATATGGACAAAAGTGCTGTGGGGCTGGGAGGGGGATGAATAAAGGGAGTAAAGCATGGACCCTCTCAGAGCCGCTGAGGGTTACATCACTGTGGCCCATGTGCCGACAGTCATGAGGCCTGGGGACGTTTACCTCAAATAGAGGAAAACAGTCAAAACGGGGTTAAACAAATTCCACCGCTAAAAATTCCGGGCTCCAATCGAACTAAGCAAACGAGCTGCTCTTAGGTCCCCTCAGCCAGAGACTGTCCAGGCAGAAACCAGTCACGCCGTCTCTCTCCCCTTTCCTCCTGTGCCCTGTCAGGAATAAAAGAGAAACGGTGTGGCCCAGTGGAAAGAACCCGGGCCCGGGAGTCAGAGGATCTGGATTCTCACCCTGGCTCTGCCCGCTTGTCTGCTGTGTGACCTTGAACAGTCACTTCACTTCTCTGGGCCTTAATTTCCACATCTGTAAAATGGGAATTCAATTCCTGTCCTCCCTCGCCTTTAGACTGCGAGCCGCACGTGGGCCAGGGAATGAAGCTGACCCAACTGAATCTATCCCAGAGCTTACTACAGTGATTGGTAAGTACTAATAATATTATGTATATTATTATTCTATAATATTATTATAGAAGCATGAGGAGAAAAGTCGTTTTCTTCAAAACTGTTGCTTCCACTTCCCCATATACTCTAATGCCCTCTATGACCTTCGCATGTACATGAAAATGTGCAGAAATGTCAGCGCAAATAGTATGTCCTATTAATGGAACTTGCACACTTTTTTTGATGCCAGAGTGTCACGTCCTGAATACCAAATGACTTGTACGGCCAATGCCTTTTTCTGGGAAAAAAACCCACCCAAAATGCCCTGCAGAGTTCACCGTTCGTTTTTACTGGAATTCGTTAAGGACTTACTATGTGTCAGGCACCGTACTCAGCGCTGGGGTGTAGATACGAGCTAATCAGGTTGGGCTCGGTCCACGTCCACAGAGGGCTCACAGTCTTAATCCCCACTGTACAGATGAGGTAGCTGAGGCGGAGAGAAGTTAAGTGACACGTCCAAGGTCACACACCAGACATACGGCAGAGCTGGGAGCAGAACCCAGATCCTCTGACTCCCAGGTCTGTGCTCTTTCCATCGGACCGTACTTTTGGCGCAGTTCTCCAAGGAACAAGGTGTGGGGCAGTGGAAGAGAAGGAGGGACTTTAAGCAGCAGAGCCTTTTCAAAGGACCAGAATGGAAGAATGGGTTAGGATTGGGTGCAAACCCCATTGAATTTTGCAAACTTTTCCCCCCTCTCTCCTCCTGGATGATCCTTCTGGTTTGGCGGTCTCAAAAGATTCAGCGATCTAAGGAACTGGGAAATTCTGAAATCCCCCTTTCCCTCTGGGCTCGCCCCTACTTCAGCCTCAGAGCCAGTGGATTTAGGAGGAGACCCCTATTCCTGAAAATATTCCGTATTCCTGAACTTCCTTAGGGTCTCAGCTCAACTGACGGAGTCCGAAGAGCTCGAGCTAGGGTACAGTGAGAAAAAAGAGTAGACAAGCAGGAGGTAGAGGAAAGACCTCCCCCCCCCCCAAGCCTCGCAGTCAGGTTCTTAATAATTATGGTACTTGTTAAGTGTTTGCTTTGTGCCAAGCACTGTTCTAAGCGCTACGGTAAATCCAAATTAATCAGATTGAACTCAGTCTCTGTCCCACATAGGGCTCACTCTCTTAATCCCCATTTTACAGCTGAGGTAAATGGGGCCCAGAGAAGTTAAGTGACTTGTCCAAGGACACACGGCAGACATGCGGTAGATAATAATAATAATAATGTTGGTATTTGTTAAGCGCTTACTATGTGCCAAGCACTGTTCTAAGCGCTGGGGTAGACACAGGGGAATCAGGTTGTCCCGCGTGGGGCTCACAGTCTTAATCCCCATTTTACAGGTGAGGGAACTGAGGCACCGAGAAGTGAAGTGACTTGCCCACAGTCACACAGCTGACGAGGGGCAGAGCGGGGATTCGAACCCATGACCTCTGACTCCAAAGCCCGTGCTCTTTCCACTGAGCCACGCTGCTTCTCAGAGCCATCTCGGCTCTACCACTGGCCCTCTGGATGTGACCACGGGCAAGTTACTTAACCTCTTGGTGCTCTTAGAACAGTGCTTGGCCCAAAGTAAGCGCTTAACAAATACCATCATTTTTTTTTCAGTTTGCTCACGTGGGGAGAAGAGAACTGGCCTCCATACCTTGGAGAAGGTCCCATCTCCTCCAAGAGGTCTTCCCCAATTAAGCCCTCTTATCCCCTACTCCCTCTCCCTTCTAATAATAATTAACAATAATCATGGCATTTGTTAAGCGCTTACCACGTCAAGCGCTATTCTAAGCGCCGGGGTAGATACAAGGTAATCGGGTCATCGTACGTGGGGTTCACGGGCTTAAACCCCATTTTACAGACCAGGCGACTGAGGGACGGAGAAGTGGCTTTCCCGAGGTCACACAGCAGACAAGCGGCGGGGTCGGGTTTGGAACCCACGTCCTCTGACTCCCAAGCCCGGGCTCTTTCCGCTAAGCCACGCTGCTTCTCTCTCACCTCTGCATCTCCATCTCTATCATCTTCTTCCTCATCTCTGCACTTGTACCCTTTGAGCACTTGATACTCACCCTACCCTCGGCCCCAATGCGCTACCGTAACAAAGCCATAATTTATTTACATTAACGTCTGTCTCCCCCTGTAAACTGTAGCTCACTGTGGGCAGGGAATCCGTCTACCAACTCTGCTGCGTTGTAATAATCACGTTGGTGTTGGTTAAGCGCTTACTACGGGCAGAGCACTGTTCTAAGCGCTGGGGTAGATACGGGGTTGTCCCACGTGAGGCTCACAGTCTTAATCCCCATTTTACAGATGAGGCCACTGAGGCACAGAGAAGTGAAGTGACTTGCCCACAGTCACACAGCTGACACACAGTCGCACAGCTCCCAGTCGCTTACTACAGTGCTCTGCACACAGTAAACGCTCAATAAATAAGACTGATTGATTAAGTGACCGTGAGTGACAAGAACAATACAAATAACAGTAACGACCGTGCCATTCGTTAAGCGCTGACTGCGTAGCGAGCCCTGTACAAAGCACTGGGGTAGAGACGAGATAATCAGCTCTTCCCTATCTGACTGACGTGTGGAAATCGATAGCCACCTCCCCTCTCTGAAGCAACTCGGCCTCCCTCACTGACCCAGTCTAATCTACGAATCCAAAGTGCGTCACCTCCTTAGCGGCAGTTGGACTGTTTTCCTTTCCGGAGCGTTTGGCTGTTGTCGTTTGAAAACTCAGCAGGATTCACCTCCCGCGGTTTCACTGGAACCAGACACACCGAATCTGCGGCAATCACAGATCAATATAACATTACAAAAAGGAAAAAAAAAAAAAAAGGAGGAGGGCGATGGAGTTATTTGTACGTTTACGGAAAGCGAGGCGACGGGTAAGCAGATTACAGGATGTGGGATCTTAGCAACCGAGCCGGACTCCGGGCCCGTATCTTTCCCGGCTGTCGCTTCGAGGCCCCCGTCTCTGTCCAGAAGCAGAGCCAAGCTTGGCAAGGGGTCCCTCGAGCCGGGCGGCTTCGGCCAGTAAGAGAGCTCTCTGGAAGGAGAAATTCACAGACGGGCACCCAAGATGCGCAAGGAATCGAGACAGCAGGAGGGCGACAGCCAAAGCCTTGACTGCTTCTTCCGAAGCAGGGGCCGATGTGTTACTGGCTGTTGAGCTGAAAAAATAATAATAATAATAACCCCGAACCTGCCTTTCAGGGCTGGAGGAAATTATCCAGCTTGGATGACCGAACGACCAGAGCTACACGAAGAAATATGAATTTGCGAAGCAAAGGCTACGGATTTAGCATTCTAATTCATTCATTCATTCAATCAATCGTTTTTACTGAGCGCGTACTTTGTGCAGAGCATTGCACTTGGGAGAGTATAACAGAAAGCGAACACATTCCCTGCCCGCAATGAACTTACGGTCTAGAGGGAGGAGAAAGACATTAATAGAAAGAAAAATGACAGGTATGCACATAAGTGCTGTGGGAAAGAGAGGGGACAAGAAAGAAAGGGAAGAAAGGGAGCAAATTAGAGCGATGCAGAAGAGATCGGGAAAAGAGGAGAGGAGGGGCTTAGTCAGGGAAGGCCTCCTGGGGGAGATGGTGCCTTCACTAAAGCTTTGAAGCAGGGGAGAGTCACTTAACTTCTCTGTGCCTCAGTTGCCTCATCCGTAAAATGGGGATTAACCGTGAGCCTCACGTGGGACAACCCGATTCCCCTGTGTCTACCCCAGCGCTTAGAACGGTGCTCTGCACATAGTGAGCGCTTAACAAATCCCAACATTATTATTGTATGAGGAGGGAGGGCGTCCAGGCCGCGGACATGGGAGAGAGGTCGTGAGTGAGATAGACGAGCTGGAGGTACAGTGGAGGACCCCAAAGATGCCCTTACTCTTTCCACGGCCCAACCGGCCCAGGTCTGTTCTTGTGAGCCCCCATGTGGGATCTGATTATCTCGGATCGACAGCGCTTAGTAGTGTGGAGCAGCACTGATCTTTTACTACAGCCCAACCTGCGCGTTCCGCTCCTCTAGCTCTAGCTTACCCCCCGTGCCCCGATCTCATCCATCTTGCCACTGACCCCTTTCCCACACTCCTTCTCTGGCCTGGAATTCCCTCCCCCTCCATTTACGCCAATCTCTCCACCATCAAAGCATCATCAATATCACATCTCCTCCAGGAGGCCTTCTAGGATTGATCCCCCTTCTCCCCGGCTCCCTCTCCCTTCGGCATCATCTACGCTCTTGGATCTGTGTGAGCTTTGGGATTTTGATGCTCACTCTGCCCTCGACCCCACGGCACTCTTTAAATTCCATATTTTCAATTATTCATTCATATTAATGGCCGTCTCCCCCTCGAGACCGTTTGATCCTTGTGGGCAGGGAACGCACCTACCAACTCCGTCGTTTGGTACCGTCCCAAACGCTTAGTACAGTGCTCTGCACGGAGAAAGCGCTCAACAAATACCAGTGATGAGAAAGGAGGCCTTTTCCGATTAAATCCTCTTTTTCCCTGCAACCTCTCCCTTCCACGGCCTCTAATGCGCTTGGATCTGTGACCGTTGGACATTTGATAGGCAACTCACTCTCAGCCCTGCAGCACTTATGTACATATCTACAAATTGTATTGATAAATTATTTATTCATATTGATTTGTCTCCCCCTCTAGATTCTAAACTCACTGTTGACAGGTAACATGCCCGCTAAAGCTGTTGCACCGTACTCTCCCAAGCGTTTATTACAGGACTCCGCACACGGTAAACACTCGGTAAATACCACTGACGGTGGTGATGAGGTGAGGATGGCTTCTGAGATAAGGAAAATGGGGTTGTTTTGCTCAAAGATGGAACAGTTAGGAAGCGATAAATAGGACTGAAGGACGATTTAGCCGGGAAAGTGAGTTGGGAAAGTGAGAAGTTCAATTTGAGGTGCTGGTGACTCATCCAAGTAGGGAAGTCCTGGAGGCAAGAGGTGAGGCAAAGGTTAGATGAGACGTTGGAAATATACAAATAATAATAGTATTTGTTAAGGGCTTACTACTTACCAAGCACTGTCCTGAGCGCTGGGATAATAATGTTGGTATTTGTTAAGCGCTTACTATGCGCAGAGCACCGTTCTAAGCGCTGGGGCGGATACAGGGTAAGCAGGTCGTTCCACGTGAGGCTCACGGTCAATCCCCGCTTTACAGATGAGGGAACTGAGGCACAGAGAAGCGAAGTGACTCGCCCACAGTCACACAGCTGACAAGTGGCAGAGCCGGGAGTCGAACCCAAGACCTCTGACTCCGAAGCCCGGGCTCTTTCCACTGAGCCCCGCTGCCGTGCAAGGTGATCGGTTGGGACACAGTCGCTGTCCCACAGGCGGCTCCCACTCTTAATCCCCATTTTACTGAGGGAACTGAGGCCCGGAGAAGAGAAGTGACTCCCCAAGATTACCCAGCAGACAAATGGTGGAGTCTGAATTCGAACTCAGGTCCTGTTGACTCCCAGAGCCGTCCTCTATCCAGCAGACCAATGTTGCCTCTCACGATGAGAGACCGGGGCTGGAGAGGTGGATTGGGAGTCAGAGATGATGCAGTCGCGGGGACGGGTGAGCCTCTGAGACGTAGCCATCCCACCCTCAGGGAGTAATGCTTTCCTTCCCGGGACAATTCCCCGTTGACTAGGGCACCCGGGTCAATCAATTCATCCATCTTATTCGTTAAGGGCTTACTGTGCGCATAGCACTGTGCCAAGCAGCTGTGTGTAGAGAAACAGTGAAGCTTAGTGGATAGAGAATGGGCCTGGGAGTCAGAAGGACCTGGGTTCCAATCCCGGCTCCGCCACACGTCTGTGACCTTGGAGAAGTCACTTCACTTCTCTGTGCCTCAGTCACCTCACCTGGAAAATAGGGATTGAGACTGGGAGCCCCGTGTGGGCCAAGGGCTGTGCCCAACCCAGTTACCTTGTAACTACCACAGCGCTTCGTGCAGTGCCTAGCACATAATAAATGCTGAACAAATATTATTACTATGATTGCACATCCCGTGATCTTTCCTCTGAGCCACGCTGCCGAGGGAGTTGATTTCACCCAGCGGATAGAGCACGGGCCTGGGTGTCAGAGGACCTGGATTCTCATCCCAGCTCCGCCCCTTGCCTGCTGTGTGACCTTAGGCAAGTCACTTCACTTCTCTGTAAAACAGAGATTCAACGCCAGCTCTATCTCCCCCGTAGACTGTGAGCCCCATGTGAGACGGGGATTGTGTCTGATCCGCACAGAGTAAGAGTTCGACAAAGGTTGTGGTCATCGGGTGAAGTTGGCAGCCACCCTGGCCGGCTACTTAAAAGCCACACCACACCCGGTCAAGAAGCAGCATGGCTCAGTGGAAAGAGCCCGGGCTTTGGGGTCGGAAGTCGTGGGTTCGAATCCTGGCTCCGCCCCTCGGCAGCTGTGTGACTGTGGCCAAGTCACTTCACTTCTCTGTGCCTCAGTTACCTCATCTGTAAAATGGGGATTAAGACTGTGAGCCCCACGTGGGACGACCTGATTCCCCTGTGTCTACCCCAGTGCTTAGAACGGTGCTCTGCCCATAGTAAGCGCTTAATAAATACCAACATTATTATTATTATTATTATTACTGTGTGACCTTGGACAAGTCACTTCTCTGCCTCAGTTACCTCATCTGTTAAATGGGGATTGAGACTGCGAGCCTCACATGGGATAGGGACCGCATCCAACTCAATTTGTCTGGATCCATCCCAGTGTGTAGTACAGTGCCTGGCACACAGTAAGCACCGAACAAATACCACCATTATTATTATTATTATTATTATTATTATTATTATTGTTATTATCATGTTATCCAGAGGGCAGACTTGCCCAGATTGTCCCACTAAACAAGTTCATTTCTGGCCAAATCACCCATTTCTCCTCCGTTCAAAGTCACTTACTTCAACACACTTCCCCGGGCTAATTACCACCACCTGCATCCACCGCTGGGAAGGAGTTTTTGGTGGGAGAAACAGACCCACCCGCCGTGGCTTCGGGGAATGTTTGATTTGGAGTTGTAAAGACAGTCAAGCGATTTAGGAGGATTCACTCCTTGCTTCAGTGGAGAGGGTTGCCCCAGGGGAACACTTTGGAGGAAAACTTATTTGGCAGTTCGGACTCTTTAATGTGCTCCAGACTCTCTTTCTCCCTCCCTGAATCTCTGTCTCTCCCCCCTTCGCTGTCTCTTTCAAACCCAAATCGCAAAGACCTACAACTGAAGGATATTTCTCCAACCCCACACGTTCTCACTAATCTGTGCCGAAAACCCTTTCCAAGACTGCAAGTGCGTTTGAGAACTCAAATCCCCTACGCTCCCAATCGATTCCGCAAACACCCCAGTAAACTCTGGGCATGACCTCCCCAGTCCTTTCCAGGATAATCAGGAATTACAAGACACTTAACTCCTTGAACCTGACCCTCTGACCTGCCTGGATACAACGATCTCCGTCCTTTTTTGTACACATTCCCGGTTTTCCCTCTGCCTCGGCGCCCAGCTGATCCTGGCTGCTCGCCTGAAGAATTTTCAACCAACGGTTCGTCGCCTGTCACTGTCCTGAAAGTCTGCCCTGGCGTGTTACCTCATGCCACTGTTTAATCGTGACACAATTATCGGTGCTGATATAATCCGAAGTTGGACGAACGAGTCCTTTCCTTTGGGGGTGGGGAAAACTCTTCGACTCAGCTGGGCCAGGGAAGGCGTTGCGAGCACCAGCGGCAACATAAACCAGTTTGGCTTTGAATAGCACTTTGGAGGCTTCTGAGGATTTTTCTCCCCCGCGCGGATTTCTCTGACTCGAAAGTGAACGGGGAGCACCTCGGTTGGTGATTGAAACGCTCCGCTCTTGGCACGCTTTGGAAATTTCAAGCCCCCGGGTGTCTAGTAGGAAGAGACGGGCCAATTCGGTCCCTGACAGTGATATTAAGAGAACAAAGAGCCTCTCTTGGGCCCTTGTGTTCTTGCTAGGCACAATCTGGGCATCCACCTGGCTGCCCTGGGGTCAGAAGTTGGCTGGGGTCACCTGAGAGCCACAGAACCTGGAGGAGCCAAGGGTGGATGCTGGTTTCCCAGGATTGGAATGATACCTGGTGAAAGGATCTACCCTGTGAGAAGCACTGTGGTCTAGTGGATAGAGCACAGGCCTGGGAGTCAGGAGGATCTGGGTTCTAACACCGGCTCTGTCCCTTGACACTTCACCGGTCTGGGCCTCAGTGACCTCCTCTATAAAATGGGGATTGAGACTGTGAGCCCCATGTGGGACACGGACCGCGTCCAACCCGATTTGCTTGCATCCATCCCAGCGCTTAGTACAGTGCCCGGCACCGAGTAAGCGCTTAACAAATACCATAATTATTATTATTATTATTCTTCAGTTTGGATCGAAGACAGAATCTGGAGTTTAAGGATTCATTAAACAGAATCAAAGCGTTGTAGCCTAGTGGAAAGCGAACGGGGCGGAGAGCCAGAAGACTTGGATCCTAATCCACTCTGTCAATTGCTTGCTATGTGACACTGGGCAAGTCACTTCACTTCCTTGTGCCTCAGTTTCCTCAGCTGTAGAATACAGATTAAATACCTGTTCTCTCCCCGTTTTAGACTGTGAGCCCCAAGTGGGACAGGGACTGTGTCCAACCTGAATCTAACCCAGTTCTTAGTACAGCTCCAGGTACATAGTAAGTGATTAACAAATGCAATTCAGAAAAAAATAGCAGCACGGAACGACTATAGGCCTGGGGGATTGGGGATCTGGGTTCTAATCCTGCTTCCAAAAATTTCCAAAGGTTGCCCAACCATCTCTTTATCAAAAAGAAGCTCCTCAAAATCGGCTTTATCAATCAGACAGTGGTATTATTTATCAAGTGCTTACTGCACGTCCTAAATTTTTGGGAGAGTACACTATAACAGAGTTGGTAGACGTGTTCCTTGCCCAAAAGGAGCTTATAGCCTAGAGGGAAGACAGACATTTTACTAAATTATAGATCGGTTTGTAAGTGCTATGGGGCTGAATGTGGGGTGAATAAAAGGTACAAATCCACTGCAAAGACTCTCTCATCAGCTCTCTCCCCGATACCTCTCTTCTCTCATCTTGCACTACACCAGGCTCCTCTGACACCAAACTAATCACTGATTGATTCATTGATTGATTGCAGATTAATCACATCTGGGCTCCTCAGCAGCGTGAGGGTTCCTCAGCTCCTCCTCCTTCATGCGGGGCACTGCCGGGGGAGAAGGGATTGCCGCACGCAAGGGGAGGATTAGAAGCTTGGAAGGGCCACAGCCTCAATCAGATTTGTGTCAATCGATGGTAATTATCTAGCGCTTACTGTGTACAGAGCACTGTACTAAGCACAGACCGTTTTAGAAGCAGTGAGGCTTAATAGCTGGATCTTCCACGTTTTTGTCTGCTGGGTGACTTTGGGTGAGTCATTTAATTTTTCTGTGCCTCGGTTACCTCACCTGCAAAACGGGGTTTAAGACTGTGGGACAGGGCCTGTGTCCGACGTGATTACGTTGTATCTACTCCAGTGTTTAGTACAGCGCCAGGTATATAGTGCTTAACAAACTCCATGAAAAAGTATTGTGAATGGCTATTTGATTTCCATACTGGTGGAGCCTGGAGATCCCAGTTGGGTCTTTCTCAGACTTGCCCGAGAGAGCAGAATTTTTTTTAAAAACGTAGGATTTGCGTTTGCCACTTTCCTCCGGCAGCCTCAATATTGCCCACCAGCACTTGGTTGCGAATCTGTGTCTTGGGTGAGTTTTGGGGGGGGGGACCCTGTGGACTCTTCTGTAGGTGGAGGGGTGGGTTATGACCACATTCCCTGCACGGGACAGAAGTTGGTTCGCCTAATTCCCCATTTCCTTTTACACCGTAAACTGACTGTGGGCAGGGAACATCTTCCAAATGTGTTGTGCTCTCCCAAGGGGTCTGCACACGGGAAGTGCTCAATAATATGATTGATTCCCGACATGGCTAGCCAGGGGATCGATTTCTGGTGTCACAGCAGCTGGGCTGCAATTATCCACAGATCGTGACAGACTAGGGTCGGGCTCAGCTAGGTGCCCCGATTCCTAAATTACTTCTCCACGTCCCCGCTTTCCCAGCCGAGCCTGCTTCCTCGGATGCCGGGCTTGGAGTCCAGCAGGGGTGGGGGTGGAGAGGATTCCCAAGGCGACTCCTAGCCAAAAAATACGGCAGAAAGGGCTCTCAGCTCATCAGATGCTCCCCGCCTGCTCGCTCAGAGCTGAGAACCGCTTCGCCGCGCGCTGGAATAAACAGGGACGCGATGGCATCGGTTGCGTTTTCGGCGTCAGGCAGAGCACAGCTTCAAGTGGGCGACTCATAAATAAGCAAGGTGTGCTAAGCTGTTTGTTCTTTGAAGTAGTGGGTGATTTTGAAATGAGATGGCCACGCGGGGCATCGATGATGAGCCATGTTTCCGTGAAGACTCCTCTAACGTGCTCAGAGACGTCACCGTCCCGGAAGCCAGCCAAATCTTCCTCCCGGAAGCTGGCAGGGTTTCAGGGGTGACTGTTCCAGGGAAGAGTAAGGCAGCGTGGATGGGCCGCTTTCCTCGTCCAACTGCAGTCCTCTGCTCTCACTGGGCACCGGCCAAGAGATAGCGGAAGCTCAGATCCCTTGTCTCCTGGAGCAGTCTTTGGGTGTAGCTGGGGGGGAAATCGGCTTTTGGAGTACCGTCGCTGGGCACCCAATATGTGTAAAGCACTGAACTATCATGTGCAGAGCACCGTACTGAGTGTCCTATTGGATGCATGGCCCCGTATTAGCCGCTTTGACAGAAATACAGACTGCTATGCCCACCTGCTCCAGGTGTTCACTTTGGAGTCAGGAACCTGTGCTAAGGAAAGGATAATATTCCAGAAGAACTGGCAGATGCCGCCTCTAGACTGTAAATTCCTCCTTTTAACTGTAACCCCCACTCCTAGGTTCCAATTCTTCTTCTAGACTGTGTGCTCCTCCTCTTGACTGAAAGCGTCTCCTTTAGATTGTGAGCTTCTCCTTTGGACTGTAAATTCCTCCTCTAAACTTTAAGTGCCCCCTCTAGACTGGAAACTCATTTTCTGGACTATAGGCTCCTCCCCTAGACTGTAAACCAGCCGCTCGTTTACACTGAAAACTCCTCCTTTTAACTTTAAACCCCACCTCTAGATTAAAAGCTTCTCCTCCGGACTGCACACTCCTTGAAGACAGGGATTCTATGTATCTACTATGTTGTACTCTCCCAAGACCGTGGTACGGTGCTCTGCACGCAGTAAGCGCTCAGTACGTACCACTGGTTGATTGAAAGTCTCAAATGCCCTCATAGTAAGAACTCTAAATACCATTGGTTGATTGATTAATTGATTTTTGATTCCCACTTCCCACTCCTTTCGTCTTCCTCTCCATCCAACCCTTCCTCCTTCTACAGCCTTTTGTCTCTTCCCCTTTCTCTCCTTCTCCCCCTCCTTTCTGGTGACCTCCCAAAGCCCGTCCCCCTTAGAGCTCCACCCCTAGTTCTCCTCCTTGCTCAAAATGCAAAGGAGAAACTTCTGAACAGGTCCTTACGGGCCGGGAATGTCTGCTAATTCTGTTGTACTGCGCTCTCCCAAGCGCTTAGGACAGTGCTCTGAACATAGAGCTCAGCGAATACCATCGATTGACTGTTTGACCGCACAGGGTTCACGTTTTCTACCTCTTCTGGAAGCCCCATGTAGGGCAGAGACCGTGCTCAACTTGATTATCTTGAGTCTTCCCTAGTGCTTAGTACAGTGCTAAACTCGTAACCAAAGCAGCATGGTTTAGTGGTAAGAGCACGGGCCTGAGAGTCTGAGGACCTGGGTTCTAATCTCGCCTCTGCCATGAGTCTGCTGTGTGACCTTGGGCGAGTTACTTCACGTCTCTGGGCCTCAGTTACGTATTCATCTGTAGAAAGGGGATGAAGGCTGTGAGCCCCATGTGGGCCAGGGATTATGTCCTTCCTGATTAGCTTGTATCTACCCCAGCGCTTAGTACAGTGGCTGACACATAAGTATTTAGGGGAAGCAGCGTGGCTCAGTGGAAGGAGCCTGGGCTTCGGAGTCAGAGGTCATGGGTTCGACTCGCAGCTCTGCCACTTGTCAGCTGTGTGACTGTGGGCAAGTCACTTCACTTCTCTGTGCCTCATTTACCTCATCTGTAAAAGGGGGGATTAACCGTGAGCCTCACGTGGGACAGCCTGATTACCCTGTATCTATCCCAGCGCTTAGAACGGTGCTCTGCACATAGTAAGTGCTTAACAGATACCAACATTATTATTATTAAATACCATTTAAAAAAAAACCCCAAATACCATAATTACCATTACTATTACGGCGGTCCGCCCACAGTAGGGACCCAACAAATCCTATCTATTGAGTCCTCTATCCCTGCCCTTGAGTCCACATTCTAAAGGGGGAGCCTAAATTGATGAATTCTCAATAGTTCAGAGAGAGGGAAAGATCAATAAGAGACACAAACAAACAAAGAAGATCGATATGAGACTGCTGATGAGATGGCGTGGCCAGTGAAGATCTCCCGGAGGAGGGGGCATTTTGGGGAGGGGACTCTGGAGGAAGGGAAGGATAGGAGATGACATTTGGGGAGGCAAAATTGATTTCCAGGACATATTTGAACATTCCAGGTGTGCTTGGACCTCATTAGCTTCCTTCCTGTTAAGGATAGGATGGGGAATAATAATAATGGCGTTTGTTAATCACTTATTATGCGCCAGGTACTGTACTAATCGCTGGGGAGGATACAAGCAAATCGTGTTGGACACAGTCCCTGATCCATCTGGCGCTCACAGTCTCACTCCCCATTTTAGAGATGAGGTAACTGAGGCACAGAAAAGGCAAGTTCATTCATTCATTCAATTATATTTGTAGAGTGCTTTCTGTGGGCAGAGCACTGTACTAAGCACCTGGAATGTAAATAGCAACAAACGGAGACAATCCCTACCCCACAACGGGCTCACAGGCTAGAAGGGGGGAAGCAGACAACAAAACAAAACGAGTAGACAGGCATCAATAGTGTCGATATAAGTAAATAGAATTATATACACATCATTAATAAAATAAATATAAAATAAACTCTTTGTGGGCAGGGAGCATG
The DNA here is from genome assembly GCF_004115215.2 of Ornithorhynchus anatinus. NCBI lineage: Eukaryota > Metazoa > Chordata > Mammalia > Monotremata > Ornithorhynchidae > Ornithorhynchus > Ornithorhynchus anatinus. Next base: position 36,723,523 of record NC_041744.1, on the reverse strand, counting down.
TCTACCGACTCTATCGTATTGTACTTTCCCAAGCGCTTAATGCAGCTCTCTGCACCCAGTAAGCTTTCAATAAATACCATTGATTGATTGAAAAGAGCTCCCAGTGGGACTCGTACTCTGGTTAAAACCCTACGCTTCAGACCAGGCCGCCTAGGCAAGTGCTTGGTTTCACTCAGTTGTATTTACTGAGCACCCATTCTGTTCCCGAGCACTGTCCTAAGCACTTGAGAAACTATAATAGAGTTGCTAGACACAACTCCATCCTTCAGATAGTTTATAATCTAGTGATGGAGACAGATACTAAAAGAAGTTATAGGTCGGGGGAAGCCATAGGCCTTAAAGACACGAGAAGCAGGTTGCCTAGTGGAAAGAGCAAGGGCCTGTGAGTTAGAGGACCTGGGTTCTAAGCTGGACTCCCCCCTGTGTCTGCTGTGTGACCTTGGTCAAGTCATTTCTCTCTGCCTCAGTTCCCACTTAACAGACGCCGTAAAAAAAAACTGCAAATTGGGGATCAAATCCTTGTTCTCCCTCCTACTCAGATTGTGAGCTTGATGTGTGACCTGGGGTAAGTCACTTGACTTCTCTTGGCCTATCGAGTAGCAGCATGGCCTAGTGGATGGAATACGGGCCCGAGAGTCAGAAGGACCTGGGTTCTAAACCGGACTCCCCCTCGCGTCTGCTGTGTGACCTTGGTTAAGTCACTTCCCCGTGCCTCAGTTCCTGCATCTGGAAAATGGGGATTAAGTCCGTGAGCCCTACGCGGGACGGGGACCGTGTCCAACCTGACTCCCTTGTATCTACCCCAGCGCTTAGAACAGTGCCTGGCACACAGTAAACGCTTAACAGATATTACTAAAAAAATCCAAAACTGTAAAATGGAGATCCAGTCCATTCTCCCTCCTATGTGAGCCCCATGTGGGATGGGGACTGTGTCCAACCTGACTAACTTGTATCTACGCCAGTGCTTAGAACAGTGCTTCACACTTAATAAGCACATAATAAATATACTAATAATACTATTATTACTACAACTATTACTACTGAGAATAATATCTAGATACCACCGGGGTAGGCAGCTCAAGAGCTCAGCAGGTGAGCACTGTCACGTATAAAGGAAGAAAAAGTATGGAAATAGCAGCAGGGGGTGGGGAAATGAGGTTAATCTCGGAAGGCCTCTCGGAGGAGATGCAATATAGCAAGGGCTTTGTTTGTCCGCTGTGCCTTTTTTTTTTTTTAATATTCAGGCCGCGGGCTACGTAATCCCCCGCGTATTCTCTTCCGCCTGAAAACCACAGGCTTCCCCGTCATATTCGACAGATCTCTATCCGGATTTTCATTAGGTGGCTATTTCTCACCAATTCCATTCCCCAGGGTCTCCAGGTTCAGCTTCCAGGGGCACAGGGAGCTGAATTCTCTTCATCAAGTCTAAGGACCAAGCGAATCTGGTTCCCGCGAGGAGAGGGAAAGATTTCGTCCTCTGCTCATTTTTCACGGGGCAAATCTGGCAGGAGTTTTGTTTGTGTGCTCTGGCTGCTGGTAAGATCCGAGGCTTTTAATATCGCTGAAAAACAAGCTCGGTGCTAATTCCGGTAACGCCCGCACTTTCTTGCCCTTGTTGCTCTTTCTGTATTGAGGCTAAAGGTACGACAGGAAAAATTCAAATCAAAAGTTTAGGTTTATATGGGGTATTTTTTGTTAAGCTTCCTGGGGAGTCCCTAGGTAGTTTCAATATTTTACATGCTCTCTGGGCTTTGGGAGAGGCTAAGTTGGCTTCTGAAGGATTTACTCCTGCGTGTTGTATCAACAGTTCCTATAGGCACGGAAGGGATTCGATGACATTTGGGGAGATTTAAAATGCAAACATTTTACCTTTGTCCCCGTGGAGCAGTTTCTTTTATAGACGCACCGGGGGGAGTCTAGTGGCGGGCAGAAAAATCTTTGGAATATTTGCCTGTGTTCTAACCGAACTAGCAACATCTGCCTCGTTAACAAGCTGAAGTTACGGGGATTTGCTCCTGGTACCTTCTGTCACTTTCAGCGTGGAGGCCTGAAAATCGCCGTGTTCGGCTTACGGGGGCAGAGCGGGTTTGCCAAGAGCGATTTATCCTGATGCGTACGGGTTTGTGTCACATTAGGGAGTTCTCAGCCCTAGGTTGTGTCCCAAAGGGCCACCCACCCACCCCACGGTCGCTTGAGGAGCTACGGAACGGTGCTGGGTCCTAAATCCCGCGGGGACCCTTCGATCGTGAACCACGGAATTGAGGGCATTCAGTTCACCGTGACCCAAGTCACCCCTATCACTCTGCAACTGAAGCCCAGGTGTTTCCCTGAAGGTCAGAGGGTCAGTGGGGGCTGGCCTAGGGGCTGGTTGCCCCCCCCACTTTTTCTCCCCAGGGCCCTTGGAACTTCTCTTCCAGCTCTACTGCCTGCAAATCTGAGAGCTCAACCCTGGAAGCTCCTAGAACGTGTCTATTCATTCGATAGTATTTATTGAGCGCTTACGATGCGCAGAGCACTGCACTAAGCGCTTGGAATGAACAAGTCGGCAACAGATAGAGACGGTCCCTGCCCTTTGACGGGCTTACAGTCTAATCAGTCTAATCTTACAGTGTCTACCCACTCTATTACATTGTACTCATCCCATTGAATTGGACTAGCCCGGCCCGGGAGTCAGAAGGACGCGGGTTCTAATCCTCGTTCTGTCACCTGTCCTCGGTGTGACCTTTGACGATTCACTTCACTTCTCTGCGCCTCAGTTACCTCTTCTGTAAAACAGGGATTAAGACTGTGAGCCCTATGAGGGACGGGGAGTGCGTCCAACGTGATTTGTTTGTATCCACCCCGGTGTTTAGTACAGTGGCTGGCACCTGGTAAGCACTTAAGAAATACCGCTTAAAAAAAAATAATTGGACCAGTGGATTGGCTCCCCATGGATTTGGACCACCCCGGTTAACTCCTCATGGAATCGGACCAGCCTAGCTAACTCCCTCTGGAGTTGGACCAGCCTGGCTAATTCCCCAAGGGATCGGGCCGGCCCAGTTAATTCCCCGTGGAATTGGACCAGCCTGGATAGCTTCCTATAAATTGGACAGACTGGCTAATTCCCGGTGGAATTGGACCAGCCCGGCTAACTCCCCATGGAATCGTACCAGCTCGGCTAATTCCTCATGGAATTAGAACAGCCTGCCCAATTCCTTGTGGAATAGGACCAGCCTGGAAGAGGGCTGCCTGGTGGAGGCACTCCCGGGGTTGTCTGCCGGACCCCGCGGTTTAAGAGCGTTCACGCTTTTGAGAGTCTCATTCTACTGTCGAGGCCACCTGCACGCTAAACGGAGACCTGTTCTTTATCCATTTGCCTTTATACTTTAGCACCGTGAGACTTTTGTTCCTGCAATCCATGCAATCCCCCTTCTCCTCCCCTTCCTGAGACCACGGGGTCAGGTTCTGATCAGATTCCTGCTCCGCTCTGCACCTGTTTCCTCCGTTCTATTGTTCCTCCTCGGCCGCCTTTTGGAGTATCAGCACGCTGGAAAATGTCCACAGATCAATCTCCCCCGACGCAGGAATCCAGATCCCGACACGGATCTCCAATCCAACGAGGGTGGTGTGTGGTGGAGCCATCCCGGGGTGGGTGTTGGCAGAGTGAACGGAAAACAGAGATTCTGCAGGAACCACTGAAAGATTCAGTCTGAGGGCTGGGCTCTCAAGGCTCCTACGATCGCCCCAAAAGTCGGATTTCTTGCTTAGCCTCCTCACCTTTGACTGATTGAATGGTGTGACGAGGTGTGTTAGGGGCCTTCCATGGGAGAGACGTGGCTATTGCCTTAAATGTCCATAACAATAATAATAATGATAATTACGGAACTTAAGGAATTACGGTACTTAAGCACTGATCTAAGCACTGTTCCCAGGCTCCTGCTTTATCCGCTACCGCCCTGCTGCTTCCCCACATCATCAAGTAGACTCCATACCATCCCGCTTTCCTCCTCTCCGGAGGGAAAGAGAATATCACCTGCGGCTTGCGGCCTAATATAACCTCGGGAAGGCTTGTGTCTCCGGCAGCTGCTAGAATAATGTGGGTATTTGTTAAGCGCTTACTACGTGCAGAGCACTGTTCTAAGCGCTGGGCTAGATACAGGGGAATGAGGTTGTCCCGCGTGAGGCTCACAGTCTTCATCCCCAGTTTACAGATGAGGGAACCGAGGCGCAGAGAAGTGCCGCTATGGTGGCTGCAGGTAAACCTCGGACTCTGCTTAGGAGCCTGAAATTCTGCTCCTCTAACCACACCACCCTATTGGGGAAGCAGCGTGGCTCAGTGGAAAGAGCCCGGGCTTGGGAGTCAGAGGTCATGGGTTCGAATCCCGGCTCTGCCACTTGTCAGCTGGGTGACTGTGGGCAACTCCCTTCACTTCTCTGTGCCTCAGTGACCTCACCTGTCAAATGGGGATTAAGACTGTGAAGCCTCACGTGGGACAACCCCATCACCCTGTATCTCCCCCAGCGCTTAGAACAGTGCTCTGCACATAGCGAGCGCTTAACAGATACCAACATTATTATTATTATTAATGGCTTTTGTTTTGATTTTTCGTAGCCCTCTAGACTGTAAGCTCATTTTGGGCAGGGGGTGTGTCTGCCAACTCTGTGGACTGTGCTCTCCCAAGTGCTCAGTACAGTGCTCTGCACATAGTAAGTACTCAGTGAATAACACCGAGTGACTGTATCACGTATTTCTCCTTGTCTCTAATTCGGTTTTACTGTTTCAGTGCTCCCGACGTGTCTGTCTCCAGTCCTCTCCCCACCCGCGGTATTCATGAACTGTGAGCCTCTCGAGAGACAGGGTCTAGTCCCACGTGCATACTCTTTTTAATGCTTAGTACAGTGCTCCGCACGTGGGGAGCACTTAATAAATACCATGACTACTATTGCCACTACGGACCCGGAGAGCGGAGTGAGTATCGAAGTGCTTAGCGGGATTGGAGCCAAGTACGTCGGTGACGCAGAAGGGAGGGAGAAGGGGGTGGTGAGAAGAGAATCATCAGGGAAGCCTCCCTGGTGCAAATACTATTTATACAGGGCTCTGAAGCCGAGTGATGTGGACAATCGGACACTGTGTTTTTGATAAAGGACTGCGAGGAGTTGGTTTAGAGAGAGTCTGGCGACCTTTATTCATCAGTAAGCACTCTTCGTAATAGTAAACTGGGGCTCCGCCTACGCCACATAAAAACTCAGGCTTGAAATGGGCTGAAGAGTCAAATCTTCCCTATCGGTGAGTCTCGAGGGGGCACGGCCACTGTCTTTAACGCGCCAGGCTGCGAACCTCTCTTGGGGCTATTTATTCCAGGGCAACGGGGTCACACTGACAAACATCCCGTGTTAGAGCCCCATACCTCTCAGTCTCCCAGTTTCAGGTTAGCACACTCAACCCACAGGGAAAAGCCAGTGTCAGGGCTCTTTGACAAATGACCTTCTGACCTGGGAAATCCCTTAGGGGAAAATCCTTCTTGGCGCTGATGAGTGGCGGGGGGTGTTAGATTGGAGATGAAGGAAGAGATGGCGCCAGCAACCAAAAACACACCGTCGGGGCCGCCCCTTCAAAGACTTGGGCCCTGGGCCTTCGGCTTCACTGGGGAAGATTCGGTCCCTCCGCTCTCTCAATCCCTCTCGATATGATTAACCAAGCACATCTAGATCCGGGTCAGATTAACTCCCTCTGAATGGGGCCTTTTCACGTCTGTCTGGATCCGATCTCGGATTTCAGGCTTCATTATGCCGTCCGGCATCATTCGGCGACAGAGACCCGCCACCTCCCCCACCCCCTCGCCCGCTTCCCCCAGGACCCGCCCCCAGCAAAGGCTCACGGGGCGATCTAGTCACCAGCGTCGTCTACGACGGACGCCCTACATCGACTGGCGAGATTAGCAGCAGGGACCTTCCAAGAACCCAGCATCGAAGCGAGGAAAATGGAGGGCAGCAGGAACAGTTGAAGGCTGAAGGAACGCGGGCCGAGGGGCAGGGTCACCGATGCGAAATCCTAGGGACGTTCAGTCTCAGTGGTGCCGTGAAGTCGCGGCCCGCTGGGAGAGCGCTACGACGGATGGACCGGCCCAGAGGGCAGCGATCAGAAGAGGGGATTAATCTCCTTAAGCGGAGGCGTGGCGGAGAGCGGAATGCCGAAAGGCGGGCTCAGAGACGGAGACGGGACTCGCGTGAGCTAATTCCTTTAAGGCGGCCGAGGATTTATCCTTAAGTACATCGGGGTAGGCCGCGTTGGAAGTGTTGCTCGGACAACAGACCGAGTCCGACGATTTCCCCGACTGACAGAAACCAGGGGATGGGTGATGAAAGCGAGGTTGGAGAGACACCTTGTTCCCGGATTTTCCACTCCTCTGATTAGCTCGGTTCCTGCTGGAATCCAATTAGAGTTGATTGATACCTCACGGAGATTACTCTGCCTCCAGCCAGAGCCTGAGACCCTCTCTGGTTAGGAGATTGCCTGCTGAAGGGGATAGCGAAGTGAATCTCCAGACTCTAAGCTCCTCGTGGGCAGAGATCGTTGCCCCCAGCTCTCCCAACCGCTTAGTACATAGTAGGCGCTCAGTAAACGCAATCGACGACAAGAGTGGAACGAGCAAGGGCTTGGAAGTCAGAGGACCTGGGTTCGAATGCCGGCCCGGCCACCCGTCCGCTGTGTGACCCCGGGCAGGCGGCTTAACTTCTCTGTGCCTGCTATCTGTAAAATGGGGATTAAAGCTGTGAGCCCCACTTGGGCCAACCTGACAACTTTATATCTATCCCAGCGCTTAGAACGGTTCTTGGTACGTAGTAAGCGCTTAACAAATACCAGAATAATAATCATCATCATCAGTATTGTTATAAAGAGGTAGAGCTGCTCCCCGACTCTTTGGGGAGTTGCCATTATGATATGCTACTATGCTGATTAAAACTTTCGTCTTGTGAAAAGTGGGCAAGTCACTTCACTTCTCTGTGCCTCAGTTCCCTCATCTGTAAAATGGGGATTAAGACTGTGAGCCCCACGTGGGACGACCTGATTCCCCTGTGTCTACCCCAGCGCTTAGAACGGTGCTCGGCACATAGTAAGCGCTTAACAGATACCGACATTATTATTAGACTGGAAGCTTCCCGTGGGTAGGGAAAGCGTCTTCCGACTCTGTTACACTCTACACTGCACTGCACATAGTAATACCATGGATGGATCGATTCCTCACAAATGGAAGAAACACCGAGGCCTTGAGGCTGGGGACAACAATGATAATAATAATGTTGGTATCTGTTAAGCGCTTACTATGTGCAGAGCACTGTTCTAAGCGCTGGGCGAGATACAAGGTGATCAGGTTGTCCCACGTGGGGTTCACAGTTTTATTCCCCATTTTACAGACGAGGGAACTGAGGCACGGAGAAGGGAAGCGACTTGCCCGAAGTCACCCAGCTGGCAAGCGGCGGAGCCGGGATTCGAACCCATGACCTCCCAAGCCCGGGCTCTTTCCACTGAGCCACGCTGTCAGTCTGGGTACGTGTGCCGACCACTGTACTAAACACTTGGAAACGTGCAGTACAAAAATAAGCAGACACATTCCTTGCCCAAATCAGTGAGACGTCTCTACTAAGTTTCCACCCGGTGCAGACCGCTGTACTAAGTGACTGGGAGAATACAGTAGAGTGGGTAGACATGATCCCTGCCCCAGGCAAAGGATAATAATAATGATAATGACATTTGTTAAGCGCTTACTATGTGCAGAGCACTGTTCTAAGCGCTGGGGGAGATACAGGGTCATCAGGTTGTCCCACGTGAGGCTCACAGTGTTCATCCCCATTTTACAGCTGAAGTAACTGAGGCACAGAGAAGTTAAGTGACTTGCCCACGGTCGCACAGCTGACAGGTGGCAGAGCCGGGATTTGAACCCATGACCTCCGGCTCCCAAGCCTGGGCTCTTTCCACCGAGCCACGCTGCTTCTCTGATGATGAGGATGATATAAAGGATGATAGGAAGAGCATGGCGGCGAGGGCCCAGAGATTCTGGCTTGTCTCTCTCCCCGCCCGGCTAGGAGCCGGGCACGGATGAATGAGAGTTGAATGGCTGGATAAGAACCCAGATCCTTCTGACTTTCCGTCCCTTGCTCTATCCACTGGACTACACTGCTTCTCCAAAGGGGTAAGAGAAGCAGCGTGACTCAGTGGAAAGTGCACGGGCTTAGGAGTCAGAGGTCATGGGTTCTAATCCCGGCTCCGCCGCTTGCCAGCTGTGTGACTTTGGGCAAGTCGCTTCCCTTCTCCGTGCCTCAGTTCCCTCATCTGTAAAATGGGGAATAAAACTGTGAACCCCACGTGGGACAACCTGATCACCTTGTATCCCCCAGCGCTTAGAACAGTGCTTTGCACATAGTAAGCGCTTAACAAATGCCACCATTATTATTCTTGATATTGCTGAGGGGAAGGTGGACAACTGGGGGGGGGGTTAATGATCTCAATTGGAGGTTTTCTGGTTTAACGCTTAGTGCCTCGATTTGTGCTCCAAATTAAATCCTGCTAAGTTGTCGTAATAATCATGTTGGTATCTGTTAAGCGCTTACTACGTGCAGAGCACTGTTCTAAGCGCTGGGGGAGATACAGGGGAATGAGGTTGTCCCACGTGAGGCTCACAGTCTTCACCCCCATTTTACAGATGAGGGAACTGAGGCCCAGAGAAGGGAAGTGACTTGCCCACAGTCACACAGCTGACAAGGGGCAGAGTGGGGATTCAAACCCATGACCCCTGACTCCCAAGCCCGGGCTCTTTCCACTGAGCCACGCTGCTTCGTGCTTACTGGGGGGTGCGGTTCAATTATCGTTAATTGCTGAGAGCTATACAGCCTTACTAATGGGCTCCTGGGAGGAGTTTCTAGTACCACGTCTTTCTTCGATCAATCCATGATTCATATTTATTGAGCGCTTACTGTGTGCAGAGCACTGTACTACGCACTTGGGAGAGTACACTCCAACGGAGTTGGTAGACACGCTCTCTTTGCTCCTTATCAATACAGGACGGCTAAAAGCGATAATAATAATTGGGGTCTTCGTTAAGCACTTATTTTGTGCCAAGCACTCTTTTAAGCTCTCGAGTAGATTCAGCACGAGCACACGGGGGCTCACCAGGGCCGGTAGGGGGTGACGACTATTTAATCCCCATTTTAACACCGAGGAAACTGAGGCGCAGAGAGGTTAAACGACTCGCCTAAGGTCACGCAACCGGCGAGCGATAATGCCAGAATTACAACCCACGACTTCTGACTCCCACGGCTGTGTTCCTTCCACTTAGACCTCGCTGTTTTTTCCTACGATCCCGACTTAAGCTTATAGAATGAAGCGATCCTGAACGCCTACAGGAGTAGTAACTGCTTTTTGATGGTATTTGTTAAGCGCTTACTATACGCCAGGCACTGTTCTGAGCACTGGGGTAGATGCAAGCTAATCAGGCCGATCGATCGATCGTATTTATTGAGCACTTAGTGGAGGACGCTGCACTGAGCACTTGGACACTACATCGGAATTAGCTGGCACGGCAGAAGGAAGTATGGATTGGAGTGAGGAAAGACAGGAGGAAGGGAGGTCAGCAAGGAGGCAGATTCAGTAGTCAAAAAGGGATAGGATGAGTGATTTGTGATAGCGTGGTGGTAGTTTGGAGGGAGAGGAAATGGCGGATTTTAACATCGTTGCGTAGGTAGAACCGATAGGATTTGGTGACAGATTGAATACGTGCTTGGAATGAGGAAGGTGAGTCAAAGACTAACCCCAAGTTTACGGGCTCGTGAGCCGGGGAGGATAGTGGTGGGAAAGTCAGGGAGAGGCCCGGTTTGCGTGGAAAGGTAAGGAATTCAGTTTTGGACGCGTTTCGGTGTCGATGGGACATCCGAGTACATACGTCTTGGGAGGCAGGAGAAAACGCGAGGTTTCAGGGAAGGAGAAAGGTCAGGGCTGGAGATGTACATTTGGAAATCCTCTGTATAGAGATGGTGAACGAATCCACTGGAGCCAATGGGTCCTCCGAGAGAGCGGGGGTAGATAGAGAATTGAAGGGGATCTAGAATTGAGCCTTGAGGGACTCCCACTATCAAAGGGAGGGAGGCAATGGAGGAGGCAGCAAAAGAAAATGAGAATGAATAAGACAGGAGGAGAACCAAGAGAGGACGGTATCAGTGAACGCAAGGTTGGATAAAGTCTAATGGAAAAGGGGGTGGTCGGCAGGGTCTGAGGCAGCTGAGAGGGCGAGGGGGATTAGGATGGAGTAGAGATCATCATATTTAGTGAGATTTAGACTGTTGGTGACCTTAGTGCTGTTTCTGGGGAGCGAAGGGGGCGGAAAGCCAGATCGGGAGAGAGAATTGGAGGAGCGGAACCTGAGAAAGTGGGCGTTGACAGCTCGCTCAAGAAGTTTGGAGAGGAATGGTGGAGGGAGATGGGGTGATAATTGGACAGAGTCATGGGGTCAAGAGAGGGGTTTTTTTAGGGTAGGGAATGAGCAGGCGTGTTTGAAAGCGGGGGGGGACGAATCCAGTAGAAAATGAACAGTTGACGATGGTGGTCAAGGAGGGAAGAAGGGAGGGAACGAGTATTTTAAGAAGGTGTGAAGAGATGGGGTCAGAAGCACAGGTGGAGAAGATGGATTTAGAGAGGAGGCGAGAAATTTCATCTTGAGTTACTGCAGGGAAGAGAGAGACACTGAGAGGTGGTGAATGACGAGGGAGTACTGGAGAAGAGCAGGGGAGATTTTAGGTCGATCACGCCGGATGAGACAATCCACATCACACATGGAGTTTACAGGTTTAATCCCCATTTTACAGATGAGGTAACTGAGGTACAGAAAAGTGAAGGGACTTGCCCAAGGTCATCCAACAGAAAAGTGGTGGAGGCGGTGGGATTAAAACCCAGGTCTTTTTTTTTTTTTTTTTTAATGTTATTTGTTAATCGCTTACCATGTGTCTGGCACTATTCTAAGCGGCGGGGTAATTACAAGGTAATCCGGTTGGACACAGTCCGTGTCCCCTTTGGGGCTCCCTGTCGCAATCCCCATTTTACAGATGAGGTAACTGAGGCCCAGAGAAGTGAAGCCCGAGGTCGCACAGCAGACAAGTGGTGGTGCCGGGACTAGGGCCCAGAGCCTTCTGACTTCCCGACCTATGCTCGTATGCTCCCCTAGGCTATGCTCCTCTCTTTTACTTGCCTGCAAACCAGCTGCAATAATAATAACTGTGGTATTTAAGCGCTTACTGTGCGTCAGGCACCGTATTAAGCGCTGGGGTGGACACAGATTGGGTTGGACACAGTCTCTGTCCTATGTGGGACTCAGTCTCAATCCCCATTTTACAGATGAAGTAAATGAGGCACGGAGAAGTGAAGTGACTTGCCGAAGGTCACGTAGCAGACAGGTGGTGGAGCGGGGATTAGAACTCATGACCTGCTGACTCCCAGGCCCGTGCTCTTTCCACTACATAGAGGAGGGAGAAGGAGCTCAAGTCGTGTGTCCAGACAAGACTCCCTCTGTTCATTCATTCACTCGATAGTATCTGTTGAGCGCTTACTATGTGCAGAGCACTGTACTAAGCGCTTGGAATGAACAGGTCGGCAACAGATACGGTCCCTGCCGTCTGACGGGCTTACGGTCTGCTACTGGGCTCACCCCGAGTTCTCCGAAGTCTGAGGTAAGGACGAGAGACTCCGTAGTCGTCACTGTCATCATCATTATTATAATCATTACTATAGTAGTTAAGCACTTACTTGCGCCAAGCACTATTCTAAGCGCTGAGGTAGATACAAGGTAATCAGGTTATCCCACGCAGGGCTCACAGTCTTAATCCCCGTTTTACAGACGAGGAAACCGAGGCCCAGAGAAGTTAAGTGACCTGCCCGAGGTCACACGGCAGGCGAGTGGCGAATCTAGGATTAGAACCCACATCCTCTGCCTCCCAAGCTGGTGGTCTTGCCACCCTGCTGCCCCCATCGTCATCACCATCAACCTCGGGCCTCTACTGCACTTGTTGATGAGCGACTTCTGTTGGAGGAAAGCAGAACCGAAGAATTCGCGGTAGAGATTCCGAAAGTGAACCGCCAGCCCGCGTAGGAAGCGGCGTGCCCTGGTGGATTCAGCACGATCCTGGGAGTCAGAGCACCTGGATTCTAATCCCGGCTCTGCCACTCGTCTGTCCTCTGTACCTCAGTTTCCTCCCCTGTCACATGGAAGCTCAGAGGCTGTTCTCCCTCCTACAGAGACTGTGACTGTGTCTAACCGGATTACCTTGAATCCACCCCAGCGCTTAGTACAGTTTGCGGCGCATAATAAGCACCTAACCGATACCACAGTGATTATTATTGGGACCAGAGAGAACCCAAGGTTTGTTCTGGATTCAGATGCACCCACACGCATAAGCACAAAATCACACAATCGGTAGTGTCGCCAAGCCTTGTGGGGAGGGTAAGGCAGCCATCAAGCCCCACATGAGCACACACGGTTTTAATTGACTCTCTTAATGGGACTGACCTTTTTAAGGAGCCCACGTGGCAAACTGACTATAAAGCCTCCTTAATTGACAATCTGCTTTCTAATTAGTAAATACTCAGTGCGGGGAAGAGGTACGTTCTGATCTGGGGCTGCCGATTCAAATGAAGAGCCCAGAGGGTGGGAACCGGGGACGTTCAGATGGACGAAAACAACTATTTTACTCAGTGGGAATCCTGGGCCACGGCAGTAGAATATCGAAGGCCGGCCCGGTCTTTTCCATTCCGGAGGGCAGCGTCTCCTGGATGCAAATCCATAAATTGGAGCTCGCCCGTCAAAACACCGTAGGCCGAAATGAAAGGCCACGGGCCGCCCCCCCCTCCTCCACGGAGGAACCGGGCCCTCCGCCCCGGAATGTGCAGCGCGATAATAGATCTAAGCCGCGGCACCGCGGCCGGCGGCATTGTTGTGAGCGTCGGGATTAAAACGCTCCTACGTAAGAGAAAAGTGATATTTATAGTTCGGCTCGCAAGGGCGGCCAGCCAGGTTGGCGAGGAGATGGAGCGTTCGTGCCTCGCTGTGCCCGAAGAGGCGGTTCTCTGCCGTTTCTGTGGTGACCCGGCGACGCGGCGGCCTGTCCCGCGTTTCGGTGACCGTCTATTTCAGTCCAACGGCTCGCTCGGCTTCCCGGGGGGGGGGCCTCTCGGCCTCTCACTCCCTAATTCTCCAACTCCGGGGGCTTCGGAGCTTGGGAAACTGGTTGTTAGAAAGCATGTTCGGAGACCCCTCCCGAGAGCACCGCTGAAGAGACGAGGATTCAGGCTCTATGACCACTGACTAGTATCGCGAAGCAGCCTGGCCTAGGGGATGGAGCGCGGGCCTGGGAGTCCGAGGAACTGGGTTCTAGTCCTGGCTCTGCCGTGTACCTTGATTTGTACATTCCAAGCGCTTAGTGCAGTGCTCTGCACATAGTAAGCGCTCAATAAATGCTATTGAATGAGCGTACCTGGTTTGTGACCTTGAGCCAGTCATTTAACTTCTCCGTGCCTCAGTTACCTCATCTGTCTGATGAGGATTAAGACTCTGAGTTCCAGGTGGGACCTGAAGGCGTCCAACCTGATTAGTCTGTACCTACCTCGGTGCTTAGTACAGTGCCTGGCACGTAGTAAGGGTTTCACCAATACCGCTGAAAAAACAAAAGTCCCTTAACTTCTTTGGGTCTCAGTTTTCTCAGCTGCAAAATGGGGATTCAATACCTGTTTTCCCTCTTAGACTCTGAGCCCCGTGTGGGACCTAGTAATCGTAATAATAATTCTGGTATTTGTTAAGCACTCAGTACGTGCCAGGCACTGTACTAAATGCTAGGGTGGATGCAAGCAAATCAGGTTGGACACGGACCCCGGCCCACCTGGGGCTCACTGTCTCGATCCTCATTTTACAGATGAGGTAACTGAGACCCAGAGAAGTGAAGTGACTTGCCCAAGGTCACACAGCAGACAAGTAGCAGACGAGGATTGGAATCCATGACCTCCTGACTCCCAGGCCCATGATGTAGTCACCCGTGTATCAGAAATGGGACCCTCTTTTAGAGAAGCAGCGTGGCTCCGTGGAAAGAGCCCGGGCTTGGGAGTCAGAGGTCATGGGTTCGAATCCCAACCCTGCCACCTGTCAGCTGTGTGACTGTGGGCAAGTCGCTTCACTTCTCTGTGCCTCGGTTACCTCATCTGGAAAACGGGGATGAAGACTGTGAGCCCCATGTGGGACAACCTGATTCCCCTGTATCTCCCCCAGCACTTAGAACGGTGCTCTGCACACAGTAAGCGCTTAACAAATACCAACATTATTATTACTATTATTATTTTGCCATGCTGCTTCTCAACCTGATTATCTTGTATCTATCTCAGTGCTTAGTATATAGCAAGTGCCTAATAAATACCACAGTTATTAGAATTATCACCCAGCTGGTGAGCTCACCGTCCGCTGGTAATTCTCTCTATCTACTCAGCCTTGCTCTCGTCTCCCCTCCCTTTTACCTCTCGCTCGCTCCCTCTCGCCTCGAAACCCCTTCCCCCTTTCCATGCAGCACACCAGAACTCTCCCCATCTTTAAAGCCCCGCTTTCAAGCACGGTGGCAAGCGCTCCGAAGAGTACAAAGCAGCATGGCCTAGTAGGTAGATCACGGGCCTCTGAGTCAGAAGGACCTGGGTTCTAATCCCGGCTCCACCACTTGTCTGCTGTGTGACCTCGGGCGAGTCACTTCACTTCTCTGAGCCTCTGTTAACTCATCTGTAAAATGGAGATTAAGACCGTGAGCCCTGTGTGGGACAGGGACTGAATCCAACCCGATTTGCTTGAATCCATTCCATCGCTGAATACAGGGTTCGACACACTGCAAGCACTGAACAAATATGACAGAGTTGAAACTGTGACACCGAATGAGTTCTCTGAGGGAGTAGGTGTGCCTATTTATTTTGTTAATGAATTGTACATCGCCTTGATTCTATTTAGTTGCCATTGTTTTTACGAGATGTTCTTCCCCTTGACGCTGTTTAGTGCCATCGTTCTCGTCTGTCCGTCTCCCCCGATTAGACTGTAAGCCCGTCAAACGGCAGGGACTGTCTCTATCTGTTGCCGACTTGTTCATCCCAAGCGCTTAGTACAGTGCTCTGCACATAGTAAGCGCTCAATAAATACTATTGAATGAATGAATAGATGGAGAACAGAAAGGGACCCAGAAATGAGCCCTGAGGGACCCCCCCAACATTTAGGGGGTGGGACGCAGGGGAGGAGCCTGCAAAAGAAACAGAGAATGAGCAGAGAGCTAGGAGGAGAACCGGGAGAGGATAGTGGCGGTGAAGCCAAGTTGGGATAAGTTTCCAGGAAGCGTCAATAAATACCACTGAGGACATTGATGAGGGTGAATGTCCTCTCCTACCCTCCTCCCACCTCACCTCCTTTCTCTCCTTCTACATCCCAGCCCACGCACTCCACTCTTCCGGAGCTAACTTTCTTACCGTGCCTTGTCCTTGCCCGTCCCGCCCCCGACCCCTGGCCCACAACTTACCTCTGGCCTGGAACCTCCTCAGATCTGCCGAACAACCACTCTTACTCCCTTCAAAGCACTACTGAAGGTGCGCCTCCTCCAAGAGGCCTTCCCAGACTAAGCCCCCTCTTCCTCAGCCTCCCCGCCCTTCCGCGTCACCTCCGTCTGCTCCCTTTGCTCTTGCCCCCTGCTCTATCTTTAATTCTATTTACATTGATGCCCGTTTACTTGTTTTAATGGCCGTCTCCCCCTTCTAGACCGTAAGCCCATTGTGGGCAGGGTTTGTCTCTATTGCTGAATTGTACTTATCAAGCACTCAGTGTTCTGCACACGGTAAATAATAAACGTGATTGAATGAATGAGGTAAACGTCCAAGGGTCACAGATCAAGTTCACAGATGATGCGGGAGGGAGAGCGAGCCCTGAAAAAGAGGGTTTAATCAGGGAAGGCCTCTTGGAGGAGATGAGATCTTAATAAGGCTTTGAAGATGAAGACAGCGGTGGTCAGTCCCAGGCTAGAGGTGGATCTGGGAAAGGAGTGGGCAGAGGGATAGACGAGATCGGGGCACAGTGAGCAAGCTGGTGCTAGAGGAGCGGAGTTTGTAGGCTGGGCTGTAGTAGGAGATCGGTGAAGCGGGGTAAGACGGAGCGAGATGATTGGGTGCTTGAAAGCCAAGTGAAGTGACTTGCCCGAGGTCGCACAGCAGACGAGTGGCGGAGCCAGGATTAGAACTCGGGTCCTCTGTCTCCAGAGGGAAAGCTCCCCGCATCCTCTTGCCTCCTGCAGACACATCCTCTTCCTTCTCCTGGGTGCTTGCCATGCATTGACAGGTGAAGCAATTTGCCAAATGGATGAGCCTTATCCACTGACACAGATGAAAGGGAATTAGTGTAGAACAACGCTAGAAGGCCAGCGCTATGCTTCTCACGGCTGTTTGGTACAAAACGGAGCCAACTCTTCTCTCAGTAGCTGCGTCATTAGTGATTTTAGTCTGGTGAGAATGTGGCTTGAGCAAGAGTGGAAAATTTTCATCTCGACTCGGCCTCCTGCTTGGTTGCTTAACTTCGCTGGACCATAGTTTTCTCATTTATAAAAGGGGAATTCATTACCTTTTCTCCCTCATACTTACAATGGGAGCCCCATATATTCACCCCAGTTCTTGATACAGTGCCTGGAATATACTAAGTGCTTAACGAATTTCACACGATTATCATTAATTTTATTAATGCGCTCTGTCTAACCCACACTGTATGCACTTAGCCTCCATAATCCCATGCTTATTGGGAAGCTCTCTATGCCCCTAATATGATCTGCTCGAACGCCAAGGGGTGATGAATGGCTCTTCTGTCTCCCTTCCTTATGAGCAGACAGATCTGGCCTAACTGCAGACAGCTCCTGACTACCTGAAGACGAATCCTGACTACCTGCAGGCAAGATCCAGGGTACCTTCAGACAGAGCTGGACTAGTTGCAGGCAAATCCGGGCTCCCCGCAGACAAGTCCTGGACTACCTACAGACGGATCTGGACTACCCATTCCACTGGCCTCTAGTTTATGGCTGGGGAAAGGGCAAACTCCACCTGCCAAGTGTCCTGACCAGCCCCTGGCTCTCTGGCCATAGGTAGTGACACTTGGGCATAGGTCGCACTGCCATC
Source organism: Ornithorhynchus anatinus (assembly GCF_004115215.2). NCBI lineage: Eukaryota > Metazoa > Chordata > Mammalia > Monotremata > Ornithorhynchidae > Ornithorhynchus > Ornithorhynchus anatinus. The sequence goes on along the minus strand of NC_041744.1, from coordinate 36,706,338 downwards.
TATACGATGCCTCGCAAGGATTAAGGCACCTGTCTAAGCAAATAAAGTCACTCCTGGGTCCAGTCAGTGATCTACTCATCAAACCTGACTCCTTCTCCTCAGTCTTGAATTTGCCTTTGGGACATCTCTACTTGGGTGTCCCACCTACCCCTCAAAGTTAACATGTCCAAAACAGAACTCATCTTTGCACCTAAACCCTGTCCTCCCCCACCAACTCTCCAATAACCATAAACAACACCACCATCCTCCCCATCTGATGAGTAGACGACTCTGGCATTATCCTCAATTCACCTCTCTCACGCAACCCCCGTAGTCTGTCACCAGATCCTGGTGGTTCTTCCCTCACAGTATCTCTAGAATCCACCTGACTGCCACGTTCAACTGCTCACTCTCCAATGACTCTTTTGTCCATTGTTTTAAAACATGCCCATGTGTCCCCCATCCTAAACGCAAACAAACAAAAACCCTCCCTTGATCCCAAGACTCCCTCTAGTTATCGCCCCATCTCCCTCCTATCATTCCTTTCCAAACTTCTCAAGAGAGTTATTGACACCCACTTTCTCAATTTCCTCTCCCCCAAACCCCGACACTTGGCAGAAACTACCCTCTCTAAGGTCAACAGAGACCTCCTTCTTGCCAAATCTAATGGCCTCTACTCCATCCTAATTCTCCTCGACCTCTCCACTGCCTTCGACACTGTAGACCGCCCCCTTCTCCTGAAAATATTATCCAACTTTGGCTTCACTGATACTGTCCTCTCCTGGTCCTCCTCCTATCTCTCTGGCAGCTCATTCTCAGTTTCTTTTTCAGGCTCCTCTTCTCCCTCCTTACCTCCTAACTGTGGGAGTCCCTCAGGGCTCAGTTCTGGTTCCCCTTCTCCTCGCCGTCTACATCTATTCCCTTGGAAAACTTGCCAGGGAGTCAGGAATCCTGAGTTCCAATCGCAGCTCCACCGCTCGCCTGTGAGGCACGTCACTCTAAAGCTCTGTGCCTCAATTTCCTACTCTGTAAAATGGGGATTAAGTCCCTGTTTTCCTTCCCTCTTTGACTGTGAGCCTAGTGGGGGGCAGGGATTCTTTCTCCGCTGATAACGCTCTACGTACCTCTGTGCTTAGAGCAGAACAGCACGTAGTAAGCAATTTATAAAGGCCATCGCCATCATTATTGTAGCCATCATTATTAGTGAAGGATGCAACCAAGCTTTGGATGGAAAAGCCACTGGTCCAGATGGACTTCCCGTGGAAGCGTGAAAGATGGCGGACGTAAACTCACCGGAAAGCTCACTGGTCTGCTGCCCACAATCTGGGGTTGGGAAGAAGTGCCGCGGGAAATCAAAAACGCACATGTCGTCCATCTGTAAAAGAGGAAGGAGAACCGTGCCTGGGGCGATAGCCATCGTGGACTCTCGCTCCTGGCCACCGCTAAGAAGAATTTATCCGGAGTAATGTGATACTGTCTAACCGACCAGCTGACGGAAAAAAAATTCTTCTCGAGAGCCAAGGCAGCGATCGATCCCGGGTCAGATTTTCTGATGTGCTCGGACAGCTGCCGGAGAAAAACGGAGAGCGGATCTGGGACCTAGTCTTCACTGACTTTTTTTTTTTTTTAAATGGTACTGGTTAAAGGGCTTACTATGAGCCAAGCAGTGTACTTAGCACCGGGGTAGACGCAAACAAATTGGGTTGGACACAGTCTCCGACCCAGGTGGGACTCACAGTCTCAATCCCCATTTTACAGATGACGTAAGTGAGGCCCGGAGAAGTGAAGTGACTTGCCGAAGGTCACACAGAGGACGAGTGGTGGAGACAGGATTGGAACTCACGACCTTCTGACTCCCAGGCCCGTGCTCTGGGACCGAGTTGGCCAGGTCGGCAATAATAATGATAACTGTGGTATCTGTTAAATGCTCACTCTGTGTCAAGTACCGTTCTTAGGGCTGGGGTAGATTCAAATTAACCATGTCGGAAACAGTCCCTGTCCCGCACTGGGCTCTTAAGCTAAGCAAGAGGGAGATTGAATCCTCGTTTTACGGATGCGATCGCTGAGCCACCGGGTAGTTAGGTGACTCGTCCAAGGTCACTCAGCAGACAAGTGGTGGAGCTGGCATTAGAACACAGGGCCTCTGACCCCCAGGCCGTTGCTCCATCCGCCGGCCGTGCTGCTCCCTAAATAGCAGTTCAAGACTTTCATCCTTGAACTACTATTTCCAGATGGTGGGGCCTAGGGGGCCTGAAAGTAATAATAATAATAAGGTTGGTATTTGTTAAGCGCTTACCATGTGCAGAGCCCCGTTCTAAGCGCTGGGGGAGATACGGGGGTCATCAGGTCGTCCCACGTGAGGCTCACAGTTAATCCCCATTTTCCAGATGAGGGAACTGAGGCCCAGAGAAGTGAAGTGACTTGCCCACAGTCGCACAGCTGTCAAGTGGCAGAGCCGGGAGTCGAACCCATGACGTACACGATTGCACGCTGACTCTTTCACCTGAGCTTCTCAGAGCCTCGGTCTGACAGTCGGCTGAGAAAGGCTCAAGTCGCGCTTCGACCAAAGGCCAACGCGATTCCTACTTTCAGTGGCACCCGTCGACAGGGAACAACGCTCATACCCACATCCGTGAGTTATTCGGTTACAGTGATGTCTGTCTCCCCCTCTGGTTCATTCAATAGTATTTATTGAGCGCTTACTATGTGCAGAGCACTGTACTAAGCGCTTGGAATGAACAAGTCGGCAACAGATAGAGACGGTCCCTGCCGTTTGACGGGCTTACGGTCTGATCGTCTGTCAGCTGGTTCATTCATTCAGCCGCGTTTGTTGAATGCTTACTGCGTGCAGAGCACTGTACTAAGCGCTTGGAAAGTACAATTCAGCAACAAATAGAGGCAATCCCCACCCAACAACGGGCTCACAGTCTAAAAAGAGGGAGACAGACCTCAAAACAAGTAAACAGGCATCAATAGAATCAGTATAAATAAATAGAATTATAGATATATACCTATCAGTAATAAAAAAAATAGAATAACGAGTATGTATATAATAACGTTGGTATTTGTTAAGCGCTTACTATGTGCAGGGCACTGTTCTAGGTGCTGGGGTTAATAAAAAAATAGAATAATGAATATGTATGTAATAATGTTGGTATTTGTTAAGCGCTTAGTATGTGCAGGGCACTGTTCTAAGCGCTGGGGTAGATACAGGGCAATCAGGTCGTCCCACGTGAGGCTCACAGTTAATCCCCATTTTACAGGTGAGGTAACTGAGGCACAGAGAAGTGAAGGGACTTGCCCACAGTCACACAGCTGACATGTGGCAGAGCCGGGAGTCGAACTCATGACCTCTGACTCCGAAGCCCTGGCTCTTTCCGCTGAGCCACGCTGCTTCCCCGAATATATGCACAAGTATTGTGGGCCGGAAGGCGGGTAGAGCAGAGGGAGGGAGCTGGGGTGATGGGGAGGGGCGGAGGAGTAGAGGAAAAGGGCTTAGTCTGGGAAGGGCTCCGTTGTGGGCATGTGTCTATCGACTCTTCTATTGTACTCTCCCAAGCACTTAGTACAGTGCTCTGCGCACAGTGAGAGCTCAGTAGATACGTCTGCTGGATTAATGGATTGATTGACCTCCTCAGCACTAGAACCGCACCGGTCACGGATGGGAGAAGCTAAGACGTACTGAAGGTCGATCTCTACGGCCATCAGTCCGAAGAAAGCGTAGGTAAATCAGCGATCTGAACATGACTTGACTTCTGCCCTGTCGAATGATCCCCATTTGTGGATGGCGTCACTCGATTCTGTCATTTCCGTTACAAATCCGCCATTTTAAGACAAAACCAACCAGCATCCCCCCTCTGAACTGAAAACCCGTTCGTTGTAGGAAGGGAGCGCGTCTGTCAACTCTGTTGTACTGTACTCACCCTAGTGCTTAGCACGGTGCTCTGCAATATCGCCATGAGTGGAATTCACTTAGCGCTTACTATGTGCAGAACAGTGTACTAAGCAGTTGGGTGAGGACGCTACAAAAGATTTGGCAGACGCATTCCCTGGCGACAGTGAAACTCACTGTCTAGAGGAAGAGACATTAATATAAATATTTATTACACAGTAAGCGCTCGAAAAATGCAACCGATGGGCTGATTTTTTACTTGATGAGCTCCACGAGCCACGGGGACCGGGTCTAATTTCCACCTGTGAAATTTCTTCCAGCGCTTAGTACAGCGCTCTGCCGACAGGAAGCACATAATAAATAACATCACTACCCAAACACAGCTATTATCATCTTTCTTTCTAGGATCCATCGCCAACGAGGAATATGTGTGAAGCACGGAGTGGAGATGAAGGCGATTTATATTTAACGCGAGTTTTCGCGAGCAAGAAAGATAGGGCTGCCCACGTGGAAAAATAAATCAATGTAAAGTCTATTGGGTAAGTAGATGATATTTATATATAATACAAATTAGCACTGGAACACCAAAACAATTCTCCCAACGAAAAGAAAAGGATGAACTGAGTGGTTTAATCTGTTATGTAGCTGTAAAACAACTGTTACTTTGAAATCCAGACAGAGAAATATGATCTCTGCCTCCCGTTACGTGTCTGAACAAATTGGAGATTGTTTCTAAATTGACACATCTAAATGATCGTGAGGATTAGAAAAGATTACACTGTCATCCCCGTGCACTACAATTAGTGGCTTTCATTAATGATACCTGGAGTTTACTCAAGAACGTTTCGGGGATAATTCCCTCTAATCAAGATAATATTCCAATGGGATAAGCCGATTTTTTTTTTTTTTTAATCCCAGGCGGCTCAGAAAGGAGCGAGTCCCACGACGCGTTCTAGCGTCTTGTCGATTCTCCGTAACGATAACGATGGTGTTTGCTAAGCGCTTACTATGTGCCCAGCACTGTTCCAAGCCCTGGAGTAGACACAGGTAATCAGGTTGTCCCCCGTGGGGCTCACGGTCTTCACCGCCATTTTCCCAGGCATTTAGTACGGTGCTCTGCATACAATAAGCCCTCACCGACTGACTGCTTACCAAATCCGTTGTAGCGTACTCTCCCAAGCGCTTAGTACAGCGCTCTGCATACAGTAAGCACTCAGCGAATACCAGTGAGTGACTGGTTTACTGCCTTGAAGAGGCTGAAGAGCGTCAAGCCAGGGATGGATCGCGGAGGCCCCAGCAGGCGCGTTATGGGAACCGAAAATGCAAGATTCATAATGAAAATACCCCCAGATGAACCTCATTTGCTTCCTCCCATTTCTGTTCTCTTGAGGAAGACAATATCCAGCGTCTTAGCTCTTGACTTCTGCGAGCAGGCAGAGACAGCTCTATTTTTGCCTAATTGGATCCGACTGCCAACCAGTCGTGAACTTTAAGTACGAGCAGTCATTCTGGGTGACGATACACGCCGAGTCTGCAGATCCTGCCTCGGCATGAAGAGGAAGGACCGACATTTCTGCAGTTTAAGACTCCTGCTTTCCAACGAGAAGCAACGTAGCCTAGTGAGACTCAGCGATACCTGCTAGAAATCAGTCAGTGATATTTCCCCAGCGCGTACTGTGTGCAGAGCGCTGTACTAAGCACTAGGAAGAGTTCAAGGAGCGCGGGGCTTGGGAGTCAGAAGATCTGGGCCCTAATCCCGGCTTGTCCGCCGTGTGACCATTTCAGTTCCCCGTGCCTCAGTTTTCTCATCTGGAAAATCGGAATAAATCCTATTTCGACAGCCCATGTGGGACAGGGACTGGGTCCAGCCTGATTATTTCTATCTACCCCAGCGCGTCTGGCACCTAGTAAGCGCTTCACCGGTACCGTAATTCACCTCACTCGGAAGCAGCTTGAGTAAGAATATCATTCTGACCTTGCGGCTCGACGGGATCTTTTATTTTGTCTTGCCATGCTTCGATTCATTCTTTCATTCAATAGTATTTACTGAGCCCGTCTGTTGCCGGATTGTACATTCCAAGCGCCTAGTGCGGTGCTCCGCACGGAGTAAGCGCTCAGTGAAGACTATCGAATGAATCATTCAACCCAAAGAGTATTTTGGGGCCATAATTCCCGAGACGATTTGCGTTGGCTCGTTGGCAGGCCTCCGGGCCAAACGTGAGTGCCGACTTCACGGGGGCTGTGTAGGCGATGGTGTCCATGGGTTGGGCACTGAGGACTTGGGTATATATTTAGATTTGATTGGCTCAATCGATGATATTTATTGCGTACTTACTGTGTGCAGAGCACTGTATTGGAAGAGCACAATGCGACAGAGTTGGTAGACATATTCCCTGCCCACAGAGGGCTTATAGTCCAGAGGGGAGTTAATAATGATAATATTTGTTAAGCGCTTACTACGTGCAGAGCACCGTTCTAAGCGCTGGGGTAGATACAGGGTCATCAGGTCGTCCCACGTGAGGCTCGCAGTTAATCCCCATTTTCCAGATGAGGTCACTGAGGCCCAGAGAAGTGAAGTGACTTGCCCACAGTCACACAGCTGATGATGATGATGATGATGTGGGTATTTGTTAAGCGCTTACTATGTGCCGAGCACTGTTCCAAGCGCTGGGGTAGACACAGGGGAATCAGGTTGCCCCACGTGGGGCTCACAGTCTTAATCCCCATTTTACAGATGAGGGAACTGAGGCACAGAGAAGTGACAGCTGACAAGTGGCAGAGCCGGGAGTCGAACCCGTGACCTCTGACTCCGAAGCCCAGGCTCTTTCCACTGAGCCACACTGGTCTAGCGTCTAGATTGAATACTAAATTCTAATTCCACTTTTGGAAATATTTCTATGCCTGTCTCCCTCATTAGAGAGTAAGTTCCTTGTGGCTAGGTAACATCCTGTGGTATTTCCCAAGGGCTAAGTACTGTGCGTTGCATTTAGTAGCTGTTCAAGGAATATCACCACCGCTAATACTGTTATTACAATGAGTCGATCAATCGATGCTATTTGTTAATCAATCAATCAATCAGTAGTATTTATGGAGCACTTATTGTGTGCCGTACTAAATGCTTGGGAGGGTACATTACAAGCAGAGTAGGTAGACCTGTTCCTTGCCTATGATGGAAGCATTATTATTATCTACTAAGGAATTATTATTATTATTATTGGAAGCAGGATGGCTTAGGGGAGAGGGCAAGGGCCTGGGAGTCCAAAGATCGTGGGTTCTAATATCGGTTCTGCCACTCGTCTGCCCTGTGGCCTTGGGCAAGTGACTTCACTTCTCTGTGCCTCAGTTACCTCCTCTGTAAAATGGGGATTAAAACTGTGAGCCCCACGCGGGATAGGGGGCTGTGCCCAACCCCATTTACCTGTGGCCACCCCGGTGCTTAGCACAGTGCCTGGCACATAGTAAGAGCTTAACAAATGCCTCACTTATTATTATTACTATTAGTATTATTATTATTCATGGGACTTACAGTCCAGAGTCTATTACTACTAGGAATGATGGTAGTTGTTAAGGGTTGACTATGTGCCAAGCACTGTTCTAAGCGTTGGGGTAGATGCATGGTAATCATGTGGTCCCACGAGGGGCTCACAGTCTCAATTCCCATTTTCCAGATGATTTAACTGAAGCCCAGAGAAGTGAAGTGACTTTCCCAAGGTCACACAGCAGACCAGTGGCGGAGCCGGGATTAGAACCCACGACCTCTGACTCCCAAGCCCGGGCTCTTTCCACTAAGCCATGCTGCTTCTCTAGTAACAGTGATAATAATAATGAGGATGGCATTTGGTAAGCGCTTACTGTGTGCGAAGCACTGTTCTAAGCGCTGGGGAGGATACAACAGCGTGGCTCGGTGGAAAGAGCCCGGGCTTGGGAGTCAGAGGTCATGGGTTCGAATCCCGGCTCTGCCACTTGGTAGCTGTTTGACTGTGGGCAAGTCACTTCACTTCTCTGTGCCTCAGTGACCTCATCTGTAAAATGGGGATTAACTGTGAGCCTCACGTGGGACCACCTGATTACCCGGCCCTTAGAACAGTGCTCTGCACATAGTAATCCCTAAACAAACACCAACATTATTATTATTACAACGTGATCAGGTTGTCCCACGTGGAGCTCCCGGTCTTAATCCCCATTTTACAGATGAGGGACAGAGAAGCGAAGCGATTTGCCCCAAGTCACACAGCTGACAGATGGCGGAGCCGGGATTAGAACCCACGACCTCTGACCCCCAAACCCGTGCTCTTTCCACTGAGCCGCGCTGCTTCCCAACTATCACTATTCCTCCTCCTCCTAGCCTATTCCTACTGCCATTATTCCTGTTAATACCACTTACTCTCTTTCCCCCAATCCTGTTTCCGTCTCGTTCCTTTCACTCCCGTTCAGCTCCCGTTTTTCTCCCTCTAAGTCCCGGCCCCCTCAAACCCCGACCCCCAAGTGCTCCTCTTCCTCGATGCTCTCCCCCAAGTTCTCCTCACTCTCCAAACTGAAAGATGGCATCCCTGGGCCAGAGCCCGAATCCCCCTCCCGGGGACAGCGCCCGGTTCCATTTCCAGTTTCTAGGCTTAAAAGCATAACCGCGTGAAACACGATTTCGTCTTTTTTTTCCTCCCCGGAGCTCTTAAAGAAATGGCTCTGGGGCAGGGCTAAATGGAGACATGGGTAATGATCAAATGACCTTTGTCGATCCCATCCGGGGGAATATCGCAGCTATCAGAAGACAGGAATTTTCTCCCTGGCTTCTCATCTTTCTAACGTCATTAGTTAAGAGTTTGCTCTCCTGAGCCCTGAGCGGGTCGCCCCGTTCCAGTCAAGCCCAGTGACTCCAGTTTGATGGTTGTACCTCCTCCGTGTGTTTCAGGCTGACGTTGTCCTCGGTCAACATCACCTGGAAAATGGTCCCCTGGAACATTCTAGAGCCGGAGTCTGGCAGTCGGAAGGTCATGGGTTCTAATTCCGCCTCCGCCACGTTTCTGCTGTGTGACTTTGGGCAGGTCCCTTCACTTTTCTGCGCCTCAGTTACCTCATCTTCAAAATGGGGATTGAGACTGTGAGCCCCACGGGGGGACAAGGGCTGTGTTCAACCCAATTTGCTCTTATCCACCCCATTGCTTAGTACAGAGCCTGGTTCATAGTAAGTGTTTACCACATACCATCGTTATTATTATTATTATTATTATTCAAACCTGAGTCATTCATTGTACTCAACGTAGGACTTCTCTGGAAAGAAAATAATAACGAAAAAGCGGAGCAACGGAGTCCGAGAGAAGGTAAACGGAGGGTGACGATGGGCTTGTAAATTTACCCCTGTGAGACTTGTTGATCTTGTGTGACCTGGATGGTTTGCGAGGAAATTCTCATTCGCCTCCATCTCTCCATTAACAGGCTGGTGAATAATGGCGCCGCTTCAGTACAGACTGGATGGTATTAAAATGCGACTGAATTTATGATCGTGCCTGAAACAGCTCTATAATCGCTCCGTATGTGAATTGCTCAAAGGATTCCTGGTGTTTAAACCTTAAGTTTGGGAAAAGGGTCTCGTTCTCACTCTTAGGGTTTTCCTCTCAGAGGGGCGTCTAATAATGACGATGATGATCGTGTCCGTTAAGTGCGTTCGAGGTACCCAGCACTGTATTAATCGCTTTTAATTTATAACCGCCTTTCGGTGTTGTGATTCCTCCCGGCCTGGGCCACTGGGCAGTGCAAAGCCATTAATTCTTGCAAAGCTGCAACAGGGAAAAGGAGAATGATGTCTTGCCTTTGATCGCATCTGTCCACCCTGCCTGAGGCAGTGTGCTGGAAGGCAGGTCTGCTCGGAACAATAGTCATGAGGATAATAATAGTAAAATTAATAATAAATGTCTACCATGTACCAAGCACAGTACTACGCACTGGGGTAGATACAAGACGAGAAACAACGAGGACTAGTAGATAGAGAGTGGGGGCCTGGGAGTCAGAAGGACCTGGGTTCTAATCCTGACTCCGCCCCTTCTCCGCTCTGTGACCTTGGGCAAGACACCTGACTCCTCTGGGTCTCAGTTACCTCATTTGGAAAATGGAGATAAAGACTGAGCCCTCTGTGGGACATGGATTATGTTCAGACTGGTGAAGTTGCATGTAGTACAATGCCTGGCACGTAGTAAACACTTAATGCATACCTTAAAAAAAAAATCAATAGTATTTATTGAGTGCATACTGTACTAAACGCTTGGGAGAGGACACTTCAGCAGAGTCGATAGACCTGTTCCCTGCCCACTAGGAGCTTAGAGTCCAGAGAGGGAGACTGACGTGAATGTCAGTGACCTATGGATCAGTCAGTCAGTCAGTCCTATTTATTGGGATTTTATCGCGTGCAGAACACTGTACTGAGCACTTGGAGAGTACGCTACAACAGGCACATTCCCCGCCCACAAGCCTACAGGGAGAGGACATGATTGCGGCGGGTCTCGACAGAGCCGGGATTAAAACCAGCCCCTCTGCCTCCTGGCCCGGGTTTCATCCACTGGGCCCTGCCGCTTCCTGCTTCTGGGAAGAGATGCGATTTTAGTAAGGATTTGAAGATGGGGAGAGTGCCGGTCTACTGGCTATGAAGGGGAAGGGAGCTTCGGACCGGAGAGTCGACGACAGGCGAGATGAGAGCGAGGGAAAGGAGGGCTATTGGCATTTGAGGCCGTCCCAGAGGATCTGGTGAAGGTCAGCCCGGCATTCCAGAGAAAGAAAAGACGGAGTGCCCTTTCCAGGAGGCAAAGAGGCAGCCGACTCACGAACTCTTTGCACCACAGGAGGAGGTGGGCCGGGGCAGGGCCAACCCCGTGAATTTTCTGGACCCACTGGGCTGGATCGGATCCAGAGCACGAGGGGGAGGAGGGGATTCAGCGGCCCTTACTAGGATTGTAAGCCCCGTGTGGAACCGGGACTGGGTCCAACCCGATTTGCTTGCATCCACCTCAGGGCTTGAGTTGATGTCTGTCTCCCCAACTCTGGACTGTGCACTGGCGGACAAGGGATTCTCTCTCTCTATTGGTGTATCGTACTTTCCCAAGCGCTTAGCACCCAGTCAGTGCTCCTATAAATATGGCTGAATGAATGAACCGTTGCTTGGCCTATAGTTAAGTGCTTAAAAACACAGTTATTGTTGTATGATAGTTACATATAACGTATTATCATCATACGTGTAATATAACGATAATATCTGTTAAGTGTTTACTATGTGTCAACTGCTGGGCTTGGTACAAGATAATCAGGTCCACATAGGGATAATGATGATAATCATAATGATAATTCGTTCAGCGTTCATTATGTGCCGAGCACCGTTCTAAGTGCTGGGGTAGATACAAGTGAATCAGGTCAGACGCAGTCCCTGTCCCACATGGGGCTCACATTCCTAATCCCCCTTTTACAGGTGAGGTAACCGAGGACCAGAGAAGTGAAGCGATTTCCCCGAGCAGCCGAACTGTACGTTCCAAGCGCTTAGTACGGTGCTCGGCACATAGTGAGCGCTCAATAAATACTATTGAATGAATGAATGTGATGTGGCTGACCCACGGCGGGTTTAGAACCCAGGTCCTTCTGACTCTCAGGACAGAGTTCTACCCTCTAAGCCAGGCTGCTTGCTTCTTCTTCCAAAGATGACCCTAGACTATTTGTCTCTCCTGGGCTGCCCTCGCACTCCCTCCAACCCAACCCATTCACAAGGGGAAGTGTCCCAGATGGCAAAACGAGTGGCCTCCTGCGGTCTGAGGCCCGGTCTGAGCAGGGAGAGCCAATTGGTTTTATTTTTTCTGATCCGGAGTCGCAGTGGTAAATAATCAGGGGAGGCAACGCTTTTTCCCAGAGGAAGCCGAAACCGCCTTTCCGAATGAAAACACTTCCGGTTTAGTCGGCTCAGAACGGGATCAATTTGGGGAATTGCTGGGCTTTCGGAAGGAGCGAGGGCTGCTCTGTCCTGTCAGCCGCGTCGGCGGTGCCTGTCATCGAGCTGCTGACTCAAGGGATTAGCCTCTCCTAGGAGCTGAGAAACTCTCCCTCCGGCAGCTGGAAATGGCAATCTCTCAGCAGATGCACGGCGGATTTTCTTCTTTAAGGACGGAAATAGCACAGATAATAGCACTAATAATAATCGCGGTAATCCGTGAAGCGCTTACGAAGGGTGGAGCGTTCTGGGCGGGGAATGTGTCCGTTTATTGCTCTGTTGTGCTCTCCCAAGTGCTCAGTAAATATGACTGGCCTGCCGACCGAGTTGTAGGGTCGATACAGGATGATCGGGTCGAACGCGTAACTGCCCCACGCGAGGGACACCGTCCCAGTCTGGGAGGGAGGGAGAGCGGGTGTTTTAGCTTCATTTTCAGGACTGGGCAACACCGGCGCTCAGGACGGCTCTCGACACGTAGTAAGTGCTTAACGAATACAACCTAGACTGTGAGCTCCTTGTGGACAGGGAGTGTGTCCGTTTGTTGTTGTATCGTACTCTCCCAAGTGCTCGGTACGGTCCTTGGCACACAGTTAGCGCTCAATAAATACGACTGAATGAACAGATGAATGAGTGAAAGGGGGATTAAAACTGAGAGCCCCAAGTGGGCCGGGGACCGTGTCCGACCAAATTAGCTTTTATCTATCCCAGTGGTCAGTATAGTGCCTGGCACACAAGCGCTACTCTCCTACTTCATCCCGGCCCACACGCTTCACTCCTCTAATGCTACCCTCCTCACTCTTGCTCGTTTATCTCACCGCCGACCTCTTTCCCCCATCCAGCCTCTGGCCTGCAACGCCCTCCCTCCTCGTATCGGAGCGATAATTGCTGTCCCCCGCTTCCGAGCCTTATTGAAGGCGCATCTCCTCCGAGAAGCCTTCCCTGATTAAGCTCTCCTCTTCCGCTCCATTCCACGTCGCCCTGACTTGTTCCCTTCATTCGTCCGCCCTCCCAGCCCCACGACACGTATGCGTATATCTATTTATTTACTTACGTATATTGATATCTCTCTCCCCCTCTGGAGTGTGAGCTCACTGTGGACAGGGAATGTGTCCGTGCATTGTCGCACTGTACTCTCCCAAGCATTTAGTACAGTGCTCTGCACACAGTGAGCGTTCAGTGAATACGACCGAATGATAGAGTAGAAGCCTTGGGAGTCAGGGAACCTGTGTCCCAAGCCCAACTCTATGAGGTGTCTGCCGTGTGTGAACTCGGACAAGTCACTTCACTTCCCTGTGCCTCAGTTTCCTCATCTGGAAAATGGGCGTTTAACACCCGTTCTCCCTCCTCCTTAAACTTTGAGCGCCACGTGGGAGAGGGACTGTGTCCAACCTGATTCACCTGGATCTACCCCAGCGCTTAGTACAGTGCAAGACACACGGTAAGTCCTTAACAACTTCGTCTTATGCCGTTGAGTCGTCGCCGACCCATAGCGACGCCATGGACGAGCCCCTCCCAGAATGCCCCACCTCCATCGGCAATCTTTCCGGTAGTGGATCCGTAGATGGAGTCTTCTCGGTCAAAATCTGGAAGTGGTTTACCACCGCCTCCTCCCGCACTGCGAACTCGAGCCTCCGCCCTCGACTCTCTCCCCTGCCGCTGCTGCCCAGCACGGGGGAGCTTTGTCTTGTAGCAGATGGCCTTCCGCTCGCTAGCCACTGGCCAAACTGGGAGCGGAATGGGTCGGCCTGTGCTTGACTCTCCCTCCCGTCGTCGAGACTGGTGGAGTACTGGAAACTCTCCAGCTGTGAGCCTGAAAGGGGCCTTAACAAATACCATAATCGATAACTTTTCTCTACTGTCAACAGTGTCTTAGGGTGGACGAGTCGTCCATTTCTCTTTTTAGCCGCGTCAGCTACCATCTCTCTGCTGATGACTCCCTCGTTTTTTTCCTCTCTCACTATCTGCTCTGCCTCTCTCTATCTTGCTATACCTTTCCAATCTTCTATAATAGTAATGTTAATAACTCTGCTACCTGTTCAGCGTTTCAGTAATACTTATTGAGCGCTTACCGTGTGCAGAGCACTCCACCGAGTGACAATATGACAGGTTCATTCCCCGCCCGCGGAGATAACGCGAAACTCCGTGCCAAGCCAGACGATCAGGTCGGACCCATCTCCTGTCCCACGTGGGTCCCCCGGTCTAACCGACAGGGAGAACGTACCTTCAATCTGCATTGCACAGATGAGGAAGCTGAGGTGCGGGGAAGTGAAGTGACTTGTCCAAGGTCACCCAGCAGGCAAGTGGCAGAGTCACTTGCAAACCCGGGTCTTCTGATCCCCCGTCCCATTATCTTTGAACTAAACCACGCTGCTTCCTATGGTCAGCCGCTTCTGTGAAGAGGAAAGAAGATTAAGAAAGACTGTAGTGATGTTACCTCGCACTGCGCTCCCCGCATGGCTCCTGCCACCGATTGAGATGTTGTGTGTGCCATTTTTACTCTCTAGCTGACAGCGTGCCCGATAAGAATTGATTTTCTATGCCACAAATGTTTCCCAAATGACTCTGAGTGGCAGGACACACACTGGATTTTCGGGTTTGCTGGGCTTTGGTTTTCTACTCACCCAATCGACCCGTGGTGTTTATTGAGCACTTACTCTGTACAGAGCACTGTACTAATCGCATGGGAGAGTCCAGTACCAATGAGTGGGGAGACATGATCCCTGCCCCCAAGAAGCCGACTTGATTTGCTCTTGTCTCCCTAAAGCCTGAAGCTTACACTCCGGACCACCTTAAAAAATCAGGGCCCCGGGCTATTCTTCTAATAAGAATAACTGAGGTACTCACTAAGTGCTTACTGTACTAAGCGCTGGGATGGATACCAGCAAATCGGGTGGGATGGAGTCCCTGGGCCACGTGGGCTCACTGTCTTAACCCCCATTTCACAGATGAGATAACGGAGGCCCAGAGAATGATGATGATAATTACGGTACGAAGTGCCTACTCTGTGCCGGGCTCTGTACTAAGCGCCGGGGTGGATACCAGCAAATCGGGTGGGACAGAGTCCCTGTCCCACGTGGGGCTCACGGTCTTAATCCCCGTTTTACAACTGAGGTAACTGAGGCCCAGAGAATGGTGATAATAATAACGACGGTACAAAGTGCCCACTCTGTGCCGGGCACTGTACTAAGCGCCGGGGTGGATACCAGCAAATCGGGTGGGATAGAGTCCCTGTCCCACGTGGGGCTCACGGTCTTAATCCCCGTTTTGCAACTGAGGTAACTGAGGCCCAGAGAAGTGAAGTGACTTGCCCAGGGTCACACAGCAGTCAAGTGGTGGAGCCGGGACTAGAACCCAGGTCCTTCCGATTCCCACGCTGCGCTCTCTCCACTAGGCCTTGCAGCTTCTCTAGTGGGTGAAACCCTCCACTAGTAATCCTCGATGAGGCCATTAAAGCACCACCAGGCAGACACCGTGGCCAGCAGAGATGGAGGGGAGCCAACTTGGTAGCCGGGGCTTTCCGAAGCTCCGGTTATCCTGGGACAGGGAGGAGAGGGAAGGAGGAGAAGGGAAGAAATCAGGACAGTAATAATAATAATGTTGGCATTTGTTAAGCGCTTACTACGTGCAGAGCACCGTTCTAAGCGCTGAGGTAGATACAGGGTAATCAGGTCGTCCCACGTGAGGCTCACCGTTAATCCCCATTTTGCAGATGAGGTAACTGAGGCACAGAGGAGTGAAGTGACTCGCCCGCCGTCACACAGCTGACGAGGGGCAGAGCGGGGATTCGAACCCACGACCTCTGACTCCCAAGCCCGGGCTCTTTCCACTGAGCCACGCTGCTTCTGCACGACCACTACCGTGACCAAGTGGCATTTCCTGAGGTGCTTTTATTCCTCCCCCGCCCTTTCTTCTAAGGTATCCGTTGAGCGCTCACAACGCGCCATACACCGGGCTAGGTGCTGGGGCGGAAACAGGGTAATCGAGGTGGACAGAAAGCTCGTCCCACGTGGATCCCACAGTCTTCATGCCCTTTTTACAGATGAGGAAACGGAGGCACAGGGAGACCAAGTGACTGGCCCGAGGTTACACAGTAGGCAAGAACTCGGGTCCTTCTGACTCCCCGGCCCATGCTCTAGCCACTGGGCCACACTGCTTCTCTACTCCCTCTCCACACTTTTCCCTGAGGTCTGCTCTTCCCAAAGGAGACGACGATGAGGATGATAGTGTATAAGTGCTCATTATGTGCCAGGCACTGTACTAAGCGGTGGATAGGTTTAAAATAATTGGGTGTGGCTCAGCGGAAAGAGTCCGGGCTTGGGAGCCAGAGGTCATGGGTTCTAATCCCGCCTCTGCCACCTGTCAGCTGGGTGACTGTGGGCGAGTCAACTTCTCTGTGCCTCAGTTCCCTCATCTGTTGAAGGGGGATTAACTGTGAGCCTCGCGTGGGACAGCCTGGTTACCCTGTATCTACCCCAGCGCTTAGAACGGTGCTCGGCACAGAGCGAGTGCTTACCAAATACCAAATAGGGCTCACAATCTCAATCCCTCTTTTCCAGAGGAGGTAACTGAGGTACAGGGAAGTTAAGTGATTTGCCCAAGGTCACACAGCAGGCAAGTGGCAGAGCTGGGATTAGAACCCAGGTGCTTCTTGTACCCGGGCCCGGGCTCGATCCGCTAGACCACACTGCTTTTCGGGGAGGAAAGGAATTGGGGTGGAGCGGGGGAGGAGGAGAGTCAGTCAGTCAATCATATCTCTTGAACACTTACTCTGTGCGGAGCACTAAGCGTTTGGGAGAGTACAACGTAACAATAAACGGACACATTCCCTGCCCACGGGGAATTTATGTCTAGAGAGGGGGGGACGGACGTGAAAATAATTATTCATTCGTTCAGTGGTATTTATTGAGCGCTTACTATGTGCAGAGCACCGTACTAAGCGCTTGGAGTGGACAAATCGGTAACAGATAGAGACGGTCCCCGCCCTTGGACGGGGTTACGGTCTGATCGGGGGAGACGGACAAGGACAGTGGCAATGAATAGAGTCAAGGGGAGGGAGATCTCATTAAAACAATAGCAAATAGAATCAGGGTGACGCACACCTCATTAAACAAAATAAATAGGGCGATGAAGACATCTACAGTTGAGCGGACGCGTACAGGGCTGGTGGTACTTTGTGTAGCAGAGCACCGGAATAAGTATACAGAAACCTTTTGCTGCTTAAGCGTCAGAGCCATTTTTCCCCTTTCTAGTCACTACAGACTTAATGACCTCTTGAAATTTCCTTCAAGAGGAATACCTAGTGGCTCCTTCCCTCCCCTCCAGTGATAAGCACCGGTGATTAGTACCTCTCGGTATTAATCACTAATTCGGGGGCTAATGGAGAAGAAGGGAAAAGGAGAATGAGACGGTGCAGCTTTTAAAGG